>NC_052352.1:7250988-7454049 GCF_009727055.1 Benincasa hispida | reverse complement strand
TATTTTGGAATGATTTGAGTTAACCTTTCAATTAGATGGAATATACTAGAGAATATTTGTTACACTGATAAATGATATATATATATAATAAAAGGGAAAGACAAAAATGTAAAATGGAGATGTGCTCAACTCAAGAATCTATAAAACTCATGTTTGAGGAGGGCATCCAAAACTCTTTAGATGCCTTCCGTGCAGGCATTTTAGGATACCAAAAAATCTTTAGATGTTGGAGCATCTTACAATACCTTAAAACAAACACGATAATTCAGATACCCACGAAACAAACTATTCCTAAATATTATAAAGACAGGTGGATTGTCCTGTAAGATTAATCGAGATGCACGTAAATTGACCCGGACACTTACGGATGTAAAAAATAAATTAATTAAAATAATAGTTTTCGAACACAAAAAGCCATCAGCAAACATCATGAACCAAAACGAATCTGCGTCCTGTCGTTTTCGATTTGATAAACCCTACAACGAATTATCCAATTTTCTAAATTGTTGCATACGTTTCATTTTAATACATTCCAATAACACAAATAGCCACCTTTTCCTCAAAAAACCTCTATTGATTCAATTCCAAAGCTTCAATCCCTTATAAAAATTTATTTGTTTTACAATAACGAAATTCCAAGTCTAAAGCCTCCATTTGAAGTTAAGAGTTTTTTAAATCAATGCGTTTAAAAAAAGGGTTTGAAGAATAATTTAAATTTTCTTTAAAATGAGGGATAGTCAATTCATGAAACAACTTGGACCATTGTGAAGTGTGGTTTGTTTGGTAGAGATAACGATCCTTCGTTTATCTCCACTTTGAACATAAACCGTCATAACTTTGCTATTGGTTTCACCCAGAAAACTCCATATTAATGGAGATGGTTATTCTCACTTATATACCCATGATCATCTTTTTATTTAACCAATGTGGGATTTTGGTCGTATTCTCAGCAATTTTTATATGTTTCTCACCTACGCCCCGACCAAGAATGAAAATATCCATTGACATATTGATATATTCATATAGATTGCCAACATCTTTTATAAATGTTCGTAAAACATAAAAAATCATTTATTTAGTCCAATATGAATATGAATGCAAATAGATATTCGTAATTTAGTTTGGGAGAAAATAATTTAATTATTAATTTAATATATTTTATAAATTTCGTGACTTACAAAAATATTCGTCAATATCGATACTTTATCCATAAATCTATCGATATATCCAGTAATATTAAAATTTTTATATCAATATTTTAATTCTTGGCATCAAAGAAGTATTCTATTTATTAAACAAAAGTAGTAGATATTGTCTTAATTTCTACCTAATAAAGTTATATCTATATATTTGGTATATATATATATATATATTTCTACCAAATACATGTAGAAGTTGTTATAAAATAAAGAGAAATTATTTCAAATGATAAAACTGTTGAAAATATTTACAAGATATAGTAAAATTTTAGAACTATCAAGGATAGACGTTGATAGACACTGATAGAACTATCCGTGTCTATCAGTGACATTGATAGACACTGATAGAAGTCTATCAGTATCTATCAACGTCTATCATTGATAATTTTAAAATTTTGCTATATTTTGTAAATATTTTATTTTATTTTTCTATATTTAAAAACAATTCTAAATAAAATTATTTATTAACTTTTAAAAAAAAATTAATTATATAAAAATTAGTGGTATACAATTAAATTTAATTGTTTTTGAAAATTTCACTAAAATTATCGTGTTTCATTCTCGTGCTTGTATATATTTATATAGATAATTTCATCTTGTTTTATTTAAGACCATTTCTTTTCGAGAAAAGATATAAACATATAAAATAAGAAATGAGGTTAAGAGATGACGAAGGTGAGATGATTGTGTCAATCTAATTGTAATAATTTGGTGCACCTACGGACCTATATTGGTAATATTTTTTTTTTAAAAAAAACAAAGAAAATAGAAGATACGAGCTACATAAAAGCAATTCAATTTAGAGCAATAAAGTTGATTGTTTAATTAGAGAAGAGTTTTGATTTGGCAGATTAAAGAGCAGTCTACCCTCCCAAATAGTTATTTTGAAAAATGTGCTTATTCCTTTTAATACAAAGATTTCACATGATTGCTACTATGATGTTAAAGCAAAGGAGACCAACTCTTAGGGAATTGGTGTCGATGGAGCATAAATCTTCACGTGATTAGTAGGTGCATTATCTGAGTATCTCAACTAAGTTGATACATTTATAGCACTTTCATCTTATTTTGAGTTATTATGTTTTTTAGAATTTTTATATTATTACGATTATGTTTAATTTATGCAATCTATTTCTTTATGATTTTAAGGTTTAAAATCTACCGTTAATAACTTATCCCTGAATTTCATGAAATAACTCTATTTAATAGTTCATAGGTTAATATTTGTTACTTTTATAAATTAGTTACAATAAACTATTTATTGAACACTATTATGAATATTATAATAGAAAATAGATGTCCATTGTTTAGTGTCTCAAAGGTCACGTGTCACCATTCGTATTATCTATGTGTCTTGTAATTATAGTTATTCATGTTTGGTGTCCATATAAATCCACATTTTACTTACCACTTTGCCTATAAATAGTGGCATTTGGTGGATCTTAAAATCACACATACATTGGTGAGAAATCCACTTTCACTAATTTTCATATTATCCAATTTCGTGATTTTGGTTATTTTATATTTTAAGTTATTTTATTTTATAATTTTAGTTTTTATTTATTTATTATTATATAAAAATATTATTATATTACATTTTTCATATCCACATTCTCGTTATGCTTCTCAATTTCATAACACATTATCAGCACAAACTCTTATCATTTTTCCCGCTAAAAGTAGGTCCTAAAGGTATGTAGGTTTTTCCCTCTTCGTTATAATTAATAAATTTAATGTTATTTTGCATTTTCAATATCTATTAAATTTCTAACATAAGTACAATATTTTATGATAGTGCTGTCATGAGAAATCTCAAAATTAGAATTTGTCGTCCTTGATATTAACAATAATAATTATTTGTTATAGGTACTTGATGCAAAAGCTATGATTTTCCTTCGTCATTATATTCACCAGGGGTTGAAAATGGAGTATCTTACAATAAAAGATCCTCATATCTTGTGAAAAAATTTGAAAGAGATGTATGATCATAAAAAAATAGTTATTCTTCCCAAAGCTCGTTATGAGTGGATGCATTTGAGGCTGATTTCAAATCAGTAAGTGATTACAACTCCACATTATTTAAAATTAGTTCAAAATTGTTATTATGCGGAGCGAAAATTGATGATGTCGATATGTTAGAGAAGACATTTTGTACATTTCATGTCTCAAATATGCTCCTACAGTAGCAATATCGAGAGAGAGGTTTTAAACAGTATTCTGAATTAATTTTATGTCTTCTAGTGGCCAAACACAATAACTAGTTATTGATGAAAAATCATCAATCTCGACCAACCGAAACAACACCATTCCCTGAAGTGAATGCTGTGAATTTTAATAATAATCGTGGTCGAGGTCGAGGTCGTGGTCGAGTCATGACCGTGGTAGAGGAAGAAATAATTATTATTTTCGTGGTGGTCGTTCCAATCATTTAAATTTCAAAAGAACCACACAAAATGATGATCACAAAGGAAAAACTTCACAAGATAAAAGTTCAAAGAGTATTGAAAATAAATGCTTCCGATGTGGAATGACTAAACATTGGTCACGTACCTGCCGTACATCAAAACACTTAGTTGACTTCTATCAAGCCTTCCTAAAGGAAAAAGAGAAAAATGTGGAAGCAAATTTTGCATATCAGGATAATGACATATTTGACCCATCCCATATGAAAAATTTGGATGTGGCGGACTTCTTTGAATCTCCTGAAGAAAAGATTAGCGCAGTTGATGGAACATCAAGTGTTTCTTTTGATTTTGAGAATATCTAAACTTAATGTTATTGTTTTCTTTTATCTATTTTCATGTTTTTTTAATAACTTTTATATATTTTAAGTGTTGTTTTTCTTATTGTAATTATTTTCTTTTAATGAAGAAACATGCATCATTTTCATATGTTGGGTGTTTCAAAAAAGAGTAAAAAAGATTTAGGTCTGGCAGACAGTGCAACTATACACAATACTTACAAATAAAAAATATTTTTCTAAATTGACAATGTTGAAAGCAAAAGTAAATACAATATCAGGTTTTCAAACTTGATCGAAGGTTTTGGAAAAGCAAATATTATTTTACCTAGAGAAACAAAATTTACAATTGATAATGCATTGTTCTCTAGTCAATCAAAGAGAAATCTTCTAAGTTTTAAAAATATACGTTGCAATGGTTATCATATTGAGACTGATAGTAAGAATAATAATGTGGAATATTTATATATCATACCCATTGTCTCAAATGAAAAACGTATGTTGGAAGAGTTGTCTGCTTTATCTTCTGGATTGTATTATACTCATATACGAGTAATTGAAACATATGCAACAATGAACCTGAAGTTCATGAATCCAGACATATTTACAATTTGTCATGACCGATTGAGTCATCCAGGATCTATAATGATGAGGAGAATTATTGAGAATTCAAATGGACACCCATTGAAGAACTAGAAGATTCTTCAATTTAATAAATTATCACGTGATGCTTGCTCTCAAGGAAAATTGATAATTAGACCATCACCAGTTAAAGTGGAGACTGAATCACCTGCATTTTTAGAACGAGTTCATGGTGATATATGTGGACCCATTAACCCACCAAGTGGAGCATTTAGATATTTTATGGTATTAATAGATGCATCCAGCAGATGGTCACACGTGTTCTTTTATCAAGTCAAAATCTTGCATTTGCAAGATTACCTGCTCAAATAATTAAATTAAGAGTATAATTTCCTGATTATACAGTTAAGACCATTCGTCTTGATAATGCTGGTAATTTACATCCCAAGCTTTTGATAGTTATTGTATGTTAATTGGGATAACTGTTGAACATCCTGTAGCTCATGTTTATACATAAAATGGTTTAGCAGAATCATTTATAAAACGTTTGCAATTAATTGTAAGACCATTACTATGAGAGCTAAACTTCATCTGTATAGAGACATGCTATTTTTTCATGCAATGTCACTAGTACGCATTAGGCTAGTAGCTTATCACAAGTACTTGTCATTACAATTAGCTTATGGTCATGAGCCAAATATTTCCCATATGAGAATTTTTGAATAGTATATGTTCCAATTGCTCCACTACAATGCACTAAGATGGGTTCTCAAAGAAGGTTAAGAATATATGTTGAATATGATTCCCATCAATTATTAAATATCTTGAGCCCCTCACGAGTGATGTATTTATTCCACGATTTGCTAATTGTCATTTTAATGAGACAAATTTTCCAACATTGGGGGGAGGAATTAAGAAGTTGGAAAAAGAAATTACATGAAATACATCGTTATTATCTCATTTAGATCCCCATACAGATCAATGTGAACTACTCTCTAGCCGTTACAAGTTGTTGTAAAGATACTACAAACGAAGTGATCCAGATTCATTCATGTATTGATATAAGGAGTTTGCATAAGATCAAACTAAGAAATAACTCACTCTTACTTTATAACGTTGTTTACTGTTTAAGACTAACTATTTCGCTTAAATGACCTAGGTAACTCGACCTTAATCTTGAGCTAACTATGAACTCCTGTTTATTCGGGATTGTCCTTAAATTTGCATGGGTGAAGGTTGGCTCAACAGCACCGTCTCAATAAGCCTCCCATTCAAGGGTAAGACCGGATAGATAGCTGGAGACATAGGGTGTAAGATGGAATTCACGCCTACCCGATTAAAGATAGGAGAAAGATTGTTCTTTTAAGTACTGAATCCAGGTCTTAAACAAAGAGGCCCCACCCTCTTACTGGCTCAAATGGGATCCGGTTTAGTGATTGGATCATAAACCAATTGTTCATTAGAGGATCAGTTGGAACTTAAGGAACAAGACATAATATCGAGGGTAAAACAGCACATGGACCCAGTTGATATTACGAACAACCTGTGAATGGTCAACTTACTGGTTATAGTTAAATCATGTAGACATAAATATATCTACAGTGAGGAGAGTGTAACTATCGAGCTATAGTGGTGTGACTCGATATTAACGGATACTGATAAATTTGGTCTAAAGAGTTTAGCCAATTAATCTTAATAATTGGAGCTCATGATCTGTAGGTCCATAAGGTTTCTCTACTAGGTGTCGTAAAACATGAACACCTTGAATTATTAAATTGAGGAATTTGGAATGATATCAATTTGAATTATTCAAACGGAATTTCAATTTGAAAATGTTCAAATTGAAATTAGGGTTCTGAGTTTGAATAGTTCAGAATCCAATTAGAGTTTGTTTAATTATATACGATATAATTAACGTTTGATTGTTAAAATTAAGCGAAATTAGAGAGTTTATAATATTTAAATATTAATTACATGAATAGGATTCATGTTTAAAATTAGGTGTGTGATTAATTTGATATTTGATATTAATTAATTAATTAATTAATTAATTATGTTTAATTAATTAAAAATCAAATTAATTTCAATTCTAATTTTCAATTTTAGAAATTGAATATTTTTAATATTAAAATTGATTACTTATGAATTAATCAAATTGAATTTAATTAATTTAAGATTAATTAAGAGAAATTGGAAATTTGATTTTGTAAAATTGGTTTTGGAAATGGGTTTTTCCATTTTTACTTCCAAGCATGAGTTATTGCACATGCATTTTCACACCAAATTTCCACTCCAATTGAAGTAGCTGCTGGCTAATTCCATTACTAAATGTTGCCTGCATGTTGCTGAATAATAAAAATACCTCTATTATGTTGAGATGAATTGAATGGAAAAAGATTTAGGAGTTGGAAAGTCAGTTTCTGCTTGAGTTTCTTCTTCCTCTTCAAACCCACAAACACACTTACCAAATTCACTCAAATTTGAGTTCCACCACTCAAATTCAAGACTGAGAATAGTAGAGAAGACCTCTTGGCGGTTCACGGACTGATTTGGAGCTGAATTGGAGTAAAGAGCGGCTTGGATTTGAAGATTTCATCATAAAAGGTACGTAACTTGAAACCCACTTGAAAATGCATGCTTTAGAAATCAAATAAAATGTAATTAGAGTGCTTATTGATTCTGTTTGTTTCCATTGCCTGCTTGTGTATTTCATCAAAAGATGGAATCTAACTGATGTAATTATTGAGAACATTTTTGCGTATAATGTTGCTCTTGATATTATATATGAAAATGAGGATTCTGAACTAAAATCTGTTGAAGAATGTCGACATAGAATATATTGGTTTCAGTGAAAAGAAGCAATCGAGGCAGAATTAAACTCACTTTCATAACGTCAGGTTCTTAGACCTATAGTCCGAACACCAGAAGGTATTAAACATGCAGGATACAAATGAGTATTTGTGAGGAAAAGAAATGAAAATAATGAGGTCATAAGATATAAAGCAAGACTAGTTGCACAAATTTTTTCGTAAAGACCTGGTAATGATTTTGAGGAGATGTATCCTTTAGTGGTGGATGCAATTACATTAAGATATTTAGTTGACTTGACTATGTATAAAAGTATGAATATGCATCTTATAGATGTAGTCATAACATATCTATATGGACCTCTTAATAATGATATTTATATGAGAATCCCAAAAAGATTTAAAGTATCTGAAACATATACATCAAATTTCCAGGAATGGTATTCAATAAAGTTACAGAGATCACTATATGGATTGAAACAAGTAGGATGGATGTGGTACAATCACCTGAGTGGATATTTATTGAAAGAATGATATCAAAATAATCCAATATGTCCGTGTGTTTTTATAAAGAAATCGCAATCAGTATTTGTTATTATAAATGTATATGTTGATGACTTGAATATAGTTGGAACTCCTAAAAAGCTTTCAAAGGCAATAGAATATCTTAAGAAAAAATTTGAGATGAAAGATCTCAGAAAGACAAAGTTTTGCCTTGGTTTGCAAATTGAGCATTTAGCAGATGAAATATTTATTCATCAATAAGAAAATTTTTGAAAAGATTTTATATGGACAAAGCACATTTATTAAATATTCCAACAGAAGTTCGTTCATTGGATATAAAGAAAGATATATTTTGACCTCGAGAAGATAATGAAGAACTTCTTGGTCCTAAAGTACTATATCTTAGTGCAATTGGTGCACTTATGTGTCTTGCTAATAATACAAAACCAAATATTGCATTTTCAGTAAATTTATTAGCTAGATATAGTTATTCTCCTACAAAAAGACGTTGGAACGAAATTAAACATATACTCCATTATCTCTAAGGAACAATAGATATGAGTTTGTTTTACTCAAATAAATCAAATTTTGATCTAGTTGGTTATGTAAATTCTGGATATTTATCTGATCCACACAAAGCTAAATATCAAACAGGTTATTTGTTCACACATGTGGAGGAACTGTTATATCATGGCATGGTGAAAAAAATTATAATGACCACTTCCTCAAATCATGTTGAAATTCTTGCAATTCACGAGGCTAGTCGAGAATGTGTATGACTAAGGTCAATGACTCAATAAATTCGTGAAACATGTGACTTGTCTTCTAATAAAAACCTTCCAACAATATTATACAAAGACAGCACAACTTGATAGTCCAAATCAAAAAAGGATATGTTAAAGTAGATAGAACAAAACATATTTCACCGAAACTTTTCTACACTCATAATCTTGAAAAAAATGACGACATCACTGTACAACAAATTTGTTCGAAGGATAACCTGACAGACTTATTTACGAAGACATTATCAATCGCAACTTTTGAAAAATTAGTGCACGACATTGGAATGTAGCGACTCAAAGATCTTAAGTGATGTTATCATGAGAGGGAGTTATATTGTATTTTTTTAGGAGCATATATTATATGAAATATGTACTCTTTTTCCTTCACTAGGGTTTTTTCCCATTTGGTTTTTTTCTATTACGGTTTTAATGAGACATATTTTATATATATATATATATGGGCACCTAAGAGGGGAGTATTATGAATATTATAATAGAAAGTAGATGTTCATTGTTTAGTGTTCCAAAAGCCATATATCACCATTCATGTTAGTCATGTGTCTTGTAGTTATTCATGCTTGGTGTACATGTAAGTCCACATCCTATTTGCTACTTTGCCTATAAATAATGACATTTTGTGGATCTTAAAATCACACATACATTGTATGAGAATTCCACTTCCACTAATTTTCATATTATCCAATTTCATGATTTTGGTTATTTTATGTTTTTAGTTATTTTATTTTATAACTTTAGTTTTTATTTATTTATTATTATTATATAAAAATATTATTATATACATTTTTCATATCCGTATTTTTGTTGTGCTCCTCAATTTCATAACAAAACACACCATTTTCTTTAATTAAAATTGTAAAAATCTGTGGCGGTGACCCGATATAATAAAAGAAATATAAATATCGAAACTCTTGTTTTATCAAATATAAAAGAATCACTGATTTTTATTATTACAAATATCACAAAGAAAGATAAAAAAAACTACCAAGAATGGAAACACAGAGAATAGTAACGTTATAACATTACAACTAACAATACATAAAAAGATAAATGAATGAAATTACATAAGTCTGTTTAAGAAATAGACAATTGATTTCCCTTGAAACTCGCAGCTTTTCCATGAGGAGACCGAGCATGGCGGAGCCGCCTTTCCTCCGACAGCAGTTTAGCAAACCTGCAATGAGATAGATACACACCCAGAACGACATGTCGTTTTAATTAGATCGAGCTTAATAACATTAAAAAAAATGGCAAAATTACGTTTTTAGCCTCCAAATTTTAAGGAATAGATGCATTTTATTTATAAGTTTTGTAAGAATATATATTTCAAAGAAGGAAATTTTCACAGATAGAAAAAATGTCAAATTATTTACAAAAATAGTAAAAAAAAAAAATACTCTATTAATTTCTATTACCAATAGACTTCTATCAAAGAAGATTAAATTTTGTTATATTGTGTAAAAAAAATTTCTTATTTTTCTATTTTCGAAAATCCTAGATCTTTGAAGTAATTTTTAAAAAATAATTATATTATATTTTAAATTATAAAAAAAATTTTAAAAAAATATCTATTATCTCTCTTTCCATTCTCTCCTCCCTCCATCTACTTTCCATTTTTTTTATTAATTTAAAATACTTAAATTTGTGTACAACACATATTATTAACTAAAATTTTATAAAACTCAAATATTAAATATCAAAATTCAAGATATCTATAACAAAGTTCAAATAAATATCATAAAAATATATGTGAGCTACAATNATATTCAAGTTAGGTTTGGATCAATCCAGATTTTTAAAAGTGTAACTTGAACTAAATCCAATTCCAAAGAAATATAAAAAATTTGATCTCATCCAATCCAACTCCAAATTAAAACTAACTCAATCCAATCTTTAGAATTTGGGTTGAGTAATCTAAATTGGATTATTTGAACCTCTCTTAAAAAATATATGCATAAAATTAAGTAGGATCTAAACTGCATCAATCATCGCATTCTTAAAAATACATTTTGAAAACAGAAGAAAGTTGGAGAGGGATGGGACCTGATGAGAGCTTCTTCGTTGGTTTGTGAATCAGCGGTCTGAAAGACGCCGGTCTCTAGATTAACTTTTGAAACTGGTTTTTTCAAAAGCGCTTCCCCTACTTTTATAAGACCTTCCAAATTCTTCTCTGTTGCCTCGTCCAGCGTCGATAATTCATTGCTTAGCGTATCATCCTAATTTTTTTTTTTTAGAAAAAAAACATTTATATTATTTAAATAAAAATTGTTATGTATATATATTAATTGTACTAAATAAAAGAAAAATGCATAAATTTAAGGATATGGAAATTTGACCTGAATTCGGAGATACTTGTCTTCACAATGAAGGGCTTGAAAAACCACAGAGAGATTGAAATCTACCATGTCAGAGCTGGCTTGATAAAAGGCGTCAATTATCGGGGTGGTGCCGCCCGCAGTCAGCCATCCAAACAGCCCCCAATGGGCTGCTTGCTCCGCCGTGAATTTCATCTCTGCCTTCGGAGCTCCGGTGCCGAGAGAGATGACAAGGAATCTCCGGTAGTCCATTGGTTTTATAGGGAAGAACTCGGGGCTTTGTCTTATAATCTCCTTTGTTACTTCACCCACAGCCAATAGAGTCTGTACATTTTTACTCTTTAGAAACTTAAATAAAGTTATTGTTAAATAACTATTTTGTTTTTAAAAAATAAGTTTATGAACGTTACTTTTACCTCCAAATTTCTTCTTTTATTATCTATTTTTTATCGATGGTTTAATAAACCAAGTTAAATTTTGAGAACACAAAAAAAGTAGTTTTTAAAAAATTGTTTTTGTTTTTGAAATTTAGCTAAGAATTCTACCATTAGAATTATACAAATCATCGTAAGAAATGTGGATGATATAGGCTTAATTTTCAAAACAAAAACAAAAAACTAAATGGTTACCAAACGAGACCTAAACTATTAACTTATATTTAGGTTCGTGTGAAAAAAAAAAAAACAAATAGTGAAACAGAAATGGAAAACAATATTTCAATTTGTTAATAATGTAAGAATGTACAAATAAAGATACATGTGAACCAAGCTGTATGTAAATATTTTTCATATTAGAAAGTTAATGAGAGGGGAGTACTTGTAATTTTTTTTTTTTTTGAAAATATTCACAAGACAAAAAAGATTAGGGAATGCACCGAAATATCTCAACTAGGTTAAAATTTCTCTAGCATCCGCATCACGTCCCAAGACCAAAAGATATTATTAAACAATAAAAAGATATAAAAGTGAACTAGATAAAAGTTCGAGAGTAAAAAAAAAAAAAACAAGCTACAAGAAAGCTCTCTAGTTAAGAAATATAGTAGTATTTTCATAATTACAAAAAAGAGATTTTTTTCGAACACCATATAGGAGTACTTGTAATATTATGATTAAAAAAGTAATCATGTTCTTTTATAAATATTTCAAAATTATTTTTTAATAGAAATCCATAAAATAAAAATTGATCGAAATTTTGAGAATGCTAAAATGATGTGGTTGCATGTAATGAGACTTGAAACGAAAATTGAGATAATTGTTTTAGATTATCACCAAAATTTGAATTTAAACGTCAACATACTATTTATTTCAAGTTCTAATTTCTATCTAAAATTCTAAAACATGAGGATGGTTTTAAAAAATATATATATTGATATTTTAAAAATAAAGGATAGAGTTTAGGGGTTTAAAATAATTTTTAATTATTATTTACCGGATTATTAGCTGCAACACCACCATCGACAAGATCGAACTCCCTAACTGTTCCAGCAGCAACATCCTCAGTTTTAAAGTAATAAGCTGGAAGATAAGTGGGTGCTGCTGAAGTCGAAAGGCATATATCCGACAACAAAGCATCCAAAGAAGGATTTTTTTTTATCTGAACAAAAAAACATTAATAATAAATTTATATAATTTGAAATATTATTATTCTCTTTAATTTATTAGTTGGAAGAGAAGAAATTCAAATTAAAATTAAAAGACAACCTCGTAGCTAGAGAAGACGGTTGGCTGAAGAAGCTTAATGTCAAACGTTGGAATTACAACGTTAGTAAGTGTTTGGTTTAGCTTTGTGTCACCCAATTTCTCCTTCACTAGTTTGTGTAGATATTTGCCATCGTATTTTGGACCTTCTATAGATTTCAACACCTTTACTAATGGCCATTTTCTGCAATATAATAATAAAAATAATAATAATTATGCATCATTTTTAAGGGTAAATAAAAAATATATATATGTTTAAATTTAGGGAGTTAGGACATTGTCTGTGGGAAAATCATTGGACAATGATCGATGAAGAATTGTTTGATGTCTTTTGATGTAAATAAAGGTCGGTTGTTTTCATTTGGTGCCGTTATCATGGCCGTTAAAAGCCCTCCTGTGCTCGTCCCAGCAATCACGTCGAAATAATCGGCGATTCTTGCATCCTCACCATCTAATTTCTGTACTCGATTTATACAAGCTTTGATTACTATTACGTAATAATATGTACTTCATATTACTATTGAGAATTGTATGGAAGGGAAAAAAACCCTTCAATTAAAATTTGTTATTTCTCTTTTTAACACACAAAGAAAAATTCTTTAAAAAAATAAAAACGGTCATGTAGCAATTTTTTAATAGAGCACCTAAGTATTTTTCTCTTCAAAACTTAAAATGAAAATTATTTTACTTAGAACAATGATTAGATGTAACCTATCATTTGTGCTCCTCACTTCTCTACCACATAAAAAAGGAATTAAAAAATATATATTTTTACAAAATAAAAATGTCATGTAGAATTTTATTGGACTATACTTGGGATGTACCAAGATAGGTGCATCTAAGGGATCATCCAAGTTTTTCTCTTTTACTTATGTCATCATCAGCCAAAAATACCAAAGTACTTTTTTTTGGGGGCTCTTTGCTTCTTTCCTATTTTCTTCTTTGCACGATATTGTTTAGTGTTTATATATTATATCAAAGTCTACACGTTTTTTGGGACCTTATCTAAGGGTGTGTTTGAGGCAAAAATTATCTTAAAACTATAATAATCATCTCTTGCTACAGTAAATACTATTTTGTATTCCCCAATTAGCTACTGTCAACACCATTTCAAAACATTCATTTCTTACCGTATTTACTATTTGCTACAGTTTTAACTATTTATATTCATATTCTTTTATTCTTTGTTATAGTATTTAATATTTTTTTCTCGAACTAAAATAATTTACACCTCAAATACATACTATTATAACACCAACTAAAATAATCTACACCATAAATACAAACTATTATAACTCAACTATAATAACTAATTTCTTATCTCAAATGCCTCTTGAAAGATTACATAGATTAATGATTTCATTTTTTGTTTTTTAATTTGAAATTTATGATTGTTTCCCCCATAATTAAAGATTTTCACATTTGTAGGAGAAATACTAGAATTTCTTATCAAAATCTAAAAATAAAATTTGGAAAGTGACTATTTTGGTTAGTTTTTCAAATTTTGGCTTATTTTTTAAAACTATTAGTAGAAAATAAATAACAAATATATAAACTTGTGGTGAGAATAGTGTTTATAAGCTTAATTTTCAAAAATAAAAAATAAAAATCAAATAATTATCAAAATGAGCTTAATTAAGCCCCCGTTTGATAAGCATTCATTTTTTGTTTTTGGTTTTTGATAATTAAACCTATTTCCACATATTTTCTTACAATAGTTTGTACCTTTTTTAAGTACAAGAGTTGAGTTCTTAACCAAAATTCCAAATTCCAAAAGCGAGTTTCTTAAAACTATTGTTTTTTAGTTTTCAAAATTTTGCTTAGTTTTTTAAAACATGGGTAAAATATAGATTAAAAAAGGCAAGAAATTCAGTAGTGGAATGAGTATTTGTAGGCTTGATTTTAGAAAACTAAAAACAAAAAAACTAAACGGGCCTAAACGTTCAATTTTATGTTTATTTAATTCATGAACATTGAAAAGTATTCTAATAGTTTTACGAATTTTCAATTTTATGTGTGATAGCTCCCTATTCACTTTTTAAAAAAAAACTAATTAATTCTTAAACTTTCAATTTTATATCCAATAAATAGTTCATTAAAGTTTTAATTTGATGTCTAATATAGTTTCACCTATTCTCTCTTTCTTTTGTTTTAAATTCACAAACATATACTAGAAACAAAAATGAAAGTTTATAGTTTCAATTAGAAATAAATTTCAATTTATATCTAATTAGATGAGTTGAATTTTAAATTTTTTTGATATCTCATAGATGTATTGAACACAAATTTGAAAGGTAAGAGATTTATTTGACAATTTTAAAAATTTACCAAACATTAAATACAAAATTGAAAGTTCTTCAAAACATATTAACACAACTTGTAAGTTCAAAACTAAATTTATAATTTAACGATTTATCTATATTCTAAAAAAACTATATTTCAAATTCTATTCATACCTGAAGTTCAGACTCCAAAAAAGTAAGGATGGTTCCTGGAATGATTCCTCTGATTCCGCCTCCATCGATGCTCAAAATCGTAATAAAGTTCCCAAATGTTGGAGGCTGCAATGGCACATTTGTCGCTTCATCCATTGGATAGAAAATAGGGTTGGAGATTTTAGTTTTAAGATTAAGAAACTAATTAAGATATAATTATTGTTCTTAATTGTGATAGGAAGTGAATTAATGGTATATGAGGTATTTATACAATGAGTTACTAAACATAGTCTTAATTTTATTTTAAAAAAAATCTCATTGAGAGTGTTTGAATCTTGCTTGAACAGGTCAGTAATCTGAACATTGTTCTTGTATATTATTATTGTTTTGGATTAATTTTTTTAAATTTGTCTTGAACCTTCCTTGAAAATGTAAGGGATTTGAAGTCTTTTATTATACTGTTTTGGAATGAAAAATCCTAATATTTTCTGTTTGTGGAGCATTGCATGAAATAGTCAAAGGATTTAAACATCATCAATAAACTTAATTAAAATTTGTGGAATATTCATTAGAAGAGAGATTTTTTTTAATTATGTTGAATGTGGAATGTATATAAAGGGGGCATAAAAGTTCAAAAACTTTGACCAAATTGATAGGTCAATATTTAGCATACTTTAGAATCTTCTTCTCCAAGTAATTTGATTAATTATTGTATAGTTCAAACCTGACTAAGTTTCTCAGTGACCAATAATACTATGCCTAATATTTTTTCCTTATTATTAAAAATAATATATATATTAAAAGTAGTAATAATGATTATATTATTATGTCTCGATGAATTTTTCTTCACACGTTTAGGTTTCCTTGTAGGGAACATTAATGTATGGTCAATAATGGTATACAAATACAAGGAATTAAAATCAGTGATGAGTTGAAAATAAGGACACTAAGGTTACTATCAACATAAATAAATAAATAAAGACACTAAGATTTTTGCATAGAATATCTCTCGTGTGTGAGGAAAAATCGTTGAAAGAACGTTCTATTAAAGATATGTTTGAATTAACTTGAAAAAAATATATTTGTTAAAAAATTCATTTTATTTAAATATTTTTTATAAAAATGATTAAATACGTTTGAAAATCTATTTTGAATGGTTGTCGAATACTCTATTTTTTCTAAAATGACTTATTTTTTAAACAAATTACTTGAAAATGTGTTTCAAATACACCTTATAAAACTATTGATTTGTCATTAATGATTGATTATCACCTAATTATTTTTTTTCTAGATATAATTATAATTTGTAAATTTGTATTTTAAGAAAGAGATCACAATTAATGATAAAGAGATAATTATAAAATTGAAATAATTTCGATAAAAATTAGTATATAAAAGTTTCCCTCATGTGAAAAGTAGGTAAAGAAAATAAAGGTGAAAATATCATTTCCATCTTTGTATTATGAGATTTGTTTTATTGTATTTCCTATTAGTTTTTCCTTTATAATTTAACTTTGGAAGGGGAGTTACATCATAGCAATTATCAGATTCAAAGTATTTGTAAATATATACCATGTAAAATAATTTATAAATATAACAAAATTTAGATTATACACAATTTAAAATAATTTGTAGATATAACTAAATTTAGATTCTTCGAAGTCTATCAATAATAGACCATATGGCTAATATGGTTGTCTATCAGTGCTAGTCCATATCGCTGATAAGAATCTATATAGAGCTTATCATTAAGAGATGTTGTTATATTTTCAATTCTTAATTTTTTTAAAAAAACAAATTTTGGTTCGTAGATTTTGGATACAATTTTCACTTGGTCCATAGATCAAAAAATGTTATATTTTTAGTTCTTAAATTTTAAGTTTGATTTTAATCTAACTAGTCCCTAAGTTTCAAAATGTTACAATTGTATCATTGAGGTTTGAACTTTGCTTTAATTTCGTCCATAGGTTTTAAGTTTATACTTTTGACATCGATTTTTCACTAAATATTCACTTCCAGTCTTTAGTGTTAATGTCTATTAATTAATGTAAACGAATTATAATTAACTAAGTTTTACTACTTTTTTCATCTCTTTTAAACTTAATTCTAAAATTTCACTTCATAATTATTTTAAATTAACTGATAGATATTAACACTAAATACTAAAGTGAGTATTTAATGAAAAAATGAAGTTAAAAGTATGAATACTGAAATGTAGAGACCAAATTAAAACAAAACACAAATCTCAATAGTAAACTTGTAACGTCTTAAAACCTCATAGCTAAATTGAAATCAAACTCAAAACTTTTTAAAAGTTTGATATTTTGAAACCCTAGTGGTCAAAAAGATATTTCCTCCTGATCTTTTAAGATTAAACTAACAATTTTTGTTGTTATATTTAGGTCTCAATCATTTAAATATCTGTATTTTTAAAAGTCCAATTTTAATTTTTACGCTTTTAATAAATCTTAAAATTGGTTTTCCTTTCTTTTTCTTTTTCTTTTTTTTTTTTATTTTTAAGTTTGGAACTTCAAAATTAAATGTTAACGGAATTGGTAAAATGATACTGATAATTTTTTATTAAAAAGGCATATAAGGTGAATATGCTTAAAAGATAGGTAATTGCATTGTGTAACGCTTTTAGGGATAATAATTAGTGTAATACTTTTAGGGATAATAATTAAGTGTATAGTAACATTTTTAAAGAGTTGCAAATATAGTAAAATTTAGATAGACTCTTACCAACGATATGGTTGATCATGAATAGATTTCGAAAGCATAATCTAAATTTTGTCATATCTATAAATTCTTTTATATTATACCATCTATAAATATTTTGGGTCTGATTACTATTTTTGTAATCGACCCATAAAGTTTGGAGAGATTTTGAGTCTTTTGTCTAGAAGAAAAGTAGCAAGAAAACCTCCCACTTCAATAGGACATGAAATAACTGCTCTATTTCTCTATCATAGTTTACCAAAATTGCACAAAGCGCATATTAACGGCTTTTTCCTATAGAAAGAAATTTCAAATACAAACTTTCAAATTTAGTGTACTTGTGGGTGTTTGGTATGCATTTGAAGAAAATTCTTTCCTAAAAAAGCCCTTTAAGAGCCAATATATATATTTTAATTGGTCAAAAAACACTTATTAATTTCTAGTTTGTACCACACTTCAAAACTTTAGCCAAACACTATCAAATTTCTTGAGAAAAAAACACTTCTAGCACCTATAAGCACTTTTAAGAAACGTTCTAAAATCATGTTTTTTTTCTTAAAAAAAAAAAAAAAATACTAGAATGTGGTGGAATCAATAGATACATTGGGACATTTCAATTAAATTGAAACATCCGTAATATCCTCATTATATACTTCAACCATCCATTCAATGATAAGGATAAAAGGCAGTTATAAACTTTTAATTTCATCCCATTATAATCTTTTCAAGTTGTACTTTCTATTTTTTTTTTTTATGTGTATTTAATTATACCATGTATGAAATTGATATGATTTCAGCAAGAAAAAAAATATATATACAAAAGTTAGATTTTCGCTGAAATTTATGAGTTCTAAGAGTAGTAACGTTGACTCTATGCATCTATCCAGCTTTTTCCTTTTCTTTTCTTTTATTTAAAAAATTGCTTGTTTTAATTTTCTATTATAACAGTAGGTAAATTTAGCCAAAATTGAATAGAGGGTAAAAATTTGAAACAATTGTTTAAGTTGATGATGTAAGATATTGATATACATTTCGTCATACAAAAATTTGGAGGGGATATATTTTAATCATTTAACAACATTTATAGATAGATATGTAAAGATCTATATAATGTGTTAACTAGTTAAGGTATTGCTCAAATTTATATGTTTATGATGTAAATTTACTTTTATCCTCCTTCAATTGACAATCCATAGAAACCATCATAAAAAATATAATGTAAATAATATGTGTTAATTGAAAAGTCTATAATAATATAAAATTTATATTACTACTGTCGCCACATATCCCAGATGATGATGCAGAACGACCGATGTCCTTAAAAAATATTAATTTTAAAGAAAAATAAAAAGAATTCGCCACCAATCTTTTTCACCGTGTGATTGGATACCAAAATACAGTAAATATTTTTTAAAAAAATAAAAATCAATAAAAATGGTCTTCAAAAAAGTAGAGTTGAGTTCGAGAGTCATTTGTGTATGGAGAAGATGGTAGCACCCCACGACACCCGTTTAGAAAATAGTGGCCAAATTTTAAAATCTTGAAGTGAAATATTATTTAAAGAAATTTATTTTTTGAACAAAAAGTTCTTAAAATAAATGTCTTATTTTATCCTCATTACTCCAATATTTGAAGTGAATGTGATAATCCCATAAAATAAGTGGAAGAATTTCCATCAATTAGGCATAGTAGGATTAAGGAAGCATTCCCCACCTCAAGAAATTGAGATAATATTACAATTTCTTAAATCCATCACAGGAATAGCCTTTTAATAAAGGAAGTTTTCTTTTTTTAAAAAAAAATTAATGAAATTCATTTTTCTTGGGTTCGAATCACTACAAGAAAAAGAGACTCTCCCGACGTTAAAAAAAAAATCGTCAGGAGAGACATTATCTCCCGACACCGTAAAATCTACATCGGGAGTTATAAACAACTCCCGATGCAATATAACTCACATCAGGACCTCAGGTTCAAAGTGGCCTAACTCCCGACTAGTTAATTAGTGCATCAGGAGTTGTTCATAGCTCTGAATGCAAAAACTTTATGACATCGACAGATAGCCTTTAAGTTTTTAAAACATCATATGGAAATTGATTTTGATGGTTAGGGTTTCACGATTTTCTCTCCACCGAATCGGTCTCTATCCTAACTCCTCTCATCAGTTGACTCTGTCTCTCCTCATCACCAGTTGACTACGTCTCTCCTCATCATCGGCCAACTCTGTCTATCCTCACTACTGACTGTTTTTGTTTGTTTGATTGGTCTCTTCCATAATCGCACCATAGGGTTTGATCATCGGTTCCATAAATGCACAATAGTTGTAAGTTGTTTTCCTCCTCTTGCTTGTCTCTGATTTCATTGCATACAATCAGAATTTTGATTGGAGTTTGGTTTCAATAAGGAATACTGTTGAAATTTTGAGTTTATGAATGAGAAGAATAGAGTATTGTTGGAATTCGATTGTATAAGTGATTTTGAACTTGAAATCGTCGAGTCGAAGAAGTTGTCATCTTACTGCGTTAGAAATGTTATAGTTGAGGATTGTGAATCTTATGAATCTATTGCTTTTACTTCCCTTCCCTTTTTATTTGTTATTTTCTTATTTGTTTGTTGCATGCTTTTTGGCAACCAGAGATAGACCTTTATGGGGCCTTTGTTTTGGATCTATGAAAATTGATGAGGTTGAAGTTGAAGGAATTGAATCCCGAGCAGAAGCGTATGAATGCCTTGCATTTCGCCTTTTCGAATTAAATTAAAATAAAACAGCAACTAAACAAAACAAAACAGAGGATAAACTTGTAGATCAACATACTTAGAAGAGAGAAGAGAAAAGGGGAAGAAGAATATCACATACCTTCTTCAATTCCCGAACTCTTCACGATTTCTTTGTCGTCTTCTCCGGAACGATTCTCCAACGAACAATAGACACCACTGTAAGTGTGACCTCGTTACTCTCTAGAAACCAAGGGGAGAAGAGTAAAGATGTCCAATTTTTTTCCCTCATGGGTGACCCTAGCCACCCCGATACGGGGACCAGGGAGAATTTGGTAATAGGAACGGGAGTAGGCGGAGGGAAAATACAAATTTCACTGCTGTAAACACTAAATACGTGTAGTTAACGAAAAACAGCGGAGAAATGTCCTTGCATTCTCTCTCTTGTCCCCTCCTTTACGCCCCCTTGGCCCAACCCTCATTTACTACCCGTACCCGCCCGATTAGCTTTTTACATAATTTATCATATTATATATTACTGATCAATTTAATGTTAATTGTTATTATATTATTATATAAATATTAACATTTAATTTCAATTTATAATTTATTTAAGAAAAATGAATATATTTAATTTAGTTACTTATTATTGACTATATTGTGAATAGATGTTGTTTATATATTTATTTCTTTCGTACTTATATAAAGGATCTTAATAGCTTTTTATAGAGTGACAGAATTAGAGATAGAATTATTCTTTAAAATTCAAATTGTTAGCCATCAAATAATATAATAACATAAATATTATTTATGTCTGAAAAATTGAAATTATTTAATTAAATTTCTTATATTAATGATTTAAATTATTCATTGTCATGATATGTGACAAAAAAAAAAATAAAAAAAAAAAAAAAAAGTATCTGACGAAAAATTTTCCACCGTGGGGAACCCAATCCCATGAATTCCCTACAGGAATCTCCATCATCGATTCGCCCTGGAAAATTGAAATACGATCGGATGGTATGAATAGAAATGGGGGAGCATGGGAGTAGGGCATGGGGGATGGCATCCTCGGCCCCGCCCCGCCCCATGGACATCTCTAGAGAAGAGTGGTCTCTCACACCTTGGTTGAGGAAGTGGAATAAAGAATATGGGAAGCAAAATGTATTAGAGGAAAATGATTTAGAGGCTAGGGTTTCATCAAAATGAAACCACTTTCCTTAATTTGGGCAAAATGATGAATTTATATGGAGACTTTCTCCATAGCTTCCCAAAATTACCCTTAGATCTAATTTAACTAAATAACCATTATTTAATTAACTATCCCATTAATTAAATAATCATATTAAATCCAATTTAATATATGTTTAATTAATTAATAAACATCATATGTTTATTTGTCTCCACCTCTCAAAATTAGTTAATTAATTCTTTATGAATCAAATTCATAAGAATTTAATGTTTGAATCCTATTCAAATTATTTCTCTCTTAATTATAGATCAGATCTATAATTAATCATATCATATTTAAATTTCATTAATATGTTATTCCATCAATTGATTTGAACAATTCAAATCATTCCTCTTTTTCTTTGGTGAGCTAACAAAGGGACCTTGTAGACCTACATATTAGAAGCTCTAATGATATGAGATTATTTAATTAAATTAATAAATATTCATTAACAATCGGGTGCTCCACTAAAGATCGATAGTTGCATTCTTTGCACTGGAGATATATTTCTATGTCCACTGATATAACCAATCAATAGTGAGTCAACCCTTCCCAAATCGCTCGTAAGGGTCAAATTACTGTTTTACCCCTGTAGTTACATCTAATTCCTTAAGTACTATTGATCCATCTAATGAACAAATAGTTTATAGTCCAACTATAAACTAACACCTCTCGGGCTAGTGAGAGGTTGGGGCCTCAATGTTCAAGACTCAAAACCAGCTATTAAGGGAGCAATTTATCTATGTTCCCTAAAGACGGGAAGGAATGAATTCCATCTTGTGTAGTTGCGTTTCTAGCTCCCTCATAGATAGAAGTTCCAACTCACTCAAAATGAAGGTTAAGTCACCTATGGTCATCCTAATGAAATGTAAGTCTCTTTTATCAACGGTGTTATATAGAGAGTCTATTCATTTCGTGGTCCGGTCTTATACAAACTCTTTGTGTAGAATACCTCATCTCGCACGTCTCCATATGAATGATCAGGATAAAATCATTTGTAGCACTTCACAACAATTGTAACATCTACAAAGTGGGTCATACTCGTAGTGTCATTAAGATAAGGTACCCAATCTTATCCACATACTACAGATCATTTAGGTTATCACTTAAATATGATCCACCTGTATGTCTCCACATACATGTTTAAGTTTCATCAAATAACCTTGGATCTTAGTTAATTGGATTGAATTAATGCAATCTAAACGTCAATAAAATACTTCTTATTTTATTAGATATGTAATTTTTCTTTACAAACAACAAGATATATGAGATTTAGGACATAAACTCCAATAGAAGTTTGTATAGAGTAAATGGAAACTGATTAGATGAAGTTTGTAATGTCCTTTGATACTTTCCTTTTGTAACGATGTTTGTTCACCTCTCTTCGTATGTTTAGTCGATCCTTGTGTTTGAGTTATAACCATCTCTGCATGTTCAATTCCATTCTTCATTTGAGCATTTGAGGATTCATTCATTGTTTTGATCGATTACAAACTGTTAGAACGCTTTAATTCGATATTTGATTTTCATTGTTTGCATGTTTAATTGTAGATATTGGATTTTTCAGTGGATTTTTAAGAGGTTAATGGACTTTCTAGAAATTTCTCTTCCTTTTGATTCATAAATTTCTTTGTATATTTCCTTTTTATGCCTCATTGAAACTGTTGATTCTTCCAACATATTTTTCAATCAAATCTATTTGTATTTAATTTATTGTTCTTGATGTTTTTTTTTTATATATAATTTGTAGTTGAGAAACGTATCCATAAGTTTATAATAATTTTATTCTTACTGTTATAAGCATATATAAGCCTCTAAAAGTTAACCATCATTCATTATCTACACAATAAATGTTATAGTTTGTTTTGGATTACATGTTGAGTTAGGAAATGTTTATTTTTAAGGATGAATAAAGAATGGATAAACTTAGAAATAAGTTGTCGGTCGAGTATAAAGGAGTATCCCAGTTTTTAGATGTGGCAAAGGTTTATGTTAATGATTCTGTACGAACAAGAGGCCCAAAAAAGAATTATATGAATTCAATGTGGGAGTCACTAGATGGTGTGGAGTGATATCTATTAACATATGGAATATCCCCCTTATCGCGAATAGGTATATTATGGAGAGCCAGTCAACTTATCTAGAGGTTTTGAAAGTCATACAACTCATTCAATACATAATGATGAAAAAACTAACATAGGGTGTAATGTTGTTGAAGAAAATGAAATGTTGAATCTTATAAATGATCTACAAGTCCCAACCACTAACAGGAGACAAAATTTGTGAGACAGTTCTGGGTAGACGACTCCATCATGTAAAAGGCCTAGGTTGGGGATTTAAACCTAAGTCAAAGAGGGATAGCAGCTCATTGACTTCGTCATCTACTCAAGAAATGCATGATAGGGAGGTGAGGGAACTAAAAATCAATGTTGAACTTGAAGATAAAGAACTTGAATACATTAAAAAACAAATGAAAGGTGAACATGCAAGACAGATGGAATAATGAAAAAAAAATGATTGAAGAAATGGTATGGTCACAGAGAGAATGACCATCAAATTAGGTATGATTACTTCATATCTAATTGGCTAATATATTACTATCCTGCAGTTATGGTAAAATAGTTATGTCTTACTATTAGCTTTATGATAATAAATTGTTGGCTATTTTGCAGCTGTAGTAACCAAACAACTGGATTTTCATGTGTTTATGGAGTTATTGTGTGTTTGTGAAATTTTTGTGTGTTTGTGGAGGTTTATCATGAAGTTTGAATGTTGTGTGGGGCGGGTTGAGGTTAGTTAAACTTGTTTTGGATTTCAACTTATGGTGTTTTTGTGTATTTGTAGAGGTTTATGAAGTTTGAATATTGTATGGGGTAGGTTGATATTAATTAAACTTGTTTTAGAGTTCAACATGTAGTGTTTTTGTATGTTTGTGGACGCTTATCATGAAGTTTGAATGTTGTGTGGGGTGGGTTTAGATTAGTTTTCAAATGAGGGTCGGTTGGGCGTTCTTCATACATTTAATCTTGATATATATAATAATGTGCACTAATTAATGTAATTGTAGGCAAATTACTATTTCGGAGATGTTGTTTGGAGATGCCATTTGGAGATGTTGTTGGAGATGCTGTTTGGAGTTGTCATCAATTTCATCTATGTATTTCTCAAGACATATTTGTTTTGTAGACCATTTTTCAAAATTTTTGTTACGAAATCGACAATTAAAGAACACAAAAAGGAACGTAGAGATAGAGAAGATCGACACCCAGATATACGTGGTTCACTAACGGTGTGTTAGCTACGTCCACGGGCAGAGGCAGAACATTATTATTAGGGAGAATGTTTTTAGAAAATTACACCAAACGGCGCCTCTAGGGTTAGAGAGTTTATATAGCGCACTATTCTAAACCCTAGGGTCATAATCGCAAATAACTACAAATAAATAAATATGCTAAATACGAATTCTGAAGTGAGATCCCCGTACTTGGTTGTTCGAAGTGCCAACAAACAAATTCAAGGCATTCCAACAAATCTCTACCTTGACTTGAATTCTCTCCCAGATAACAGACGTATCAAATGCAACATAAATCAATATTGCCAGACGTACCCAGACTTCTCCCTCATGCCTCAAAGTGTCCCACAAAGGGGACCACTAACAATTCAAAACATTCAGGCCAAATCCAAACAATGTTGGAACTTGCCTTGTGGGACCCTGGTTTGGTGAACATATTAGCAGGGTTATCAGCAGTACCAAATTTTCATCACTTAAAATCAATATTGCCAGAACGTACCCAGACTTCTCCCTTCATGCCTCCAAAGTGTCCCACCAAGGGGCCCACTAACATTCAAAACATTCAGCAAATCCAAACAATGTTGGAACTTGCCTTGTGGGACCTGTGTTTGGTGAACATATTTAGCAGGGTTTATCAGCAGTACCAATTTTCATCACTTTAACTCTTTGCTCACCTTCTAAGAAGTGAATATCTTAACATCTATGTGCTTAGTTCTTCATGATGACTTGATCCTTGGCTAAGCATATTGCACTCAAACACAACAATATACAATAGCTTGGTCATGATGCCAAACCAAGATCACCAACTAACCCCTCAGCCATATTCCCTCTTTAGCAGTTCTGTGAAGGCCATGTACTCTGTTTCAGTAGTAGACAAAGTAAATGTAGGCTTATAAGGTTTGCCTTCCAACTAACAACAGAACCACCCAGAGTGAACACATAGTCAGTCATAGACCTCCTACTGTCAACATCTCCAACATAGTCAGAATCAGAATAACCGGTCACCAAACATTCTGTGCAACTTCCATAAACGAGACCAACATCAGACGTACCTCTAAGGTAATGAAAAATCCTTTTAACGACTTACCAATGCTTCTTCCCAAGTTGACCCATGAACCTGCTGATAACACTAACATCATGGGCAAGATCAGGCCTAGTACAGACCATAGCATACATTGAACTTCCCACTGCACTAGCATAAGGAACTTGAGACATGTACTCCTTCTCAGCTTCAGACTGTGGTGAAAGCACAGATGACAAACGAGCATTTACAACACTGGGAGTATCTATAGGCTTAGCTGATGACATACCAAACCTGGACAATATTTTCTGAATATATTCTTTCTACTACAAGAAGAGTTTATTCTTATCTCTGTCCTTATAAATCTCCATACCTAGAATTTTCTAAGCAGCACCCAAATCCTTCATATCAAACTCAGCACTGAGAAGATTCTTCAATTTCAGAATGTCAAACTTGGACTTTGTAGCTATGAGCATATCATCTACATATAAAAATAGATCAATCATCGAACCATCATCAACTTTGTTGTGATACACACAACAATCATTCGGACTCTTGTTATAGCCAAGTCTAATCATATAGCTGTCAAATCGTTTGTACCTCTGCCTTGGAGACTACTTTAACCCATACAAAGATTTCTTCAACTTGCAAACATAATCTTCTTTACCTAGATACTGGAACCCATCTGGTTAGGTCATATAAATCTCTTCCTCAAACTCTCCATGTAAGAAAGTTGTCTTCACATCTAGTTGTTCAAGTTCCAAATTCTGATGTGCTACTATGGCTAGTAACACTCTGATAGAAATATGTCTGACTACTGGTGAGAAGATCTCATTATAATCAACCCCTTCTCTTTGTGTGAACCCTCTAGCAACAACTCGAGTTGTATATTTAATGCCCTCTGAAGGTGATATTCCTTCCTTTTTCTTGAAAACCCATTTACAAGTGACAATTTTTCTCTCCTTAGGTCGTTTAACTAATTCCCAAGTCTAATTTTTGTCAAGAGATTCCATCTCATCCCTCATAGCAGCAAGCCATTAAGCAGACTCACTATATGACACAACTTCTCTATAGGTGGATGGCTCATGAGGATCCACCTCTTCAGCAACCTGTAATGCAAAAGTAACCATATCTTTAAAACCATCCCTCACAGGAGGTCCAACACCAACTCTACTAGCTCTATCACGAGCTATACTCGGTTGATCTACTCGTGATCTAGAATTCTCAGGCAAAGCAACTTTTGACATTTTAGGTACATTAATTTCTGGTTGCACACCAGTTTCTGTAGTAACGTGTTGATCTTCTCCACCTTGATGTTGTAATTCATTCACAGCTGAAGTGAATTGCATCTCCACCTGTTTATCAACACTACTACTTTCTCCCACATCAGCAGATGTCACAAAAGGCTTTACAATTGAGTTAAGCATGGAATTTTCATCAAATATCACAGTCCTACTAAGTATAACTCTATTCTCAGAAGGTGATCAGACTCTATATCCCTTAACTCCATCCCCAAAACCCACAAATATACCTTTCTTAACTCTCGGTTCTAATTTACCCTCATTAACATCATAGTAGACAGTACAACCAAAAACTTTTAATAAAGAATAATCTGCAGGCTTACCAGACCATACCTCGTAAGGTGTTTTACAATCAATAGTGTGTGAGGTCCACGATTGATCAAATAACATGATGTATTTACTGCTTCTGCCCAAAACCTTCTAGTCAACCCTGCATTAGAAAGCATGCATCTTGCTCTCTCCAACAACATCTGATTCATACATTCTACAACCCCAATTTGCTATGGAGTATCCCTAACAGTATGATGGCAAACAATCCCCTCAGCTTTACAGAACTCATTAAATTCAGATCCACAGAATTCCAGATCATTATCAGTTTACAGCCTTTTGATCTTCTTCCCAGTTTATTTTTCAATCAATATCTTCCACTGCTTGAAATTCTTGAAGGCTTCACTTTTATGTTTCTTTAAAAAAACCCAAGTCATTCTTGAATAATCATCAATTATAGACAAAAAAAAATACCTACTGCTCCAATAGATTCAACTTTGGAAGGTCCCCAACAGTCTGAATGAATATAATCAAGTGTTCCTTTTGTACAATGAACACCTCTTGGAAACTTGCTACGATGAAGCTTCCCAAATACATAATTTTCACAGAATTCAAAATCCTGCACTTTGTGCCCACAAAGAAGATCCCTTTTTGACAGAATTTGCATCCCTTTTTTCATCCATATGACCAAGTCTCATATGCCATAACTTAGTCATATCATCTTTGTCTATAATTGATGATTATTCAAGAACAACATAACCTGTTATCGTGGAACATAATAGAAAATACAGTGTTCCACGCTTTATGCCTTTCAGAACTACCTCAAAACCCTTATAGACATACATTGCTCCACCTTTACCTTTAAAACTGTAACCCTTGCTATCGAATACACTAAAGGATATCAAACTCTTCTTAGAGGAACATGCCTAACCTCTTTTAAAGTGTAGAAGGCACCATTATGTGTTCGTACCTTGACTGAGCGATTCCAACTATCTTGTACACAGCACCATTATCCATACTAACATTCCCTCCATCTATTTTCTGATAAGTTGAGAACCACTCTCTATTTGGGCACATATGATAAGATGCCCCAAAATTAAGAACCCACACATCATCAGAATGTGAATGTTCATTCACAACTAAAGCTAGATCTCCTTCAGCATCGATCTCGACTTCTTCAGGATTAATCTCAACTTGTGCAACAGAGGCGAATGTTTCCCTTTTGTCACTCTTTTCTTTCTTTTCCTAATTCCTTTTTATCTTAGGACATTCGGTTTTCCAATGTCCCTTTTCTTTACAATATTGACAAATATCATCTGACCTTGAACTCTTTGACTTCGAAGACTTTTTATTCTGGTTCGACTTCTGCTTACTAGAATTCCTACGTCCTTGCTCCCTGTAACGGCTAACCAAGATACCTGACTTTCTATAACTGAACTTCCTGCATTCTGATGGTCCTCTCTCATAAGCAACGTGGACTTTGTATCTTCTAAGGTCAGAGTTAATTTCCCTCAAATATACGAGTAACCGAAAGTCTCATAGGATAAAGGCAAAGATGTCAACAAAATTAGGGCAGCATCCTCATCATCAACCTGAACCTCTATGTTACGCAGATCTAATAAAATTTTATTTGATTGATCAAGATGATCTCGTAAAGACGTACCTTCCTGCATATGTAGATGATACAGACGTTTCTTTAGAAACAACTTCTTAGTTAAAGATTTCTTCATATAAAGACTTTCCAACTTCAACCAAAGACCAGCGGCAGTTTCTTCATCTGCGACCTCGATGATGACGTCATCAGCCAAACATAGCATGATCGTCGAATGAGCATTCTCCTCAAGAGTCTGCCACACTTTGTCATCCACGGAAGCCTTCTTTGACTTACCCGTCAGCAGTGCCCACAGCCCCTGTTGCTTTAGCAGGGATCGCATCTTGATCTGCCATAAACCCAAACTGTTTCTCCTGTTAAATTTGTCGATCTTTACGTTCACGCCATACATCTTCAATTGTCGAACAAATGCGAAATTTCGAAGAAACCCTAATAAGGCTCTGGTACCAGTTTGTTACGAAATCGACAATTAAATAACACTAAAAGGAACGTAGAGATAGAGAAGATCGACACACAGATATACGTGGTTCACGAACGGTGTGTTAGCTACGTCCACAGGTGGAGGGAGAATAGTATTATTGAGGAGAATATTTTCAAAAAATTACATCAAATGGCGCGAAGCGCCAACAAACAAATTCAAGGCATTCCAACACTTCTCTTTCTTTTATGTATCAAAGAATAATATATATTGACTTTTGTTTGTTTGTTTCGTTCTTTATATGAAAACATTTGATTTTCTTAATAATGTTATGAACTTTATGTTGTTGAGATCAAATTTTTTTAAAAAATAAAAAAGTAAATTAAATCAGACAATGCAACTATTTCACGATGGCTAGCATGTTCTCAGGAGTTTCATTTCATAAATTGATTTGCTGAACCAAACTCCCGATGACCTTGGACATCGCCAAGAGATAGTGAACCCCCGACGGAGTATCAATAGCCTTCAGGAGTTTCTATCTCCCGATGGCGTATATTAGGCATCAAGAGTTTTCCATAACTCCCAACGATAAGTCTTTAGTTTTTGGGAGATGTTTTTATGGTTATTTCACGAACAAACTCCCGATGATAGTCTGCATCGAGAGTTGATCTCTCGACGTATTTTGACTATTTTTCGGCGAATTTAAGTATTGGGAAAATAGTGTTTTCTTGTACTGAATCTTGGACTCTCAAAGATATGATCCATCATCTAAAAAATCTAGAAAAATGGACTCCCAAATATTTCTGGATTCCATCTAGAAAGTTTTTAAAGAAAACGGTCTTAAAAGCCAAGTTATTAAAAAATATTTTAGGAAACATTTTTAAATAATATATTAATTTTTAAATGTTTAAAAACAAAAAAAGTTTAATTTAAATGAAATTCTTAGATGACTTAAAAAGAGATTTATAAAAGATTTAACAACTTAGAGAAATATTAACTAGAAAACCAAATTAATTGAATATAAACGTATATAAGCAAAGAACATAATTAAAAAAATTTCCTAATAAATTAAGTAACATAATCGACTTTAATAAAAATATATTGGAGATCGATTTTGGACTCCCAAAGAATCGATTTCTCACCTTAAGAATTCTAGAAAATCAGACTTTCAAATTTTCTAGATTCCGTCGTCGGGTATTTTAGAAAGAAAAACAAATAAAGGAATAGGAATAATATCATATAATAAACTTTATAACATAAACATAGACATATCAAAATAACAACATAATAAAATGTTTTTAAAATAAAATGATTAAATGCAATACTCAAGAAAAAAATGGATAAATTAAAAAAAAAAAAAAGGAGAAAATGCTAAATAATGAATCTAAAATGATAAACAAAAACAAAAAAGAAATCAGAATAAAGAAATTAAAATAATGATGATAAAATAAAAAAAACAAAAGGAGAAAATTGTACCATTGACTCTTTCGGGAGTCCTAATATGATAAATGACCAATTTTTTAGAAACAATTGCTAATTGATCTTTTGCTGACATTATGCATGTATGAAATTATCAATTTTTCATTCCTTCAAATTATTTTCCTTTCTTCTTCTCCCTTTTCTTCTCCGACGAGTGATTTTTTCTTCTTCTTTTCTTCTTCCTTTTCTTCTCCAACGAGCGACTTCTCTTTTTTTTCCTCTCTCTCTTTCTTTTCTTTTTCTAATTCTCCAACAAACAACTTTGGCGAAAACTATTTTTTCTTATTGTTTTCCTTTTTACGTCTTCTTCATCTCTGACACGACTAACTTCGACAAAAAATCAAATACCAACTCCATTTGTGAGAGAGGAGAGTGACTTGTGAGTGAAGAAAAGAAGAAATAGAGAGAAGAGCAAGAGAGAAAGGTGATTTGTGAGTGAGGAAGGAAGAAAGAGCGAGAAAGAGAGATGAGAGTGATTTATGAGCAAGCAACCGAAGAGAAAGCGAGAGAGAGATGACTTTTCCGCGTGCGCGAGTTTATTTTGGTAATTTCACATGAATATAATGTTAAACATAGGCCATTTGTCAATTTTTTCCAAAAAAAATGAGTTATTTGTCATTTTGAGCCTAAAATTTGGGTTTTCTGTACGAATTTTCTTAAAAAAAATTACTTGCATCAGTGCCACGTTGATGCTGATGGGAAACAACAAAACAAAAAAAAAAAAAGAACAAAAATTAAATTTGACTTGATGGGCTGCAAATCAGTCGTCCATCACACACACAACACATATATTAAATAAATAAGATAATAATAATATAAGGGGAATTCTTATAAATAAGAAAAAACATTAATATTTACACTTTATAACAAAAACAAATTCCAGTTTTTCCTTTTCTAAAATTACCAAAGTTAACCTTCTTCCCCGCCGATTTTCCTTTTTTCGAATTTTCATTTGCCGCGCTCGCTCGCTAAACTCTGCTTCCTCGTCGATGCCGTGATTTTCCTCCTCGCCATTCTCAAATTACAAACATCGTATTGATTTTCCTTCTCGCTGATTTTCCTTTTCTTCAAATTTGATTTGTTGCGCTCGCTGAACTTATTCTTCTTTCTTCCTCGTCAAACGCATTGATCTTCTTCCTCGTTGAACGCTGTTTTTCTTTCTTCCTCATCGAACGTCGTGATCTTCTTCCTCGCAAATCTTCTTCATCGGAATTCTTCCTCGACCATGATACGATTTTTTTTCTTCTATTTTTTGTGTTTATAAGTGTACGTTTCTTCATCGAATTCATTTATAGTACTAGTGGGTTTTTCTTATCTGCATTGCGTTTATGTGATAAATGTTTGTGGATGAATTATTGATGGATGTTTCGGGATATAATTCTTATTTTAAGGCTTTCTTTAAAATTTTACAAAGTTAAACGATTGGATAGCTTTTGTTATGCGATCATGTAGAGTTTACTACATAATCGTATAGCATTTGCTAAAAAATCGTATAGCTAATGCTACACGATCGTGTAGAGTTTTTTACACGAGCGTGTGGCTTTGGTTGCATGATCGTGTAGGCGCTCGCTTGCTAGACAATCGTGTGGTATTGGATACTCGATGCATCCGTGTGTGCTAAACGATCGTGCTAATCGAATTTGCAGATAGATAGTTTTTGCGTGCTACGATCGTGCTATTTGAATTCACAGATTGATAGATAGTTTCTGATAGACAATGATACACATATATCACCGTCTATAAGTTATACGAAGTGATAGAGTTTTATCACTTTCTATCAGTGATATACAGTGATATAGTTCTATCACTGTCTATCACTGATAGAAAGTGATAGAACTCTATCATTCTCTATAACAGTGATTGAGCTTTATCACTAGTGATATACCGTGCTTGATATACTGTGATTGAGCTCAATCATTGTCTATCACTGATCAGTGATAGAGCTATATAGATATTAAGGCTTTCTTTTAAATTTTACAAAATTAAACAATCGTATAGCTTTTGTTATGCGATATGTAGAATTTACTACATGATTGTGTAGCATTTGCTAGACGATTGTATAACTAATGCTACACGATCGTGTAGAGTTTTTTACACAATCGTATAGCTAATGATGTGTGATCGTGTAGAGTTTTTTACACGATCGTGTGGCGTTGGTTGCATGATCGTGTAGGCGCTCGCTTCCTAGACGATCGTGCAGTATTGGATACTCAATGCATCCTTGCGTGCTAAACAATCATGTAGCACCGTCCATCTATGGCTTCTTCCCTGCAAATAGATAGTTTTTGTTATGACTATGTATGGATGTGAACATTTGTCTACCACTGATAGATAATGATGCATATATATCACTATCTATAAGTTATACAAAGTGATAGAGTTTTATCACTTTCAATCCTGATAGATAGTGATATAGTTCTATCACTGTCTATCACTGATACAAAGTGATAGAACTCTATCACTCTCTATAACAGTGATTGAGCTCTATCACTAGTGACATATCGTGTTTGATATACTGTGATTAAGCTCTATCATTGTCTATCACTGATAGATAGTGATAGAGCTATATACATATTAACATTTTTCTTATACAATCTTCTTTTTCTTTTATTGCAGTAAATTGATACCATGGTTAATATTCCTGTAGTCGTTTTTTATGGTGGACAGTGGACTCACTACAATTCTTATGAGAATTATAGTGTTGTTGGAGTTTTTGTTGATAATATGATAGACTTCAATGGTTTAGTTAGTTTGATATTGGATGAAATTCAGTTGGATGTTTCAATAGATTTATCAATATTGTTGGATTTTGGTCAAACTAATATTCAATCTATATTTCAAATAAAGCAAGATAAGGATATCAGTTGGTATTTGTCTTTGGCTAAAGATTCAGGGACTAGGCATCCTTTAGTTGCTCATGTTAGTCATCATTCTATAGAAGGATCTTCCAGTGGTATTAGTGGTGGAGGTGGTGATATATTGCTATGTTTAGGTTCTTCTTCTAGTTCTTCAAATGATCAAGTTATACGAAATGTTGGTTTTAATGGCGATTTGAAGGAAAAAGATGTATTTTGAAGTAAAGAAATACTGTGTAAGTGTTTTTATGTAATAGCAGTGAATAAGAATTTTAGATTTAGGACTACGTGGTCAAATTCAAAGTCGCTTGAGTTGAAATGTTTGTTAGAAGGTTGTCGATGGTATGTTCGGGTATCTCGGTACAAGAAGAGTGAGTTGTGGATGCTTAGAAAGTATATTTCTGACCATAATTGTTCAATGAATACAACTCAAAGTTGTTGATAACTTGTAAAAAATACAAGTTATCTTTGCTCTTAAGTTAGAACAATAGGGTTTTTAATGATAAATTCTCCTCATTTTTAATAGAAACGCATGGATTTACTTGAACAATAGATAATTCATGTAAAAGAAGTTTTATCACTGATTATCGCGGCGCTAACACACTACTTTGCAGGATTTCAATGCAAGAACTGACAAAAACGCATTAGACAAGCGCCGACGCATGAACCATCTGGAGGGAATTCAACGCATAGAAGATTCGTTACTCTGGGCTGATTGTGTCACATCACCACTTACAAGCATGGGCACCTGCAACAGGCGGCATCTGAAAAGCTTCCAAGAGGTCAGGCGGCCAACCAGGACATGGAATTTAATGTTGTCCAGGACATGGAATTTAATGTTGTCCAGGACATGGAATTTAATGTTGTCCAGGGCATGGATTTAAATGTAGCCCATCCTCCAAGTGGACGAGACCAGCGCCTATAAATACTTGAAGAACCTCCAGAATTAAATAGACAATTAGAAACTCCATACTCTCTGTAAATTTTTTAGACTTAGTTTTAGCTGTACAAGCTGTGCCGAAGTGTAAGACGATCGAAGGAACTGAGAACCATTACCACCACCGGCCAGGGAGTGGAGAATGTTATTCTTGAGAAAGATACTCTGTCCTCGGCTTTTTAAAGTGATTGTACACAACAAGATTGAGCCAAAGAACTACAAGAGATTGTATTCTTTGGCTTGACTCATTCTCTCTCTTAATATCATTTTCATATCATTTTGATTGAATATAGTTCTTTGTAAAGACTCATTGACCCATATTGTTAAAGTCATATATTTTATCCTCACTTTTGCTACTGTTTGTCTTCTATGTTGAAAGCATTAGTACTTCATGCATAATTCTGTTTCAACGCCTAACCCAACTTGACAACTTGGTGAAAGCATCTTTAATTTAGTTGTTTGAAAGAATAACTAAGTCGCATGAAGCAGAACGCCTAGTACAGCTAGAGATAGACTTACTGGTGTTGCTTGCATTCTAAGTTAGACACATATAACCTAGAGATAGACTTGTATGTCATTTGCATTGAGAAATGTTGAATGGAGTCTAACGCATGAACAGAAAGAAGCAAACCATCCCATTTCATCCACACTACATAAGTTGTGTACAAGTATCTTTAACTGGCGCGTCCAATTACAAAAACTTCATTCTCACATGAACCATCATTTTCCACTCAGCTCTTTTGTATCACATTGCACAAGCACAGCATGTTAGTGTAAATAACACATCTTTTGCATATATTTAGGAAAACCCCTACTACAAGTACAACGCATTCTCTGTGTTTAGTGAACTGAATCCCTATGTTCGACCCTGGACATGCCAAGAACCTAGATTAGATTTATACTTGGGTTTAATCTAGGAAAACTTGAACGCCATTTTAAGGAGTTGTGTGCTCTCTGTGTATAATTCTAACGTCCCGACACATTGCACATATTTGGACGCATCAAGGCACAATATAGCACTCATACTTAGAATTTATTTTCCAATCTGTTTTACTCTAAGCACTCCTAACACACCACACGATAGGAAGTGGAACAGTTGTCATAGGCAAGCTTCTTCATCTGTAATTGGGGACTGCTTGAAAGAGGATTTTAGGTTTATCTCTACTGATCACTCCCTTCCTAGAGATATTGTACATAAGGCTCGTACTAAACTTGGTGTTAATATTAGTTATCAAAAAGCTTGGAGGGCAAAAGAACATATATTAAGATCATTAAATGGTGATGCAGCTGAATCATATAGCTTGATTCCACAGTTTTTTGAAAGGTTGAAAGAAATGAATCCAAGTATTATTTCAAATGGAGTGTTCTTCTTATAAACTTTATAACACGGTGTATTATAGATGGACTGTGATAGTCATCTATCACTGTCTATCAAGGATAGTTGTGCATCATTGTCTATCACTGATTGACCATGATAGCTATCTATTACTATCTATCTACCAATGATAGACAAAGATTGATTTGTTACCATTGTGACTAATATAATTGTTTTCATTTATTTTTTCAGGAACATACACTACTTTAAAGATTGATGAAAATGGATATTTTAAATTCTATTTCAGTTCTATTGGTGCATCTATTGAGGGGTGGAGGTACTGTAGACCTACCATATCCGTTGATGGCATGTTTTTGAAGTGAAGTTTGGCAGTACTCTATTATCAGCTTCCACACTAGATTGTAACAATAATATTTTTCCCCTTGTGTTTGCTATTGTAGATTCTGAGAATGTGTATCATGAAAATAGTTTTTCGAACATATACACACTAGTTTAGGGGATAGAGAACATTTAGTCATTGTCTCTGATCGACATTTGAGCATTCCAAAGGGTGTCTTATGTGTGTTTAACAATGTTGAGTACTGTGTGTGCATTCAACATGTTCTATGACATTTGAAGAAGTTGTTGAAGGATCTTTTGATTGACCAATTTTACTTTAGTTGTGCTAAATCTTATACTGTTGATGACTTCGAGTTTAATATGAGATCTATGGAGTCAATTTCTCCAAATATTTGAAGTTACCTTATTATTGTAGGATTTGAGAAGTGGTCTCGTGCATATTCTCAAGGAAGAATGTATGAAACGATGACAACAAACCCTTCAGAGTGTGTAAATTCTGTTTTGAAAGAGAATAGGAACTTACCAATTGCATGTTTACTCAATGCAATTAGAGGTTTACTACAAAAATGGTTTCATGATCGAAGGAAAGCTAGTTTGTCGATGACAACAAGTTTGACTCCTTGGGCATCGAATATATTATGCAACCTACATGAACAATCAAGAAGTTTCATAGTAAGTGTTCTTTATAAAATTGATAGGAGAATGATATTCAGTGTGATAGACCATGATAGAAGTCTATCACCCTAACCTTGATAGATTTCTACAACTTTTTATTTATTTGTATATTTGGTATGTTTGGTATGTTTGTAATGTGCTGATTTCTTTTCCCATTTTTATTTATTAGGTTAATCCTATTGGCAATGAATACTCAGTAATGGATGGTAATAAACAATTCCTAGTAAAGCATAATTTTGGATCTTATAGCTGTCGAGTATGGGATTTTGAAGAAATTCCATGCTCTCATGTGCATGCTGTTCTTCGGCTGCTTAACATGGATATTTATTCCTATGTATCTAATTATTATTACTCAAGCGTGTTTTCATTGACATATATGGGTTGTGTTCGACTTGTTGGAGTCCATGCAGATTTGAGGGTTTTAGATGATGGTATTAGAGCATTACCTCCTATTTTTAAACATTCAGCAAGAAAACCTAAAAACCAAAGGATTCCATCTATAGGTAAAGCTAAAAGTAGTTCATTAAGCAGTAATCGTTGTCATTCTAAAGGTCACAATTCTAATACTTGCAAACTTCGCCTAATTAGTCAATGATGTAATCATTATAGTTCATTTTTTCCCTTGTATTGCCAAATAGATTGTTATTAGAACTCATGAAAGTTATTTTTGCCTTTTGTTGGTTCTATTACTAAGTTTGTAAGTGAATGGAACACTATCTTTATATGAATAAAATTCTTGAATTTCTTTATTTATATTTCTTTTCTAGATTGAAACATGTGATATAGCCATTTATACAAAAAAATGATATATACTGATAAACACTGATAGATTTCTATCAGTGTCTATCATTTATACACACTGATATACCATTTGTTTATATCCACTGATATCTTTCAATCAGTGTATATCACAGCTATTCTGAAAATGAAGACACTTGTCTAATGGTCAATTTGAAAGTCAGTGTTCTTTTTTACCATATGATACAGTATATCAGTTTTGGTTATTCAAATTTGTATATTGATTTCATTTTTTATGTAAAAGTTGTTGCAAGGATTATCCATGGTTGATTCATTTTTTTGCATCAAAACTAGAAGCATTATAGCATTATAGTAATTGAGTTGAGAGTTGATAGACACTAGTAGAAGTCTATCAATGTCTATCAGTAAATTATAAAATTGATAGACTTCAAAAGTATATAATATATATTTAAACATTGATAGACACTACAATCATTTAGAATTTACTAAAGTATCGTTTACACGATCGTGTAGTTCTTATCACATCGTGTACTCGATCGTTTAGCTCCGCGTCTAATCGTCTATACGACCGTTTAGCTCATCAGCTATCGTCTACATGATCGTATAGCTCGAGTCAACTATCATCTAGCGCTTCATCCAATTGTTTATATAATTGAACTATCGTTTAGTTCTTGGTATTAGGATTATCCATGGTTGATTCATTTTTTGGCATCAAAACTAGAAGCATTATAGCACTATAATAATTGAGTTAAGAGTTGATAGACATTGATAGAAGTCTATCGATGTCTATCAGTAAACTATGGAATTGATAGACTTCAAAAGTATATAATATATATTTAAACATTGATAGACTCTACAATCGTTTAGAATTTACTAAGTATCGTTTACACACGATCGGTAGTTCCTATCGCATCATGTACTCGATCAGTTAACTCCGCGTCCAATCGTGTATACGATTGTTTAGCTCATCAGCTATCGTCTACACAATCGTATAGCTCGAGTCAACTATTGTCTACACGATCGTCTAGCACTTCATCCAATCGTTTACATAATTGAACTATCGTTTAGTTTTTGGATTAGGATTATCCATGGTTGATTCATTTTCTGGCATCAAAACTAGAAGGCATTATAGCACTATAATAATTGAGTTGAAAGTTGATAAAACTGATAGAAGTCTATCAATGTCTATCAGTAAACTATGGATTGATAGACTTCAAAACGTATATAATATATATTTAAACATTGATAGACTCTACAATCGTTTAGAATTTACTAAAGTATCGTTTACACGATCGTGTAGTTCCTATCGCATCGTGTACTCGATCGTTTAGCTCCGTGTCCAATCGTCTATACGATTATTTAGCTCATCAGCTATCGTCTACACGATCGTATAGCTCGAGTCAACTATCGTCTACACGATCGTCTAGCGCTTCATTTCATTTTACACGATCATATAGTTGTCATCTACATGATCGAATAATTGATCTATCATTTAGTTCTTGGAGCTTCGTCTACACGATCGAGTTGTCATTTGGTAAACGACAGGAGAATTTCAAGCCTCAACATACTACCTCCCCTGACTCTTGAATTGTTATTGACCGTTAAATCTGAGTGCTTTGTGATTGTGAACGTGAAGATCATAGTCGTCTGGGACAACACGTGGTATCAGAACTCAGTGAGAAATTCTTTCCCCAAGTGAGATGGAGCTTACAATCATGTTCTTTTTTAATAGACCATCACTAATAGACATTTATAGACTTCTATCATTGTCTATCAATGATTGATGTACCTAATAGAATTACATTGGACATATATTTGATAGTGGTTTATTCATCATGTACCTGATAGAATTTTATCCAACACATATACAAAAGTTTATAAATTTGATACAATCACAGCAGATAACATCATTAGTATAAACTAGAATTCTTATAAATGTAGTTATACCATCAATGTTCATTGTCAAAATAACATAGTTCATTGTTAGTAGTATTGTAGTCCTTTTCAATAACATTCTAAAACCAAGTTCTAACATTAAGTTTGAGAAGGTTGAGATTCAGATTGAAAAGGTTGAGATTGAGTTTGAGAGTCTAGTTGAGAGATGATTAAGCTGAAGCTTGGAGTACTGTCCATCAATGAAGTCATTTTAGTCTTTTTCTTCTTTTTAAGAGATACTTTTTTCATTTCCTTTGCCTTTGCTGTTTTTTTCCTTTCTCTCATGGGCCTGTCATTGACAATTTTCTTGTCATCATCTAATACTTTTGGTCTAAACTTTATACATTTTCATTTTTCTGCAATTTCAATACCTAAAATAATAGTAACAAGAAAGAACGTTAAATGTTAGAATTTGAAAACTACATATCATGACTGACAACAAAAACTCTTGGTTACATTCTTTTCTGTTGGTTGTTTTCTTTTATTTTCAAGACTTCTTTTTCATTTCATTCTCGTTTTCTTCTTCACTTTCTTCCTCATCAACTTGTTCTTCAACATGCTCTTCTTGTTCAACAACATTTTTGCCTTTATCAACAGGTTGTAATAAAGGAAAACACTAATACTTAAGAAGACAACCTATCGCTTTATTTTCTTTTATAGTGTCTATATATTTACCTTATCTTTTTGCTGAACATGATCAGTTTTCTCCATATGTTCATCATCTTCAAATTCTTTTTCCTGCAAACATGAGAATTAATGAAGTTACAAAAGTATACCATACGCTGATAAAATTCCATCAGTTCAGTGATTGACCTTATTTACTTCTATCATAAATGTCTATCACTGATGGGCAGTGATAGACCTAGTGATAGATCTAATTAACTTTCATGATAATATCTAGCTTAACAGACACAATATGTAGCTTAACAGAGAAAACACATAGCCTAAGAGACGAAGCAAATCTTTTTCTTTCCATCCTCTTCCTCGAACACTATTGTTAATTCTTATGTCTTTGGGGTTTCCAAAGGTAGAGGTTCTATATCATCAAAATGATCTTGTGTTTGAATCTCTTTTGTTTGTGTATAAGATTCCTAAAACAAAAAACATAAATCAAATACAAAGATGATGAAAAATGAAAGAAAAATGACACATTGATATGCAGTGATATGTCATTGTCTATCAGTACAAAAACTTGTATACAAACCTTTCCTTCATTCCCAATTTTAATCTACAAGAAAAAAAATAATTTCATTTAAAAATAAAATAACACATTGCAAAATACTTACCTAAGCTACATAATTTGCAGCATAACTCATCATTTTGTCAATTTCATTATTTTTTTTCAAGAATTTGTAAGCTACAAGAAGGAGCTTTGTTTTTCTCTATGGTCGCCTCAACCTCTTTTTCTTGTTCTTCTTGTGAAAGCTTTTCAATTGGAAGTCTTTCTATGATGGTTTTTAACAATCTGATGATCTCTTCTTTGCCTTGTTTCAAACTTTTCTACTTTTTTTCTATCCTTTGTTGGCCATTTTTCAGTTCTTATATTTCCTCCATTACATTTTTCCCATGCTCCTTTTTTCCTCCAATTAAATCTCTTCCTTCATTTATTTCTTTTTCTTTTTTTCTTTCTCTTTCTATTTTTTCCTTCTCCTTTTCTTCCAAATCTATCAAATATTTGATAATGGTTGATTGTGGTTCTTCTTCTATTGGAACTAGTAGAATTACATAAAACTACAAGTTTAAACACATGTTAAATCATTAGATTAAAAACAGAAAACATTAACAAGTTTTTTTATGATATATGTCTATCACTATTTTTGCTGATAGACAGTAATAGAAGTCTATCACTGTCTATAAGTGATAGACTATTAGCTGTTTTTTGTTAGAAACCATTGTAAGTAATGAAAACAAGGCTATGAAATTATAGAAAATACTTACATCATTTTCTTGAAAGATATTCTCTTCAAGATTTCTCCAATGATCGGATTGGAAGCACTCCCATGATATTATTCTTAGACTTTGATTGCAAATTTTTATTCCAAATCCAATATCTATTGTTGAAAGTTTTGGTATTATTTCGAATGCCCAATAAACTAGCAAAGGGAAACCTTGAAGGCATACATAATCCTTTTCAGTAGAATAAGCCTTTTTGAACAATTGATATGTCAATTTATATGATCATCTTCTCCAAGGATAGGTTTTTAATTCTTCTTCATTGTCCAACATATCAACATGTTTCCAATTAACAACATTGTGACCTTGCCTTGGGATTAAAAAGGACTCTAAGAGAAGGAGGTTTACCAACTTAAACTTGACATTATCACTTTCAGAATCATATAAGAACTTAAAGATTCTCTCATTGTCTTTTCTATCAAATGAATCATCATTCTTAAAGACCATTTTTCTAAGTTCAGAAATTTGCTCTTTTTCTTCTAAATATATTGATGGTATTTGAGTACCACTTAAACCTGTGATTAAACAAAACTCTTTCAATCCAAACTCTACTATATGCCCATTAAAGTTAAAAGCCAAGACATTTGGCTTATTTGTGATGCATTGTCTTCTTAGAAGATAGTTTATAAATCTTGTGGGCATTTTCTCAATTTTTATGTCTAGAAAGTGTCTGAAAGGACCACTTCTAAAAGTATTAAATTCCTGTCATCTAATTGGTTTTCAATAATTTGTATTACATCTAATGAAATGCATATTATCTTCAAATTCTTGTTCTAGTCTGGCATTATTGTTTGATGTTCATGTTCTTGTTCCACCTGTTTAAACATGTAAGTATCAGCAATAAACAAGTGATATATGTCTATATTCTATTATAAACTATCACTCACTATTATCTTAAACATACAAGTATCAGCATGACAGTTGTAAGTAGCCTATGAATTATAAAAACATTGTCTATCTATAAAAGAAATATCAGAACACCAACTGTAAGTGGCCCCAACTAAACATGGTATGAATGATAGATAACATAAAATATATGAGAAAATGTTCATATCACTGATAGACAGCGATATACTCCTATCAATGTCTATCATAGTTTGTTTATACCTTTAGTTTTAGTTTCCCTTTTTCTTCTTTTTGAGTTTTTATCTTCTTTTGTTTATTTGATGATCCTTCTTCTTTAATAGTCTTCCTTTTAATGTTGCTTACCATCTGTACACAAAATTTAGGGTTAGTAAATATTACAGTAAACAAAATCACACTTAATAACTATAATCACGAAAAGAAAAGAGTTACACCTTTGTTGTTAATATAGTGGTAGAAGAAGCAGCAGAAGGATTAGGAAGAAGAAAAAGAAGAAAAAGCAGTGAACGAAGTCGGTTGAAGAAAAGAACCTAAATAGAATAATGTTGGAGAAGATCAATCAACTTCAATTGAAGAAGTGTCATGAAGCAACGTGATGGAAAATAAACAAGTCGACGTGAAGCATCGTGATGGAAGAAGAAGAAGAAAAAGAAGAAGAACATTGAACGAAGTTGGGCTGAAAAAGGAGATGAAATGTTTGAGGGAAAAATCCCCCTTTCATTTCATTTTTATGTAAAAGTTGGGCTTTGGTTAGGCTGCAACTTTCCTTAGGTTTTTTTTGCTATAGATTGTATTTAAACATTGATAGACACTATGATTGTTTAGAATTTACTAAAGTATCATTTACACAATTGTGTAGTTCCTATCCCATCGTATACGCGATCGTTTAGCTCCTATCCCATTGTCTATATGATCGTTTAGCTCATCAGCTGTCGTCTATATGATCATCTAGCATTTTATCTAATCGTTTACATAATTGAACTATCGTTTAGTTCTTGGAGTTTCGTCTACACGATCGAGCTGCCATTTGGTAAAAAACAGAAGAATTTCAAGCCTCAACATACTACCTCCTCTGACTCTTGAATTGTTATTGACCATTAAATCTGAGTGTTTTTATGTTTGTGAACGTGAAGATCACAATGAGATGGAGCTTACAATCATGTTCTTTTTTAATAGACCATCACTAACAGGAATTTATAGACTTCTATCATTGTCTATCAATGATAGAATAAATGATAACATGAATTCTATCATTAAGCTTACCATCACTAACAATATTTCTTTGTTTATATTCACTTTCTAGATTGAAGCATGTGATATACCCATTTATACAAACACTGATATATATTGATAGACACAGATAGATTTCTATCAGTGTCTATCATTTATTCACAGTGATATATCATTGTGTTGATATCCACTGATAGACAATAGCACCGTCCATTTATGGCTTCTTCCCCACAGATAGATAATTTTTGGTGGGACTATGTATGGATGTGAATATTTCTCTACCACTGATAGACAATGATACATATATATCACTGTGTATAAGTTATACAAAGTGATAGAGTTTTATCACTTTCTATTAGTGATAGACAATGATATAGTTCCATCACTGTCTATCACTAATAGAAAGTGATAAAACTCTATCATTCTCTATAATAGTGATTAAGCTCTATCACTAGTGATATACCATGCTTATATATTGTGATTGAGCTCTATCACTGTCTATCACTGATAGACAGTGATAGACAGTGCTTGATATATCATTTAGCTCCGCATCCAATCGTCTATACGATCATTTAGCTCATCAATTGTTGTCTACACGATCATCTAGCTCCAGTCAACTATCGTATACACGATCGTGTAGTATTTCATCCAATTGTTTACATAATTGAACTATCGTTTAGTTCTTTGAGCTTCGTTTACACAATCGAGCTGCCATTTGGTAAACGACAGAAGAATTTCAAACCTCAACATACTACCTCCCCCGACTCTTGAATTGTTATTTATCGTTAAATCTGAGTGTTTTGTGATTGTGAACGTGAAGATCATAGTCGTTAGGGACAACAAGTGGTATCAGAGCTCAATGAGCAGTTCTTTCCCTAAGTGAGATGGAGCTTACAATCATGTTCTTTTTTAATAGACCATCACTAACAGACATTTATAAACTTCTATTGTCTGTCTATGATAGAATTCATGATAACATGATTTCTATCATTAAGCTTACCATCACTAACAATATTTCTTTGTTTATATTCCTTTTCTAAATTGAAACATGTGATATAGTCATTTATACAAACAATGATATATACTGATAGACACTGATAGATTTCTATCAGTGTCTATCATTTATACACACTGATATACCATTTGTTGATATCCACTGATATCTTTCAATCAGTGTATATCACAGCTATTCTGAAAATGAAGACACTTGATGAACTGATCATGGATATTGATACTGAACTTGTCTATTGGTCAATTTGAAAGTCAATGTTTCTTTTTTTACCAACTAATACAGTATATCAGTTTTGGTTATTAAAATTTATATATTGATTTCATTTTTTATGTAAAAGTTGTTGCAATATTAGGATTATCCATGGTTGATTCATTTTTTGGCATCAAAACTAGAAGCATTATAGCACTATAGTAATTGAGTTGAGAATTAATAGATACTTATAGAAGTCTATCAATTTCTGTCAGTAAACTATGGAATTGATAGACTTCAAAAGTATATAATATATATTTAAACATTGATAGACACTGATAGTAGTTTAAATATATTTATCAGTAAACTATGGGTTTTTTTTTTATCTGCATTGCGTTTATGTGACAAATGTTTGTGGATGAATTGTTGATGGATGTTTTGGGATAGAATTCTCGTTTTAAGGCTTTCTTTAAATTTTACAAAGTTAAACGATCGGATAGCTATTGTTATGCGATCATGTAGAGTTTACTACACGATCATATAGCATTTGCTAAACGATCGTATAGCTAATGCTATGTGATCATGTAGAGTTTTTTACACGGTCGTGTGTCGTTGGTTGCATGATCACGTAGGCACTCGCTTGCTAGACAGTGATAGACAGTGCTTGATATATCGTTTAGCTCCGTGTCCAATTGTCTATACAATCTTTTAGCTCATCAGCTGTCATCTACATGATCATCTAGCTCAGGTCAACTCTCGTTTATACAATCGTCTAGCGCTTCATCCAATCGTTTACATAATTGAACTATCGTTTAGTTCTTGGAGCTTTGTGTACACAATCGAGCTACCATTTAGTAAACGACAGAAGAATTTCAAGCCTCAACATACTACCTCCTCTGACTCTTGAATTGTTATTGATCATTAAATTTGAGTGTTTTGTGATTGTGAACGTGAAGATCATAGTCATCTGGGACAACAAGTGGTATCAGAGCTCAGTGAACAATTCTTTTCCCAAGTGAGATGGAGCTTACAATCATGTTCTTTTTTAATAGACCATCATAACAGACTTTTATAGACTTCTATCATTGTCTACCAATGATAGAATTCCTGATGTACCTAATAGAATTACATTGGACATATATTTGGTCTAAACTTTGTACGTTTTTCTTTTCCTGCAGCTTCAACAACCTAAAATAATAGTAACATGAAATGGACCTAAATAGAAAAATGTTGGAGAAGATCAATCAACTTCGATTGAAGAAGCATCGTGATGGAAAATAACCAAGTTGACGTGAAGCAGCGTGATGGAAAAAAGAAGAAGAAGAAGAAGAGTGAACGAAGTCGAGCTGATGAAGGAGATGAAATGTTGGAGGGAAAAATCGGCTAAAGAGGAAAAATTGGGCAGGACTTTTTTGGTATTTCACACCATTTTTGGGCTTTGGTTGGGCTGCAACTTTCCGTAGGTTTTTTTTGCTACATATTATAATTATTGTGGCCCAGTTTTTTATATTTAAAAATCTCCCAATAATATATTTATTTAAACTAAAAAAACTTTCATTTAATTTTTTTTTTTAGTTCTCTCTTTCTTGCATTTTCTTTCTTCTTCTTACTCAATTCAATTTTTTCTCTCTTCATTTAGACTAACTTTTTTAAACACACATCTTCAACGAGTTAACTACCTTTTTTTTCACAGCAAAAGCACAACTTCTTCACTATAATGTAAGTTTTACACTACGTTTCTATTTTGTTTTCACATTTTCCTGCATCTACTTTATCTTTTTCATCCTTTTTGTAAATAAAACAACAAAATAAATAAAAACCCCAGAAGATGAGGAGATGAACAAGAAAATAAATAAGATAAAATAAAAATAAAATATTGTAAACAATAATAGAAGATCTAAAGCTAATGCCTACAGAAATCGATAAAAGATTAGAAAAATAAAGATAATGATAAAAAAAGAGAAAAAAGCAGTACAGTAATAATCTTCCTAATATCTTTTCTTTCTCTCTTTTATTTTTAGATATAAGAGAGAAGAAGATGATTGAAGTTTGAAATATAGAACAAGAAGTCGTTAGTTGTCTGAGACACATATCCTTGGGACAAATGCCCTACCAAATGCGACCTCTAACGAAGTTAGATTTTTTACCTTTTGGAACTTTGGATTTCGGGTAAATTTTGTGTGAAGCTCACTGATTTTCTCTCTATCTCTCTGTAAATCCCAAGGGCTCTCTCTAGGGCTTTTTTTCTCTCTATTTTTCTCTCCCCTCTCTAAGGTTTTTTTCCGTCTCCCTCCACTATTGTGTTATATGGCTGAAGAAGATTGTGAGTTTAAAGCCAAAAATAATACTTCAAATGATTAAATCTTTTACTAGCTTAGTTTTTTCCAATTTAAAATAATGCAACTTTGGTTATACCTTAAAAGGGCATGGAGCCTTTGGCAACCAGAGAGAATTTCAAAAAGTTACCCTTTTTAGTTTTTTTTTTTTTTTTAACCAATCTAGTTAATCTAACTAAACTAAATATAAAAATTAAAACCAAGCTAAAAAATGTGGATAATCATCAAAATTAAAATCAAGATAAAATTAATTTAATAATTAAATTTATTTAAATAAAATCGAAAAAAATAGGTGGCTACAGCATGCCCCTTCATACATCCTAGTAGAATTAAAAGGTGAATGAAGGTGTAGCCACTATTTGGTCGAGATAAAATACTACAAACGTATTAACGATGTCAAGGGCTAGGGATAAACATGCACTACATGACCAAATAAAATAGCTTAAAGCTAGGGATAAACAAGCATCATCGCAGCAAAAATCAAGGGTCAGGGATAAACAAGTGCCACATGACAAAATAAAAGAGCTGGAGGCCAAAGATAAATAAGCGACATCGCAGCAAAAAGGTGTAAAAGACCAATGATAAATGAACACCACATGACTAAATAAAAAAGTGTTGAAGGTCAGGAATAAATAAGCGTCATTGCAGCAAAAAGATGTCAAGGGCTAGGGATAAACAAGCGTCACATGACAAAATAAAAGAGCTGAAGGCCAAGGATAAACAAGTGTCATCACAGCAAAAAGGTATCAAACGCCAATGATAAACAACCACCTCATATAAACCCTAGAATTTGACTTCCTAAATAGTATTGCTTGAAAGTCCATGTTGTTATTAACTACTTTATAGAATGCTTATGGAGTTAGTTTTTATTTGATTAAATTTGAAGCTAGAAAGTGAAGTAATAAAAGAACAAAATTTTCTAAGTGTTTGAATTCTAAAAAGGAAGGAACTAAGTTCTAGTTGGAAAATATTCTAAGTATAGAAAGAGGAGCTCTCAAGTTAAAATAGGAGTTTCCAACACTTAGTCAAATTTTGAAGTATTTAAGAGAATGAAGTCATGTGTGGAGGCATGTAGCATGAAAGAGGTGAAGGAATTGGAAATCCCCGCAGTAGAAGCAATTGAATTATCAATCTCTAAATTTTGTTTTACCAAATATACATAATTAAAAGTGACGAAAATCATGGGAAAACATAAACCAAAGCATGCTTTCTACAGTTCAAATAGAGAGGAAGAGATTAAAAAAATCACATACCCTTGAACACCAAATCTTCACATTCCTCTCCAATTCAAGTCGTTTTCTCCCATTCTCACGAACTCGGCATCCACTAACTCAACGAACAGAAACGGACACCACCAAGGGGTCTTCCTTGTTATTCTTAAGAACGAGAACCGTGTAGAGGTGTGGACTTGCACTAAATCTTGGCGTGAAATTCACAGAGTGAAGAAGAACTAGAGAGAGAAACAAATAGAAAGAACTTTCTCTCTTTTCCAATTTGTTACGTGTGAGAGGGAGAGATTAAGGGGCGAGGGAGTTATAACTCTCTTCCCTTTATTTCTAATAAATTCAAATTCAAAAATTTGAATTTAATATATATATTAACATCTTAATATATATTTATACTATATGTTATATCACATATAACATAAACTATAGTTTATTATTCTCTCAAATAACTTAAGATATTGATATAAATAAAATTCATATTGATTTTAACATATAATTTTTTATATGAATCACATTCATAAAAATAATAATTGAATCATATTCAAATTATAACACTTCTCAATAAAATATATAAATTTAATATGAATCATATTCATATTAATTTTAACATATAGTTCCTATATGAATCGTATTCATATATTAATATTTGAATCATATTCAAACATTTATTTCTCTCATGAAACTATGTAAATTTAATATGAATCATGTTCACATTAAATTTTAACATATAGTTTTTATATTAATCATATTTATATAATTAATATTTGAACCATATTCAAATATTTATTTCTCTGGTAAAAATGTATCAACATGCACTATATTATATAATGTATCAATATACATTATTTAACTGTATTTTATATAATTAATTCTCTTTAATTAATTTGAAAATTCAAATCACACCAAATTTAATTTGATTCCAATTAGTCCTCATTGAGCTAACGAGGGGACCTTATGGACCTATAAATTGAAGCTCTAATGATACAAGATTAACTTATTACACTCTTTTAATTAAAGCAATCAACATCTGTCGGTCACTCCACTAAAGACCAATAGCTGAACTCTTCGCACTATAGATATATTTATATGTCCATAGGATATAATTAATCAACAGTGCATTGACCCTTCATAAATTGCTCGTAAGTACAACTGAGTCAAATTACCGTTTTACCCTTGTAGTTACATCTAACTTCTTACGTGCCACTGATCTCTCTAATGACAATTAGTCATAATTCAACTATGATCGAACCTCTCTCAGGCCAAAAGAGAGTGAGGCATTTCATTGTTCAAGCCCCGAAATCAACCCTTAAGGGAGCAATTTATCTTCTTACCTTAACTATAGGGAAATGAGTAAATTCATTCTTGTGTAGTTGTATTCCCAACTCCCCAATCAAACAAATTCCAAAATGGTAGGCTTATTGAGTCAGAAAATTTGGTCACTCTCACCCATACAAATCAAAGAATTGCTCTCATAGGCAGGAGTTCACAACTTACTCAGGATTAAGGTCAAGTCACCTATGGTCATCCTGATGAAATGTAAATCATGTTCACATTAAATTTTAACATATAGTTTTTATATGAATCATATTTATATAATTAATATTTGAATCATATTCAAATATTTATTTCTCTGATAAAAATGTATCGACATACATTATATTATATAATGTATCGACGTACATTATATTATATAATGTATCAATATACATTATTTAATTGTATCTTATACAATTAATTATCTTTAATTACTTTGAACAATTCAAATCACACCAAAATTAAATTGATTCCAATCAGTCCCCATTGAGCTGAGGGGACCTTATGAATCTATAGATTGAAACTCCAATGATATAAGATTAATTGATTAAACTCTTTTAATTAAAGCAATCAACATTCATTAATTTTCGGTCACTCCACTAAAGACCAATAGCTGAACTCTTCGCACTATAGATATATTATATGTCCATAGGATATAATTAATCAACAGCGCGATGACCCTTCATAAATTGCTCGTAAGTACAACTGGGTCAAATTACCGTTTTACTCCTATAGTTACATCTAACTTCTTACGTGCCACTGATCTCTCTAATGACAATTAGTCATAATTCAACTATGACCGAACCTCTCTCAGGCCAAGAGAGAGTGAGGCGTCTCATTGTTCAAGCCTTGGAATCAACCCTTAAGGGAGAAATTTATCTTCTTACCCTAACTATAGGGAAAGAAGTGAATTCGTTCTTATGTAGTTGTGTTCCCAACTCCCCAATCAAATGAATCCTTAAAGTGGAAGCCTGATTAAGTCGAAAATCTGGCGACTCTCACCCATACAAATCAAAAGATCGCCTCACAGCCAAGAGTTCATAACTTACTCAAGATTAAGGTCAAGTCACCTATGGTCATCCTGATGAAATATAAGTCTCTTCCAACAACGATGTTATAAAGAGAGACTTAACATTTCGTGGTCTGGTCTTTATACAAACGCTTTTGTATAAGATACCCTTACTCACATGTCTCCACAAGAATGATTAGGATCAAATCATTTGTAGTAATTTACAACAATTGTAACAACTAAAAAGTGGGTCATATTAGTAACGTTACTAGGATAAGGCACCCAGCCTTATCCACATACTACAGACCATTGAGGTTATCACTTAAATATGATCCATTTGTATGTCTCTGTATACATGTTTAAGTTACATCAGATAACCTTGGATCTTAGGTTAATGGATTATTGCACAAGTAATATAAAATCTAAAAGAATCAGACATGAGGATTTCCATGAGCAGCGGAATGATCGTTCCAATTCCATTCGATATTGAACATAAACAATTACAACCAAGAAATGGAAACTTACAGGTCATGCACAATACGAAATTACAGCACGTTTATAGGTAAGATCAAGAGATAAAGTATCATATCTTTGAAGACTTATTCTTCAGACTCCCTTGATCACGAACTCTCGATCAGTCTTTAAGACTGACACATGAACGCTCGAACACAACAATCGCAACAAAGCACGATCAATAGTGAACACCACACGAACAACACGAACACACAACAAACGACCTCCAAAACCTCGAACTCGGTCGAGTTGAGTGAGGACACCACCACAATAGCTACTTTGGTATTCTCGATATGAGAATCCAGAAGTGTGGGCTCTGTGTGGACTTGGTTAGAGGAAGAGACCAGAGGAATAACGATCGTGTAAACAATTGAGCAAGTGAGAGATGAGAAGAGTGTCTATCGTATAGACGAATGCTCAATTGTTTAAAAGAAGGCAATCTATCGTATAGAAAAATCCTTGCGGTCGTTTAGCTATGACCAGTTGAGTGAACTATCATATAGTAACACTCCACAATCGTTTAGTCTCTCTCAGCTATCGTTTAGTGAATCCAATTCACTTGACAGCAAACCGTGGATTCTTTTCCAACAATAGCAACTCTACCAAATTTAGGAAAATATTTTTTCTTTTATCTAATGGTTACCATAAAACCACCAGTAACCTCACACTCAATTGGTTATTAGAGAAAAAGAGATAATTATCGAATAATTAATATTACTATAAAATATATATGATAACCAACTTACCATACAATTGAAATGTTTAATTTTATCAAAATTAAACAAAATTGGAAAATTGATTAATTTTTAAATCATGATTTAAATATTAATTATACGAAATTAAATTCATTGTAGTGAAATTAGTGTTTTATTAATTTAATATTAGATATTAAATTAACAAAATTAATTAAAATGTTTAATTAATTAGTTTTATCTAAATTTAATTAATTGAATTAATTTTTATAAAACTAATAAACAAATAAATTAGTTTATTTATTAAATTTGTTTTAGAAATAAATATTAAAAATACAATTTGAAAAACAAAAGGGAAATTTCCAAAAGTTGGAAATCTCCAGTAAAGGTGCAAGACCTTATTCATCCAATTACACTCAATTCATGAAGAAGAAACTAACCTTCATGCAAGCTTTGAGATTGCATGTTGAAAGCTTTATAAATTGGAGTGTTAGGCTAAGATTAGCCAAACATTCAAAATTTCTACAAAAATTCTGCATAATTTGAAATCCTCGGCAAACTCTCTTCAGTTCTATCAAAACCAGCTCAAATTACTGTCTCCACCACACAATCCTTGCAAGAGTGTTGGGATAAAAGGAATGGATGATGGGGTTATTGCACGTAATCATGTGTTGTACATGCTTAAGTTATGCATTTATGCCCATGCGTCGGCGGTCATGCGTTGGAATGAAAATGCGTTAATCTAGTATGCAATGACCATGCGTTCCTATCACAAGTTTTCTTGCCTTCTCACCAAGTATAACAAAAACGTAAGTTTCTCGGCTAATCTGAGGTCGAACATAGGGACTTGTCACTCAATAATGCTTGTGAAGCAATGCATTTGAGGCGATGAATAAAAATAAAAAAGAAGAAGTTTAATGAATATACACACTACTCCTACTTCTAACTAAACAGATAGAGCAATAGGAGACTTGCGATGAGAATTGGTAGATACACAACAACCGTTAACGCATAGTAATGTTTATTATCTTAAATCGCTCAAGTAATCCTAGCTCATCGCACAAACGCATCACACACCTCTCGGTGGTCAGCCGCATGACTATATCTCTATAGTGCATGGTTCCGTCGAGCATAAGATTGTACCTATCTCTAGGAACAATGCATACTTTGCTTTAGTGCGTTCCTTCTCTTACCTTCTCAGGTAGTTAGACGCCACTAATTACTTATAGACAAGTATTGCAACAACTCATAGACAAGCATTGCTACAACCTTTTCACCAAGCAAAGAGGATTAACTCACTATACTCGCACAACGCACACCTCTCGGTGGGTTGCTACATGCGTCCTATCTCTAGGCTACACGATTAAGTATGCGATTGCCTTTGATAAATAAACGATGAAGGTAAATGATGATAAAGATAAAGATGATGAAGAAGATGACGTTGAAGGAATCAAGATATGCATTGATTACAAAATATCTTAATATCTTAAGCTAAAATATAATACAATACAGAGGTTAGAGAAGAAATGAAAGACTCTGCGTCAAGGCTGCCGGTGGTGCCATGGATGAATGGTGAAGATGTCTCTCTCGATCTCTATCTCCGGCGAAAGCTCCGGTCGTCACTTGGTTTGGTTTATGGAGATGAAGAATTCTCACTGAAAATCTCGTTCATGCTTTCATCTGTGATCACAAACCTTTGCCTTAAGGCAAAATTTCGGATGCTTTAAAATGAAAATCCAAGGGGCTATTTATAGAGTTTAAACGCCGACAGCTATCATGACTGCATTATGTCTCACTGCTGCCTTTGTCGCGGTATGGGCAATGTCACATCGTCTTATCTTATTGATACTCCCAAGGTATGCGTCTGAGCTTGATCCAGCTGAAGTATCAACGCATTCTACCCATCTTGCGAACGCTCTTCTATTATGGTTGTCACTCCGTGGTCGCAATCTCCAAATGATCACCACAATTTTCATGCGATGGGCGAATTCGATCACCGCAACTTCCATGCGATGGAGCATGCGATGGAGCATGCATTCATTTATGCGATAGCTCGATTTTTAGTACATGCATTTTTCTTTGCGGTCGTTTGGCTTCAGCGTATGCGTTTGTCTGCGATTGCTTATTTCCAACGCATGCATTTGATTCCTGCGATAGCTACAAAAATAGACACTTTGGCATGGAGCAACGCATAATATTGGGGTCAGTGAGGATTTAGGTGTTAATCGACGCAAAACTCAATTTTTTGTAAATTCTAAGTATTATCACCGCATTTTCTACTTATTAGCCCTCATAATTCTAAATAAAATGCTTATAATAACTGGCATTTCTTCCAGTTATCAAAGAGAATAGTAGAGAAGATCTTTGTGGTAGTTTACTTGAAGATTGAAGCATATTTTTCGTGGAGCTCAGCTGGTTTTGAAGAAGGTTCATCAAAGGTATTGTGTTCAGCAAACCTTCTTGTGAAATAGTTTTTCTAAAGCATGTTTTAAACTTAAATTGAGTGTAATTAGAGTGCTTATTGATTCTAATTTTCTCCATTGCATATTAGTTTACTCCATCAATTGGTATCAAAGCATGATTTAAGCACTCAATTATCGTTAATTTGAGTTTAGTGGGTGTTTTTCATAAACTGTATAAAAATGGTGAATTGGTATGGTTTTTCTTAGTTTTGGCATTTAAATCTTTTAAATTATGTTGTAACTCTTGTAATTGGCTCTTGTTTGATGGCCTAAATGTGTGTTTAAGTGTCTGTAATTTGTTTGGTGTCATTAGAGTTGCAATTATGATGTAATTGAAGAAAGAAGTGAAGAAGGTCGAGCAGCAGGAACTGGAAATTCAAGCCACTGCCACATACTCGATGCTCGATGGCATACTTGATGGTATTTCATGAAATACTCGATGCACGATGTCATACTCGATGGTACTCGATGCATTTACTTAATGATATTTCATGAAATACTCGATGCCCAATGCTCATACTCGATGGTACTCGATGCATTTACTCGATGATATTTCATGAAATACTCGATGTTCAATGCTCATACTAGATGGTCTTTCATGAAATACTTGATGCACGATGTCATACTTGATGGTACTCGATGCATGATGCCTTGTTTGATGGTCGATGGCCTTTACTCAATGTTATTTTGTGAAATACTCGATATTCGATGATGCTTGATGTCATACTCGATGCACATTAGCATACTTGATGTTAGATGGTATGCTCGATGGTATTCATTGCTTGATGGTATTCGATGAGTTTTGCCCGGTTCAGCCATTTTTAATATTGGAGGTCTGGTTCAAGACGGTTCGAGCAGTTTAGAAAGTCTTTGAAGCCGATTTTTGCTGAATTTTGTAATAATTAGGCCTTTGATTACTTGAAAATGTCAAAATTAAAATCATGTCAGTTTTCCTTGACATATCAACGTCATTGTAGATTGGTACATTACCATTCCATCTTTAACAATTGCATTAAATATTAAACAACTACTTTGTAAATGTAAGATGCATGAGATGCATGAGACAAATTAAATAAGATGACCAAAACATCTGTATGCAGACTTTTAATATACAAAATCACTTCAAAACAACTATTTGAAATTGGTTGAACAGTCAAAACTTGTATATTGATTTTTACTTTATTCATAATGAGCAAATATCAATATAAAATAGATAAACATCCATGTTTCATTTTCTTGTCTGTACAAAAATATCGTCATCGCTTAAAGTCATTGATTATGATACTATATAAAAAAATTTCTTGAAATTGTATAGATGCTTTGAACTCCTTTTCATAAACAAAGGTATTCATTTTTACACATCTCATATGCAATAAAGAATGCACTAAGACTCTGTTGTAAAACTAGGCAGAAAATTGACTCGTAGTCTATTTTCATCCAACAGCTTTAGCATGGGTTTTCACCTGATGCAAAGAGTATTATTTTGACGATCTATATCTCCAAATACTACACTTTCAAGTTTTCTTTTCGTAGACCCCTGCATATCCTATGAGGTAGCCCCATCAATGAAAGTCTACAAAAAGGTGACAAAATGAAAACGCTAAATACCAAGGATAAATAAGCACCACCACAGCTAAAAAGTGCCAAGGTTAAATTTTAGTTTGTACCACATTTCAAAACTTTGACCAAACACTATCAAAGTTCTTGTGAAAAAAACACTTTTAACACCTATAAGAAATTTAAGGGACATGCTAAAATCCTTTTATTCCTTTTTACAACTAAACCAAATTAATTCATAATTTATGTTAATAAGCATATAGCACTGGAAAATAGAAAATTCGAACTTTCAACCTAAAAGAAGTCTTCACATTGAGCTATTCTTGTATTAATAATTGATTTAAACTTTATTTAAAATTGATATCAAATTTAATCTATGTTTCCAAATTAAATTGGATATAAAAAGTAAATTCAATCATTAATATAAATTCAATTAGGAAAAATAAAATTTACCCTTAGCAAGTTATTCCATTTTTACCATAAATTTTTAATTTCATCTAATTGTAATCTTTGCAATTTTTTCTCTCTAATCACTACAAGAATTTGGTTAAATCCTGACTGTCGCCGACATTGGGATAAGTTAAAAACACCTCGGGACAACCCTTCCCGACGGTAAAGAAGTCGTCGGCAACACCATCAGGATACCGTCATCGGGGAAACCTTTCCCGACGGTTGGAAAGCCCTGCCGTAGGGAAAAAGAATTATCTTAACGGATAAGAATGGGACATTTTCCCTGGCCCTGAAGGAAGCCGTCGGAAAAAAGGGACAACGCCCAATGGTCGGCCGTCGGAATGTATACGTTAGCCCGACAGCCAAGCGTCGAGATTTATTCTTTCACTCGACGGCCAAGCGTCGGCATTTATAAATAAGCCCGACGATCTTCTGAACCGTCGGGATTAGTTTTTTTATCTCGACGGTTAGGTTGCCGTCAAACGTTTTATTTTAGGCTAACGATGACGTGGACCATTGCGATATATCTAACGCCCAGTGGTTAGTGACCGTCGGGCTATGTTTTTATCCCAACGATCTCTATGCACCATCGGGATATCTTTAAATCCAGACAGTATGTAGTCACCGTTGGGAGTTCTTTGCCCAACCCATGTTATCGGGATTTCTTGAAATAAATAAATAGATTTAAATACCTCTTTAAATCTGTTTATTTATTTTTCTTTTTTTAGATCTGTTTTTTTTTCCAAATTCATACCTGTTTGAATCTTATAAATATCAACCAACTAAAATAAGATTGCCAAAATGAAGTAAATATCCATAATAGATTAATAATATATTGAAAACATGTATAAATGTACAACCTTAATCCCCGGGCTCTATAACATCCACAATTACACAATAACAAAGTATAATCTAAATATGCTTCTTGCCTAAAGATGCATCTTCAACAAAAATCTCCAGTACCTACAAAATACAAATTTAAATAAGTTTAATGCTTAATAATATACCAATCTCAACTAAACAAACCAATACCTCAATCATAAACAAACCAACTTACCTAAATCATAAACAAACCAAGAAGCCAATTTACCTCAATCATAAACCCAACAAACTAACAAACCAACTCAATCATAACTTAAACTTAAACATACTTGAGTCTGTCTCTTATACACATCTAGATGTGTATAAGAGACAGAAACTAACTTACACAATCAACTGACCCCACCCCCCCCCCCCAAAATTATTCTCAATGGTAATAAACAAACTAACTTACACAAAACACCCCATCCCCTCAAAATTATTCTCAATGGTAATAAACAAACTAACTTACACAATCAACTGAAACACTCCCCTCCCCTACCCCCAAACTTATTCTCAATCGTAATATACAAACCATCTGAAACACCTAGACGTTTATGTTGTTACCATAATTGCGGGATAACAACACAATCATCTAATTTAGCATAAAATGAAATTCAAACTCAACTTCAGGATAACAACATTAACTATACGTTTATATTGTTACCATAACTGCAGGGTAACAACATACACAATCTTACAATTAAGTTTACTACGAAAGTCAAAGAGCTCATACCTAGTTCGATCTATCTTTCATGAGTTGTAAGAGCATAGCTTTTATATCATCCATCTTAGCTTGTATTTTGATGTCCTGTTCATCCAATCTAGCTTTTAAGGAGTCTATCTCTTGTTGTTGCTCCTCTATAATTCTTAATGAAGATGTATTGGACGATGATCCCCTAGATTTTTTCACTTTTTTACCCTTCGATGTCCTACCAAGGCCCACTCCTAGGCCTAACACCTGCTCGCATATTTCCTCTTTGTTATTGCTCTTACAGTGTGTTTGCCTAAATAAGTACACTAGGTCCATTGTTCACCATCGGGTCCTTTCTGTAAAACAATTCACAAGAAAATGAGATATTAAGATGAGTGTACTTTAACCAGCTGTATGTGTATACTTTATCCAATTTACCGTGGATTCTCTTATGCATATGAAAGTTTTAGAACCAGCTGTATGAGTGTACTTTAAGACTAACCTATTCCTCTAATTTGTCTCTTCCACTTTCTAAGAAAATGAGAAATTAAACTTTGTTAGAGTAATTGAAAAGTAAGTAAATAAAAAACACAAAAATTATTACTTTTCAGTTGGTGGATTCAAACTTGTTGCATAGAAAGTGCCAATCCTCTATGTCGTCCTTAAGGCAATCAGGTGGGTCTGCTCATGCCTCTTCAGGACTTGCATATCTCCTGTAGTGTTTGTGTAGTTCCCCCTATTCTCTTTGAACGAATTTTTCATCTGTTCATCGATGAAATCATTAACCAGTTTATTGGTCAAGTCTAACATAAAATGATTCTGAATTAAGAAAGAAAAGAAAAAATATTTAGTATGGAAGCCGATGCATAGATAATTTATAAAATATTAATTGACCATCTTACCAATAATCGACCCTTAACAAGCTCTCGTGTTTCTATTGGTAACTATCCCCATGATCCATAACATACGGAAAAAGATTCCAGAACGTTGATACCAATACCATTGTTAAACCTCATTGCATTGTTGCAAGTAGGTTTTGTTAGCTTTAGGGCTTTAATCAAGCCAAGTATTTTGATGATAACAAACTCATATTTTTTGTACTAACATTTTCAATGTTTCAGAGTCACTATCTTGTAGATCTCGGAAAGACGATTCCAACGCAATTTGAATCGCTCAAATTAGAATTCAAACGAGAAAGTTATAAGCAAAAGAAGATTTGAGAGGAAATCTAACGTGACAGTGACACATGGCACCTTGATGACGTGGCAGCTGACGTGGCGAATGACGTGATGCTCCAAACGATCACTTTTTGCTGATGTGGCAGTGACATGGCGACCGTGGACGAATGAGATAATGACAAGTGGCGGTCACCCAGCTTCATGCATGCATGCGCCGCACGTGCCTACGGTTTCTTCACCGAATGCGGCGCGTGACGCTCAATCTCCTCCCCTGTGCGTGTGGTGCTCATATCATCCGGCTATTTTTTATTTTCATTTTTATTCTCTTATTTTCCTTTAATTTCCTGATCCAATTTTCTCCAAATTCTCACCAAATTTCAACCTTTTCAAATTTGATTTCCTTCCTAAATTTTCATCCTTCAAATCCTTTTTATTCTCCAAATCTCAATAATTCCAATCTTTCAAAATTTCTTTTCAAATCCTTTCCTTTTTTATTTTTATTCAATCTCCACCCTTCATTTGCAATCATATCCAATGGCCAAAATTTATCCCCCTCGCCTATAAATTCGACTTGATTTTACTCTTCATTGACACACCAAAAGCTATCAAGTCTTAAGCTCTCAATTCTTTCTACTCTTAAATTCTTGTCCTCCGTGCTCCTAAATTAACCGAGAGTTATTTTTGTGAGTTTTTTTTAGTGCTCAACTTGTGTATTTAGCCTTCAAGAGGTAATATTGTGAGGTTTTCTTTTAATTTTTGGGATTTGTATTAAGGTGTGGGTACACCTTGGGTTGTGAGAAAAAGAAATTGGTTTGATCCTGAACCAGTAAAAAGGATCTTGGGTTTCTTTTTAGCCTAGGAAAAAGAAGGTCTTGTGTCAGTTTGGTCCTCACCTGCAAGAGAATCACTTAGTGAAATACCTAAGAAGGAGTCTTGGAGGGTGGAGTAGGCAATTTGCCGAACCATTATAATTTCCGATGTTTTCTCTTCCTCTCTCTTTTATTTCTTGTTTTCAAATTTTTTGCTTCTTGTCTTAGTTAATTTTTTTAATCTTTCCAAATTTCATGATTTAATTTTTAGTGTGTTATTTACATTTATCCTTGATTAAATTGTCTTTAAATTTGAAGTTATCATAGCTTGCAGGATTTAAGTTTTGTCTTGCATAAATTTTCTTTAATCAAATTAGTGGGTTAACTTTATTGAGCATCTTTTGAAGATAAAATTATTTTTAAAAAAAAATTGGTAGTCAACCCTATTCACCCCCTCTAGTGTTGCCTTTAGATCCTACAGGTTTCTGCCATTCAGGGTCGATCTCGATAGGAATTCTCCCGAATTGTTGAACATATTTATCCAGATCAACATTTCAAGAGTATCCACGTCTAGCCCTAGTAGTCGTATTACCAGACTCTGCAAAAATTATACGTCGTTAGTTTAATGAAACATTAGTTTATATAAAAATGTGACTAAAATAACCTATTATCTCCCACAGAGGATGATGCACCAATGGGCTCGGACGGTAAGAACTCTAGTGTTACCTCCTCATCAGTATGACCTACCATCGTTTCTGTGTAAACAATAATATATATGTTATCTAACAATATGTAAGTTATGAAATGGAAAAGAAACAAGTGTTTAACCTATATGCTCATGGAGAAAATACATATTTACATGCTTATTCTGTATCATTAAGACGTTCATCGAAACTCAAACTCTTATTAGAAGAAGATTGGACATCATTTTCCTTGTCATTTATGAAGTTATCCATTCTACAACTGTAGGATCAACATCAACTCTATATAAACTCTTATCATTCATTGATTCATTGACTGTACAAGTAATACTATTCACCACTTCTAACAACTCACGTTGGTCATTCTCACGTTCTTCTGCTTCTGGCATGTCCCACACATGCTTGTTTTGGACTACTTGCACCACCTTCCAATTATTACTATATTTAGGATCGTTGATGTAAAACACTTGTTTGTCTTGACTGGCAAATACAAAAGGCTCATTAACAAACCAATGACGAGTTGTATTAATTGATATATACCTCTAATCCATGTGTACTCGGTTGCTCTTTTTAGGATCTATATCAAACCAAGTACACTTAAACATAATGACACGTCTTCTCTTGGCATACTGAAAGTCCAATACTTCATTAACAACACCATAGAAATCATAGAGATCACCTCCACCTTCACTTTCTGAAGGCACCATGATCCCGCTATTTTGCGTACTTCGACAATTATCACGCTCAATACTATGATAGCATACTCCATTAACAATGCATCCACTGTATGAGCGCACTTCTGAACTTGGCCCCATTGCTAGTGAATATATGTCATCAGACATATCTCCATTTTGACGCAGTGAAAGAACCTGTTAAAAAGTAATGTCACCTGTCATTAGTAGTCAATTGAAGTTTTATTGGTCTGTTAAACTCAAACTCATATACTTACATGAGATTTGAACCAATCAAGAAAGCCTCGTTGGTGCCTTCTGTATAAATCATCCTGACTTTGAGCTTCATGTCGAATTAGTCTCAAATATTGCCTATAAGTAAGAGACGTGTCTCAATTTTAGATTTCACACTTTGAATCAAAATTATCAATTACAGTGGAATGTTCAAAACTTACGTTCGATAAGATTTAATTTCCATGCAATTGTTCAAGATGTACCAATGTGCACTGCACTTCTCTTCCCTCGATAATGTCCTTACTCTTGGTGCTCCTAATGGTCGCGCATTTTTTCTGAGCATTGAAAATTCACCACATATCTCATCCTTTGGAAGTCTATCATCATTTCTTTCATCTCTATTGAACCTTGTCTCAATTCTAGTTATATACAAAGAACAAATTTCCAACGATTCATTCATTATATATGCTTCTGCTACAGAACCCTAAGGATGTGCTTTGTTTCTTACATATTGTTTCAATGTTCGTAAGTTTCTTTCAATAGGGTACATCCAACTATAACTAACTGGACCTGCAACTTTTGTTTCATAGGGCAAATGGATTGCTAGGTGCACCATTACATCAAAAAATGTCGGTAGAAATATTTTTTCTAACTTACAAAATATAATTATAATGTCTCTTTGTAATTGATCCAAATCCCCTATAGATATTGTTTTTACACATAGATCACAGAAAAATTTGCATAACTCAACGACAACAGTGGACACGTCTTTTTTTAAATATGCTCGAACACCAATTGGAAGAAGCCTCTGAAGCAGAACATACGAGTCTTGAGTTTTTAGCCCCCATAGCTTTCCATCTTTCTCACTCACACATCTTGATATATTGGATACAAACCCATTAGAAAATTTGACTGATTTCATCCACTTACAGAATGCAACTTTATCGTTAGTAGTCAATGCGTATGCAGCGTGTGGCTTTACAACTTTGTCTCCTACCTTTTGCAGGTGTAGTTCTTTCCGTATATTTAGATCTTCTAGATCCAAACGAGCATTAGTTGTATCCTTATTCTTTCCCTCAATATTTAATAATGTGCCTACCAAATTATCACAAATATTCTTTTCAATATGCATAATATCCAACTTATGTCTCAATAAAAGTTTCGATCAATATGGAAGTTGGAAAAATATACTTTTTTTATTCTAATTTAATCTTCGTTTCCATTTTTTTATCATGTTTCTCTGGATGTTTGCTAAGCATGGGAAAGTTTAACAAATTCACCTCTTGTAAGATATCTTCTCCATCCATGTCAACTGGAGGAGGTCTACGTTCCACTTTTCCATCAAATTGTTTGCTTTTACGCCAACTATGATTATCTGGAAGATAACGTCGATGCCCTATAAAACATTGTTTTCCCCTTAGCCTCATTTGATGTATCCTCTTTACAAATAGGGTATACTTTGTAACCTTTGGTACTCCATCCAGATAAGTCACCACATGCAGGGAAGTCGTTAATAGTCTACAATAAGCAAGCACGTAGTTGAAAGTATTCGTTGTTAACACAATCATAAGTGTGCGCACCATCATTTCATAACTCCTTTTACCCTTCAATCAATGGCTATAAGTAAATATCAATTTCTTTTCCAGGAGATTTTGGACCGGGTATAAGAAGGGAGGCAATGAAATTTGTCTCTTTCATGCATTTCCAATGTGGCAAATTGTAAGGAATGAGCATCATTGGCCACATACTATATGATGTACTCATATTCTCGAATGGATTGAATCCATCTGAAGCTAGTACTAAACAAACATTATGTGGGTCTGAAGCAAACTAAGGAAACTCATGATCAAAATGCTTCCACCCTTCAGCATCAGCTGGATGTCGTAACACTCCATTAGTTTCAACACGTTTATCTTTATGCCACCTCATTTCAGGTGTAATATGTTTAGATGCAAACGATCACTTCAATCTTAGTATTAAAGGAAAATGTCATAAAATTTTATGTGAAATCTTTTTACTTTTTCCATATTCAACTTTGTAATGAGATTCACCACATACTGAACATTGTTCCAAATCAAAATATTCTTTCCAATATAGGATGCAATCGTATTTGCAAGCATGAATACACTCATAAGCAAGTTCTAAGTCACGTAATTTTCTTTTAGCGTCATAAAATGAACTAGGTATAGATGCTCCAACGGAAAATGCTTCTTTTAATAATTCAAGTAACAATTAAAACAGCTTGTTAGTCTAGCCACTAAGAACCTTAGTATGCATCAACTTCACCAAGAACAACAATGACGATAAATTTGTACAACTAGGGTACAACTAGTTGCGTGCTTCATTCATTAAGTCTTCAAATAAGCTTGAATTATTATCTCTTTCTTGGGCATTGGTCTGCATCTCATCCTCATTTTCTTCTTCATTTACATCAGCAATTGGACACTGTAGATCATTTATAATATTCAAAATTTCATTTTCTTCATCTATGACATTCATCTCTGTCGTACTTAATCCATCATCATGTGTCAACTGAGATGTGTGACCATCGTATCCCCTAGACAAGTCGACTGGATCTCCATGATATACCCATTGATGATAAGATGGAGAAATTCTATTAATGAATAAATGTCGTTCAACTCCATCTATTGGCTCCCACCTAGCATTCATACATTTTCTGCATGGACATCTTGTTTTTCCCGACTTATTAACATGAAGTTTTGCAACATCAAGAAATCGATATACTCCTTCTGCATACTCAGTTGATAACTTGTTCCTAATCTTAATCCGCTCTTTATTCATTCTTAATAATATATGCGATAAGTTGAACCTATATGATTTAGACAATTAGTTATATTAGAACATATAGTTCCAATTTCTAACTTTTAATTTCATTTCATTTACTTTTTGCTCGTGGTTTTGAATGATTAAAAGTATGTTTAAGTGTGATTTTGAAAATGACAAATAGTCATTTTAACTATTTTAGAATCACTCCCAAACATATCCTTATTTCTCTTTTGATCTTATGCAATTTGCTCATGTAAAAGTAGATCTAAGGGTAGAACGGCTTGAGATGTTTGGAGATAGTTTCAAAATGCTAGTTGAAGTCCTAGTGGTTGAAACCAAATTATTGTAAAGACAACCAAATGATATCAACTCATATAGAGATTTACAGTTGAAGCCAAATTGATGACAAAATCAATGTTAGTGTTATCATTCTTATAATAGTGCTAGTTGAAGTCCTATCATAAGAATTGATAATGTTTAGCTCCATATATGTATGAAGTATAGGTAGTTCAACAACCCAAAAACGACAAATCAATGTTCAAAGACCCAGACAAAATTATCTAAAATTGTATCACAAAGAATAGAAAACCAGGTTGTTTTTCTTGGAGACACTCTAAGTAAATATTCACAGGCAATCACATTACAAGATTCTATTGTTTAAAAAGAGAACCATGTTGCACTAAATAATCCACATGAGTAATAGAGGGAGATTCCTCAAACAACAAAACACAGAAATACAAACACATAAAGAATAAAGAAAAAGAAACTAAAGAATACAGAAAACATCCCCTATTCTCAACGCTAAACCATTCTATAGAGTTAATCGAATCGCTCCATAAACTAACTCGAATATCCTAAGTTATTGACACAAATTCATTTAGTGAGAAATCTAGCAAGAAAAAAAACTACCATAGTTCATTGGCTATCTACAGAAACAGAGCAAATCACATGATACGGAATTAAATTGTTCTTTAGCTAACAGAGTACCCTCATTCTATGATCCATAACAAATATACATTACAATCAACCATCTAATAGAAAACTCAATATCCAATTCCAACCAATTTATTTCTACTTAACGAATCACTAACATCATTAGCTTCTCCTATTTTAGAATCAACCTCTGTTTTTTGTTGATTTTAGAATCACAACAAATCTACATTACAAGTAATTTGTTTATGTGTACTTGATACCAAGAATACTAAGAATATCGAGTAAATAAGTAAAAAAGAGTTACCTTTCCGGCGAAGGGGAAATTGGAGACGTCGGCGAACAACGAGAGAACGAACCAACAAGCGAGATGGGGAACCAATAGACAGCGGTTCAACGGACAATCGACAACAAGCGGCGAGAGGGGAACGGCTACCGGAGGGAACGAACGGACGACAAGGGTGATTTTTGTTAACGAATGGACGACGATGGACGGTGAGAGGGGAACAAACGGTGACAGGTGGCGAAAGGGGAACAAACAGCGGCAGACGGCGAGAAGGAGAACAATGGCATTAGTATATGTAAGCAACGACGGCGAGGGGAAGAAGAAAAAGAAGAAGAAGAGGGGAAGAAGAGGGATTTTTAAATAGAAATTTTCCCGACGATTGTCTGCTAATGATGGGATGTATGTAAGCAATCCCGACGGTCTCCTACGAACCATCGGCCCAACTTCCCAAGTCTGACGATTTTCTAACATAATTGTCGGACAAAATTCACCAATTCCCAAAAGGAAACTTAGAATCCCCTCGAGAATGTAATAACGACCGACGGTCACTCAAAACTGTCGGGCGAACGAGGCACCCCCATCGGTTTTCTAACACAACCGTTGGTGGAACCTTCCCAAATTCCCAAAAAAAAATATTTTTATATTTCTTAGAACACTCGACGGTTGACTAAACATGTCTAAAGTTCAACGTTTGATCGATCGTTAGGAGAAACCGTCGAGAATTCTTAAACTTATCCCGATTGTTCTTGTCTCACCGTCGGCCAATGATTCCCCAATTCCCATAAAAAAAAATTTAATATTTATATTACAACTTAGAATCCTAACGGTTGCATGGAGCCGTCGGCCTTTAAAATGAAAATTCGACGATTTTCCGCTTACCGGGCGAGCTTAACAAATCACAATAGATTCTGCACATCTCGCCCGACAGTTGAGTAGTAACCGTTGGGTTCAAACCGGAATGCCCGATGGTGTTTGTACACCGTCGGGAGAGATTAAAATGTCTAATGGTCTTGAATGAACCGTCGAGCTAAAGTACAATAAGCCCGACGGTTTCTAGGGAGACCGTTGGGCGAATTTAAAATCCCGACGATCTGTTCATGGACCGTCGGGATTAAATTTTTATCCCAACCCCTTATTTGGACCATCGGGGGAGGTCGAAATCGCCGACGGTTTTTTGGTTGTCGAGATTAATGTCGTCAAGAATTACCAAAATTCTTGTAGTGAATATACCCTCATATTCTTATAAAATATTTATTTTATGTATATTTAATTATTAAACATATGCCATGTATGAAATAGATATGACAGCAAGAAATAAAATACAAGAGTTATATTTTTGTTGAAATTTGTGAGCTCTAAGAGGAGTAACGTTGAGTATATACATCTATCAAGCTTAAAATCTACTTGTTTTAATTTTCTATTATAATTACCAGGTGAATCCAAGCAAAATTGAATAGAAAGTAAAAATTGAAACAATTATTTAAGTTGGGGATGTAAGATGTTTGATATACATCTCGTCATAACATGTTTTGGGGTGATATATTTTGATCGTTTTACAATATTTATGGATAGATATTTAAATCCCTAACTTTTGGTTAAAATTAACTAGTTAAGCTATCACTCTGATTTACATGTTAAGTTGTTAATTAGTTAATCCCTAACTTTTTGGTCAAAGCTATTCCTATATATATATATGTGTGTGTGTGTAAATTTTCTTTTTTTTTTCCACTTTTAGTTAACAATCATAAAAATAATGTAACAATATGTGTTAAGGGAAAAGTTTATAATAATATAAAATTTATATTGCTACATAAAATGGAGCCTTCAATATTGAACCAAGACGACAGGCAATTAGGATTAGCTCCATACATGAACAAATCTATGAAACAAATAAAGTTTTTATCTTTTATTATTTTCTAAAAATGTAATAATGATAACCTAAAATTTTAAGACTTCTGAGAAAATTATGAGAAATATTTTGAAAAATGGAAATTTAAATTGAATTGGGAGGAGAGACATTTTCCAATTGCATGGTGGTAGCTTTTCTATGAGGAGACCTTGCATGGCGGAGCCGCCGCTCTTCAGACAGCAACTTCGCGAATCTGTATAAGATGAACAACTCGTCAATAATAAATTTTGCTATATTTATAAATAATTTGATCTATTTTTCTTTATTTGAAAACGATCCTAAATTAAAACAAATATATATAATATTTGAGACCTTTTAATTTCTTTATTAATGATTTAAATATTTTTTTAAAAAAAAGGGTGTGGAGGGATTTTAATTAAAACTTTGCCTTATAAGGGCTTGATCATTTGTTTCTGAATTTGAAGTACAATCCTCAAAAATGCCGGTCTGCAAATTCACCCTTGAAACTGGCTTTTTCAATAACCTTTCTCCAACCTTCAAAAGTTCATTTAGATTCTTTTCTGTAGCTACATCGACTGAAGATACTTCACCGCTCAACGTATCATCCTGTAATATGTAAAGAAATATATTTAGGCAAATTCTCAACTATATCTATCTTCATAAATTTTAATTAATCCTTCTTACTTTTTATTTTATTTTATTTTTGAGAAAAAAATATCTTTTTGATCCCTAGGTGTTGGATATGCTTTCTATTTAATCTCTAGGTTTTAAAATATTACACAATTAGTCTTTTAAGTTTTGAGTTTGGTTTCAAATTTAGTCCTACGTTTCAAAATCTTCAATTTTACTTCTGACATTTGAATTTTGTTTCAATTTGGTCTTAGTGTTTCAAGATTTACACTTTTAGACTCAATTATTCATTTTTTGTCTTTAGTATTAATTTATATTAATAAATTAAAAATCATTAAAAAAAATTATAATTAATTAATTTTCATTATTTTTTTTATCACTTTTAAAATTAAATTCAAATTTTCACTTCATATTTATTTCTAATTAATTAATAAAAATTGGCATCAATGATTGAAAATGAGTATTTAATGAAAAATTGAGGTTAAAAAAATGTAAAATCTTGAAACGTAGAGACCAAATTGAAACAAAACAAAATTCTCAATGGTAAAATTATAACATTTGAAATTTTGGGACTAAATTAAAACAAAATTCAAAATTTAATGACCAAATGTATGATATTTGAAAATCTAGAAACTATACTCAAAACGATCAAAAAGAAATTTTACCCTATATTTTATTTGTATGTGGGATTAAAATGGAATATCCACAAAGATAAGATCCATCTTTAAATGCACGTAAATAATGTTGATAAGTAAATTAGTAATGTTTAAGGTATCTCATTTGATATTTTATTTTGCGTTTGGTTTCTTTCAAAATGATAATTAAAAAAACTGTTTAAAAGTAGTTAACAATTTCTTTGATTTGTAATCGTGTTGACATATAAGTAGTAATAGATGGCTAATAAAAATGGAATAAGATTTAAAAAAATCTCTACCTTGGTTTATTTTTTTTAATCATTTTGGTTTATAGTACTTCAAAATTCTAATTTTAACCCTATTTAATTTAGTCTCTTGAAATTAATTTTTATTAAAAAATTTAAATAATAATACTAATTTTTTCGATTTTCATTGATATATTAATTAATTCAAAATTAAAATTTAAGTTTGTGTATATTTAGTCTTCGAATAGATTGAAAAAAAAAAAAAGAAAAGAAAAAGAAATAGAACCTGAATGCGAAGGTAGTTATCTTCACAATGAAGGGCTTGAAAAATGACAGAAAGGTGAAAATCCACCATATCGGAGCTTCCTTGTGAAAACACGTCGATTATTGGGGTGGAGCCGTCGTTGGTTAACCAGTCCAACATCCCCCACTCCGCCGCTTGCTCCGCCGTGTATCTCTTTTCCGCCTTCGGAGCTCCGGTGCCCAATGATATCACCAAAAACCTTCTGTAGTCCATTGGCTTTATAGCAAAGAAGTCCGGAGTTTGTTTTATCACCTCCTTCGTCACTTCTCCAATTGCCACCAACGTCTAATTTCATTTAACAAAAATGCTTTTACAATATCAAAAATTAACTACTTTGATATTAAAATCATTTCTTTGTCATTTAAAAAAAAATAAAAAAGGTGGAACTTCCACCTTTGTGTAGCCCAGATAACACCTTAATAAAAATCCGCTATGTGTCAATTTTTTTACTTGAATTATTTTTAATGTTTGGTATAGTCTAGTTGTTGCATTTTTTAAAATCATTCGAAAATGAATTTTAATCCTTAAAAATCTATTTTAATAGTATGAAAATTGAATTTGAAAGAATAAATTAAATATTAAATTGATTTTGAGTAATTAAAGATATACTTTAAGGTGAATTTGGAAAAGATAAAAGTGATTTTAATGGATTCAAAATCACTCTCAAATATGTACTAATTTTATTATCATTTTTCTATTTAAACCAATATTTCTTAACATTTAAGTCTCCTGACTTGGAATGTTTTAAATTTATTATCAAAGAAATACATAAACAAAAATATTAAAACTTTTTTTTTTATTTTCAGAAATCGGTTTGATTTAAAAAAAAAAAAGTCAAATGAGACTTAAATGATTATGGAGTTCATAGATTCAAAGCTAATCATAAAATTTAGAATTAAATGAATATAATTTTGTTAATTTACCGGATTGTTAGCCGCAACGCCGCCATCTATTAGGTTAAATTCCCTCGTTTTTTCATGAGCAATGCCCTCAGTTTTGAAGTAATGAGGCGGAAGATAAGTAGGAGCAGCCGATGTAGCAATGCAAATATCCGACAAGTAAGCATCCAAGGATGGATTATTCTTCATCTGAAAACAAAAATACTTAAGTGCATATCTCTCGGATATCATCCATCGTATATCCTATTAAATTGTCTAATCATAATTTATCATGTGATAAATTATTCTCATTTTTTAAATATTTTAATTATTTTTTAATATGAGTGATGTGAGAAGAATGCATAGAAATGGGTACATCCCGTGTTACCCTTAACCATCGACCAAAACTTTAATCTTCAATAAAAATAAATAACAACAAATATCAATTTATATCTCTAAACTTTGGAGTTGTATCCATTTAAACCATGAATGAATAGTTGTATCAATTTAAACCTCAATCTAATAATCATATCAATTTAAACTTTAAACTTTCATTAATATATCAATTGAATTTTTGTAAATATATATCAATTTAAACCTTAAACATTCATGAATATATCTAAATAAAACATAATGGAGAGTTTATGAAAATTTAGAGTTTAAATTGAAAAACTTATAAAAGTTAAGCGTTTAAATTAATATAATTATTAGTTTAAAATTTAAATTGATACTGTCTCTCTGTATTTATCCAATAAATAATTATTATTATTATTATAATTTATTGCAATCAATGGAAGGAAAAAAATAAAAAATAAAAAATAAATAATAAATAATTACCTCGTAGCTAGAAAAAATGGTGGGCTGAAGGAGTTGAATGTCAAACGTGGGAATGACCACATTAGTCAACGTTTGGTGTAATTTTGTGTCACCAAGCTTTTCCTTTACAAGTTTGTGGAGATATTCCCCGTCGTATTTTGGTCCAGACAATAATTTCACTATTTTTCCTATTGGCCATGTTCTGTCACATTTTCAAATATCAAAGAAAAGATGAGAGGATTAATTTTATTTTGTGTCTATTTTTTCGAATACTTTGGACTTTGTCTCCATTATTTCAGCTTTCAAATTTAATTTTGTCATTATATTTGAAATAAATCTAATAAAATTAGAAATTTATTTAATGAAGTCTCGAAAACGTAGTTGTCTCTTAATAATCGTTAGATACATATGCATGCATATATATACGTGCAAAATTGCCGATCATATTGTGGTAGTTATATCTAAATAATTTCTCCACAAAATCATCTTAACATGTTTCCTTATAGCTTTACTTTTTGAACTACCAAAAAACCCCATACTAATAAAAATAATTGTCTACACTTATATATACACATCATCATTTTCTTCCCTAAGTAATGTGGAACTTTGTTTACGATCCTAACAAATAATAAGATCAATTTCAGAGATAATTTAACCAAACTATTGTGGTCAAATTAAAATTACTAAAACCATTTATGATCACATTACATGAGTAATGCTAAACTTATAGAGACCAACTTAGTAATTTAATTGGGGAAAAATGAACCTGTTCTGGGGAAAGATTTTTGGACAGTGATCAAGGTAAAATTGATTGATATCTTCAGCAGAAAATAAGGGACGGTTGTTTTGATCTGGTGTAGATATCATGGCTGTCACAAGTCCTCCAGTGCTTGTCCCAGCAACCACATCAAAGTAATCTACAAGTCTTGCCTCCTTGCCATCTAGTTTCTACATCATAAGTCATAACAATATTAGGGGGGGAAAATAGAGTAACAAATAATATTGTATCAACCTTATGAATGAATATCAAGAGAAAAAAAATCATATCAAACTAAGGGTGTATTTAGAATGCATTTTCGAATGTTTAATTTAAAAAGTAAGTCATTTAAAAAAATGGAGGGTTTAACAATCACTTAAAATAGCTTTTGAAGTATATTCTCAACAATTTTTATCAAAAGTGTTTAAATAAAAATGAGTATTTTGAAAATCATTTTTTTTTTCAAGTCAATCAGCCCTTAAATATACTTCAGCCATAATTGACATAGAATTTATCTCTTGAAGTCAAATGCTTAAAATCTCCATTTCTCAACTTTCGATAATATATAGATATAGATATAGATATATTTATTTATAATTGCTTATTCACTAAAAAGAAAAACTATATTAGTAATTTTTTTGTAAAATAGATTTTTCAAAGATCCATTTCATAATCATTTAGTTTTTTTTATAGGTTTTGAAAGATTTAAGCTTATAAAAATTATTCCCACACATAGATTTCTTTGTTCTATTATTGAACTTTTACACAAAAAAAAAAAAAAAAAAAAAAAAAAATCATTTTTTTAAAAATACCATTTTTTTAGTTAAAAATATTTTCGGCGGTGGGATCGAACAAATTATAAAAGTAGCCATTTTTATTTATTAGAAAAAAAAATGTTTTTTAAAGGTATTTTAACTATTAAATTCAAGGTTCTTTAAGCTTGATAGAAACTATTGCAAGAAAATGGTGAGATACTAATACACATTTTAACCCAAAAAAAAAAAGTTATGTAGTTATTAAGCATTTAATTTATTGTAGTTTTCTTTTTTTGAGTAAATTAAATTATTGTATTTGAGATTCAACTGTTTTCGTAATCTTGATAATTCAACTCATTAATCTAAGTTTGAAATAAGATAATTAATTGAAGGATCAAAATATTAAATTAAATTCAAGAAAGTATTTGATTATTGAATAACAAGATTTGACCTTAACCCTTTTAAAAAAAACAATGGAACACACACACTGACATTAAAAATTGTGGAAACACTTGGCACTATAAGACCCAAGAGTCTCTTTATCTCCCCCTTTTTTTTTTTAAGAACAATACTTTTTTTCTTATTTAATTTAGGGTTAAATTATACGAAATATTCCTAAACTTTGTACTTTTTGTCAAAAATATCTTTAAAATTTTGAAAATTTAAAAAATACCCTTAAGCTTCTAAAATGAGTCCAGAAATATCCTTGCCTTTCAAAAGTTCAAAAAAAAACCCTTAAACTTAAAAATAAAATTCAAAAATACACTTACGGTTCTAAAAATACCCTTACTGATATATGAGTTATTTATGTTTTAGTGTTTTTTCTCCCATTTTTGTTAACTGTTTGATATTTGTGTATCTAAAAAGTAAATAAATAAGGAAAAATGCACACTTTAGTTAAGGTATATGGACTATAATAAGAATAAAGATAAAAAATGAAGCATTAAGTAATTTTTAGACTTAAATATTTTAACAAAGTTGTACGTTCATAATTAAGGGGAGATTTTGATATTTGGAATTTGGTGTGATTTTGATTTAGGAATAAAATGTTATAACAAAGTCGTACTTACAAAAACTTCGAACAAATTAAGCACCATATTAATGGTATGAACATCTTAATTTTATTATCTAGAATTATTTTTACGATGAGGTATTAATGATTTTTATTCATATACTAACGGTTAGGCTTTTTTTTAACTTTTGTTTAAGTTTAAGGATATTTTTTTAACTTTTGAAAGTTCAATGGTACTTTTGAAACAAAACTTTAACCGTTTCTATCCAAAGCTAACGATAAGGGTATTTTTGAAAGTTTTAAAGATATTTTTTAAACTTTTGAAAATTTAAAAGTATTTTTTACACAAAGTATGAAGTTGAAGGGCATTATTTATAATTTAGCCTTATTTTAATTACATATGATAACAAATATAAGATATAATCAGATTATTTTTTCTTATTCTATTTTTTAGTACTTTTGACATGATGTTATATTATTAACTTCGAGATATGAGATTCGATCATCTACCTCACATATTGTAAAAACAAAATGTAATTATGAGGCATATGATGCACAAGAAAATCCTTTCAAATCATATGCTTTGTGTTTCCAAAAACGATAAATAGTACGTTTGGTTTAACTTTTCAAATTTTTAATTTTGAAAATGATTCATTTTGGAAAATTAAAATATTTGATTACCATTCAAGCTTTTAAAATATTTTTAAAGTATATTTTAAATATTTTTATAAAAGAAGTTTAAATAAAGAAAGAACTTTTTTATGAAAAAAACGGTTTTTTCTTTAGTCACTCCAAATAGATACGAAAAAAAATTATATATATATATATTGGCTTATCCTTTCATAAATTTTGAAGGGTTATTCTCAACATAACGGACTAAATGCGATCTATTCAATTTATCACCCAAAAAAAACATTAAAAATTAATGACCCAATTTGACAAATCTGTAAAAAATTAATGACCCAATTTGACAAATCTGTAAACATTTAAATGGCCAAAGAATAGTCATAGCAAGAGATCGATGTTCATTTTTTAAAACAAAAATATACAATGAATGAACTTCCTAAACCACATTTGGCTGTATACTAAAAAATATATATTTTTAAAGCTTCATTTAGTAATCATCTCATTTTTTTTAATTTTTAAAAATTAAACCTATTTTTTTTCAATTACATATAATGATTTACATCTTTCTCAAGTACAAAAGAAAAACTTAGATGCTCCTTTGGAGGTACCTATCTTAGTGCATTTCAAATATAGTCTAATACAATATCACCACATGACAGATTTTATTTTTTAAATTGTTTTTTTCTAATTTATTTTTTGTGTGGTAAAGAAGTGGGAAGCATATAAGTTAGGTGCAACCTATGCTGCAATTAATCATTGCTCTAAGTACAATGGTTGAAATCTTGGTCAATTTCTAAAAACAAAAACTACTTTTTTGAGTTTTCAAATTTTGGTTTGATTTTTTAAACCTTTAGTAAAAAGTGAATTACAAATGAAGAAATTAGGAGGTGGAAGTAATGTTTATGAATTTAATTTTAAAAAACAAAAAAAACAAAATGGTTACCAAACGAGACATAAATAATTAACATATAATAGTACCTGAAGTTCAGACTCGAGAAAATTAAGAATAGTTCCTGGAATGATTCCTCTAATTCCACCTCCATCAATACTCAGGATTGTAATAAGATTACCAAACGTCGGGGGTTGGAATGGCACAATTATTGCTTCCATGACGGATGATTTGAAGAGAAAAGTAAAACCTGTATGAATATAATAGAAAGAGCTAGTTTCTAGTGTTGAAAGTAAGAAAGAAGGGAATTTAAGGTTTATGATGAAGATCAAGAAAAGCTTTAAGAATGAAAACTTCCAAGCCTTTTGAAAATATTTGTAACCTTTGTGGTAATTTTGTGTGTATTGTTTGATGCTTCCATGAGGCTATTTATAAACATTCATATCACCATTCCCTTTGACCCATTATTTGGCATTAGGTATATGCAAAATGCCACAGCATGGAAAGATTAGAATTGTGAGCCTCTCTTTCTTTGACATGTGGACCAATAAAATAAGGGTAATTTTATAGAAATGTCAAAAGTATTCATTTTCAACTTGGTTGTTTCTTAAGGTCATTCACTTGTGAAAATTAATAAAAGTGCCAATCCCATCCCATGTCTAACATTTTCTATATAGCTCCTATGGCTTCATATTATCAATATTTCCAAGTTAATTAATGTTTTCAAATTTTTAATTTTGTTAATATTAATTTTTTTTATTCAATTAAGCTCTTAAGGTTCCATGGAGTTCCAGAAAAAATATAATGGAAAAATTCAAATTTCATTTATTTTTTTATGAGTTAAGTACTAATTATTATTTTTCTACGGACAAGAAAATTAATCTTTGATTTTAAAGTTATAATACAAGTACTATGTCAGTTGTGCTATACTCATTTTGCAAGTTGAGTACTGATTATTACTACAATATATATTACAGTATTGTTCTAATATTAACTATTTACTGAAAGTCATAAAGGTTATTATGGATTGATTTTAATTCAACAAAACTAGATGGATGGTGTAATAAGCTAATAACTATGATCAGTTGAATTATGTTTCTGTCAAACTATAGAATATGGATGGTACATTTTAAATATATTTTCAAGTGTTTAATGTAAAAAATAAATTATTTTGAAAAAAATCGGAAGGTTTGACAATCACTTAAAATAGCTTTTTAAATATATTTTAATCACTTTTTATCAAAAGTATTTAAATAAAAATGAACTTTTTGAAAAATATTTTTTTTCTCAAATCAATCCAAACTTACCCTAAATCATATCGAGAGTAATTTTATAGAATATTTTCTTTATATTCAATATTTGCTTTCTTCTCTTCTTCTTCTTTCTTCTTCTTCTTCTTCTTTTTTCTTCTTCTTTTTATTATTTTTTTTCTTTTGACGTCTTATCTTCAACTCATTTGTTGTTCTTTTCAATGTTTTCATATCAATATTTTCTTTGTTTAAACAAATTTGGCGTGTGATGGTAGGAAAATGTTAACCCACTTGATTTAATAAATGACTTTTTATGCACTTTTAATTATGAAAATTAATTTTCTCTCGATTCTCAAATCTTCAAACATTACATTTTACAACTATTTTTCCACTTCCCATTCTCATTTTTATGAAACATTTGCAAAATTGTGCATAATTTTTATAAAAGAAATTATTTTTCTTTTCTTTTCCTATTTTTTAAAAATATAAAACATTTCTTTAAGTTTATGCTGCATAATAAAAATCAAAAGAAGTAAATGAAGTATAGTACCACTAATATTTTTTTTTTCAGTAAAATGAAAAATCTTAGAGAACAAGAAAAGTAGACATGTTCCGAACACAATTTCTATTCCATTTTCAATAAAAACAATTAAAAAAAATAAATTATTAAGAAATACATGATATAGAAAATAAAACTATCAATCAAAGCGTCTTAGCATCCGTGTGAATTGACTTGAAAAAAAAAAATATATTTTTTAAAAAACTCATTTTTATTAAACACTTTTGATAAAAATGATTAAAATACACTTAAAAAACTATTTTGGACAAACATTTCGATTTCTTCCCAAATGACTTTTTTTAAAAAAAATAAACACTTGAAAATGGATTTCAAACATACCTTTAGTGTGTGTGGTATGAGACTTATAATTTTATTAATTAAATTTCAAACTTTCACAAATAAATTAATTTAGACTTTCAATTCAGATTTCATTTGAAAATTATTCATGCATTGATTCGAATCATCCATTTTATTAATTTGATACTTTGAAGAACTTTACACATGTGTAAAAATTGAATATATAGAAAATTTTCAAATATAATCTTATAAATTGATCAACTAATAACAATTTAAATTTTTAATTTAAAACAATTATATGTTTTACAACGTATTTTTTAACTAAGTCTAAATCAACGTATTAATTAATTGATTTACAAAAATTCAATGTTTAATTGGTTAAAATTATTATTTCAGAATGTAAATTGCAATTTTTCTCCTTTTTTTTTAAGATGTCGATTAAAACATCAAAACGCACGCGAATCGACTCTAGAATGTTTGGGTCAATGGATTAGTTTTTATTTATTTATTTATTTTCCTGGTTTCTTTTTGGTTGATTATGAATGAGTTTCCTCGAGTTGATGAAATGACGTAGTCAGACTTATCATTTCAAAACAAACTTTTCAATCTAGAAGGATACAGCTGCCACTTCCCTACAACCATTACAAATAAAATATTTCATTTTTTATCTATTCAAAGCATTCTTTTAAATCTTAAAAATTATATTTAAAAAAAAAAGTGCCTAACATGGTGTAGTCTTGTCATATTCAAATTCTAAATAAAAAAAAACACCATAAATTTCTGAAGCTATGTCATAAATATATAGTTACTGTATTGGTAAATTGATGTTCAGTAGCCCTTAGATTTGTCCATTGGTGACTCTCAAGTTTGTTGGATGGAGATAGTAGGATGAATATTAGGGGTGATTTTAGATAAAATGGTATAATTAACATTTAGAAACGACAAGGTAAAAAAAAAAGCGTGATAGTAGTCAAAAATGGAAACTGCGGACCAAAATAGACCAAGGAAAAGAGGACTGGTTTGAGCTTGGCCCAAGGCAACATGCTCAACCTCAATCGAAACCTCAGTCGAGCCTTACCAAATGCCTAATAAGACATGTATTACGCATTTTTCGATCCGAGAGAGCGTTTTGGGCCCGAGATATGACCCAAACAAGATGTCGAGACCGGCCCTAGCCAAACATAAAATCGAAGCTTCCTCTTGGCCCAATAAGTCATCTAATTATCCTAAGGTGATTTTGAAATCTCATTTACATTAATCCTCCACTAAATATATCTCATACACCATACCAATCATATTATATATAATTGAATTACCTCTTCTCAACTTGAACATTTCAAATCAATACCAAGAACTGATCCTCAACTGAATTCATTGAGCTATCAAGAGGACCTTATGGTCCTATAGCTCGAAGCTTAAACGGTACATGAATAACTGACTAAACACTTTAGACACGGGATCCACCATCCGTTAATGTCAGACACTCCACTAAAGACCGACAATTGAACTCTCCTTACCACAAATATGTCATGTGTCCATCTTAACCAATCAACAATGTGACAGCCCTTCACAAATCACTCGTAAGTACAGCTCGGCCAATAACCGTTATGCCCCTGTAGTTACATCTAACTCCTTAAGTACCACTGATCCCTCTAATGAACATAAGTCATAGTCCTACTATGACTGAGTCTTCTCTTCCAAAGAGAAGTTGTGGCCATTATGTTCAAGCCTCGGAATCAGCCTTTAAGGGAGCAATCTCTCTACTTATCCCTGCGTCGAGAAATGAGTGAATTCCATCTTGTGTATTGAGTTCCCAACTCCCAAATCATATAAGTCCTCAAAAAGGTAGGCATGTTGAGTTGGCAATATGGTCATTCTCACCTATAATAATCAAAGGATCGCCCTCAAAGGTAGAAGTTCCCAAAACACTCAGGATTGAGGTCGTGTCACCTATGGTCATTTAGGTGAGATGTAAGTCTCTAGTATCAATGGTGTTATATACAGAGTCTAGTCATCTCGTGGTCCAGTCTTATACAAACTCTTTGTATAGGACACCCTCGCTCACACGTCTCAACATGAATGGTCAGGATCTATCATCTGTAGTAGTTTACAATACTTGCAAACCTCTACAAAGTGGGTCGTATCCGTAATATCACTAGGATCAGGTATCCCACCTTAATCCTTATACTACAGACCTATTTAGGCTATCACTTAAGGCATGATCCACTTGTTTATCACATATACATGCTTGAGTTTACATAAGATAATCATGGAGCTTTGTTTATTGGATATGAGTAAATGCCAGAATGAAATAACAGTTATTTTATTCATCAAACAATGTCTATCATTACAAACAATAAGACTCTGGGAGAATTAGGACACTAATCCCAACAATCTCCCACTTGTTCTAATGCCTCGGGAGACTAATGTACAATACAATATAAAACATGTACAATATACAATAAACTAGGGCATACCCCAGTATCATTTCCCACTTGCCCTAGACAAGATGTCGCATGTCCCGCAGACCCAGACTCTCCAGGTAACCCTCGAACACTTTAGCCGTGAGAGCCTTTGTAAAGGGGTCAGCAACGTTGTGTTCCGATGCGATCTTCGTGACTATCACATCACCGTGATGCATAATCTCCCTGATCAAGTGGTATTTTCGTTCTATGTGTTTACCCCGACAATGACTCCGAGGCTCCTTCGAATTTTCCACAGCCCCGCTGTTATCACAATAAAGAGTGATAGGCATATCCTTATTTGGAATAACTTCCAAATCTGAAAGGAATTTCCTCAGCCAAACAACCTCTTTAGCTACTTCACAAGCGGCTACGTATTCGGCTTCCATAGTGGAGTCCGCAATGAATCCTTGTTTGATGCTTCGCCAGACTACAGTCCTTCCATTTAGAGTGAAAACTGACCCTGGTGTTGATTTGCGAGAATCTCAATCGACCTGAAAGTCAGAGTTCGTGTATTCTATAAGGATCAAATCCTTATCTCCATACACGAGCATGTAGTCCCTCGTTCTCCGAAGATGCTTGAGGATCGTTTTGACCGCCTTCCAGCGATCAAATCCTGGATTGGACTAATACCGACTGACAATCCCTACTGCATAGCAAATTTCGGGTCTGGTACACAACATTGCATACATCAAGCTTCCTACAACTAAAGCATAGAGAATCTGTCTCATCTTCTCAACCTCTTGAGGTGTCTTAGGACATTGATCTTTAGACAAAATGATTCTATGCTCGAAGGGTAACAAACCCCTCTTGGAATCCTGCATCCTGTACCTGATCAACATTTGATCGATGTACGATGCTTGAGACAGGGCTAACCATTTGTTCTTATGATTCTGAATGATCTGGATCCCTAGAACATACTGTGCCTCACCCAAATCTTTGAACTAGGCAACTAGCCATTTCTTAATGTCAGTCAAATACCCTACATCATTCCCAATGAGTAGGATATCATCCACATACAGTACCAGGAAAGTCACTGAGCTGTTGATGATCTTCTTATATATACAAGGCTCATCAACGTTCTAATCAAAGCCAAACGACTTGACAGCAATGTCAAATTTGATGTTCCACGATCTAGATATTTGTTTCAGTCCATAAATGAACCTATTAAGCTTGCAAACTTTTTGCTCTTGATCTGAAACTATGAACCCCTCTGGTTGAGTCATATAGATGGTCTCCTCAAGATTACTATTAAGAAAAGCAGTTTTGACGTCCATTTGCTATATTTCATAATCATAAAATGTGGCTATGGACAGGAGAATCCTAATAGACTTAAGCATGACAACAGGTGAGAAAGTTTCCTCATAGTCAACTCCCTCGACCTGGGTATAACCTTTTGCCACGAGTCTAACCTTAAAGGTTTGCACCTTTCCATCTACACCTCTCTTTCACTTCTAAATCCACTTACACCCATCGTTTAGTATATGAATCAGGCTCGCCTCTTGACCGAATAGGTCATCTAATTATCCTTAGGTAATTCTAAAACCCTAAGAGACAACCTAGATCAACTTCCCTATAAATACACCCCTTATGGCTCCATATGAGGTATCATAAACTTCTGTCTTCTTCTCCATTCTATAATTCTCTTGTTGACTTGGGCATCAAAGCCAGTTTTTTTTGTTTTGCAAATTCTCTCTTCTTTGAATTACAAATTTACTGTTGTTGTCACGTGGAGGTTGGGTGCACTTTCTCTTAATCAAAATTTGGCATCGACAATGGATAAGAAAGTTAATTAGAGTACATAACGATAATAAAGTGAAAAGAATCATGTGAAATTCGAGCATAATTAAGTATAATATACCAATTCTACCATTTCAATACGTGATAGTTTGATCTTCTACTTTTATAAATGTTAAACTAAAATAAAAATAAATGAATAAATAAATAAACCCGATATTGACGATGGCAATGTAAATGTATAATTTTGGTATTATAGATGGCCCATAATCTTCATGATATCGGTTTATTAGACCCTTTTTAACATTAAGTCGTCATAAAGCTTATAATCTTTTTTTTTTTAAGGAACAATTAAATATCTAAAATCTATCTAATTAAATATCTTGATTTCATATCATTCAATATGTCAATTAAATATCTTAAGCAATTTAGACTGTTACATAAAAATTAATTATAAGGTGGTAATCATTTAGGTCATGTTTGGTAATCATTTGGGTTTTTTTTTTTTTTTTAAATTAAATCTATTTCATTCACATTATTTACAATGATTTGCATCTTTCTTAAGTACTTGAATTTTTAGTCAAATTCAGAAAACAAAAACAATTTTTTGAAAGTTATTTTTTTTAGTTTTCAAAATTTAGCTTGGTTTTTTAAACCATTGGTGAAAAGTAGATAACAAAAAGAGAAATTTTGAAATTAAAATAGTGTCTATAGGCTTTATTTTCAAAAAAAAAAAAATGATTATCAAACGAGTTCTTAATTTTTTATTTTGACTTTTTAAAATTGTGTTTTTTTCTTCCAATTTTTTATGCATGAATTTTTCATTTTCTATGGAACATTTGAATTCTTTAACAAATTGTCAAAAACAAAAACAAATTTATAGAAAGAAAAGAATATTTAGGTATTGGTACTTACCTTTTTTAACTCACTCAAATATCAATCACAAGTTTCATCGAAAACTTTTATTTTTGAAAAAGATCCTTTTTGTGATTAAAGGGGATACATAAAGATGGTTACACACAAGTATTATTTTAAAAAAATAGATTTGATTGAAAAAATACTCATAGAATATAGACAACAATCATAATAAACTAGTGGAGGAAAATAATGGTTATATATGACACAAATTAATTATTAACATTATTTGAAAACTTTATTCTTTTTTTAAGCTCAGTAACATGCAAACCATTTATATCTCTAATGTTCATATTAAATTATTTTTAAAACTTTACCACAAGCTAATCTTCCGTTTTCTTTCTTTCTTTCTTTTGGGAAAAAAAAAAAGAACACAAAAGATTGTCTAAATACATTAATAAAGAAAAAATGACGTGTAAAACACTTCAAAAGGTATGGATCAGAATAAGTTTGTGACGTATTCGACCTTCAGTTAAAAAGTGGTTATATTGAAGGCACGTCTGCTTTCCCCTTTTTAAGGTTTAAAAAAAAATATTTTTTGTCCTGACAATTTGGTCAAAACTGGATTAAATTTTCTTGGTAAAATTTAAGAACTAAATTATTACAAATCAAATGATTTATTTTACCATAAATATTTATTTCTCGCATAGCTCAATTGTCAGGTAGGGTACTAGGTTAGCACTTAACAGCTACAATATTCCCATGATATTTCCCCTTTAAACCACCAGCAAAAGCTTTGCCAAGATAAATGAATCTTAAGCAAGAGATGACTCCATACAAAAACTTGTTCCAAACATAAAATGGATTCATCCCTTCTTTTTTTTTTTTTTTCGCTACCATTGGGAATCCAACCATTGTTCTGGCATAGCTTTTTGGGGGTGGGGGATCAGTACACTAGAAGGTTAAAACAATCACTGTACAGAGCAATATTAATTTCTGGCTTTAAAATTGCTACCCTACAATATTTATATCAAATACTACAACTATAGTAAAAATTAGGTCAGTGAATTTCTGACCCATTAGCAACTTCAAAATCATCATTAGCTCTTTCTTGTCTAATAACAAACTGATCGACAATTTTAACAGTGTGCACCGGATCCTGATGCGGTGCAGCCGCCTTCCACTTGCTCGGAAACAACCTCTGGTGGCTCAGCTGCTCCGGTTGTCTTGCCTCCCCTTCCCACTTGGAATCCAATTTCCATTCTTTCGGAACCTGCGAAGTCAAAGATGAGAATCAAGATGAAAAACTTAAAAATAAGAATGTGAAACACATGGCAATTATATGAGAAGTTTTGTGGAGTAGCCATCAAAAATCGTCACCAAGAACTATGGGGTATAACTTGAAAATGGCACGAGCAAACAATTACAACACGCTATCAGATTTTATTTATCCACGTGAATTTCAGCTTTGAAAGATAAAATCTCTAAACGTGGTATAATACTCCGAATAAATAAGCCATCGCATTTGCATTAGATGTGAGAAGCCATGTTTACCTTGTCAACAGCAAGAGTAAAAACTTCAAGATCGCCATCACGATTGATGTGGAACCGAGTGAATGACTTATAATTTGCAATCCTTAGTGAAGAGAATGCTTCATCAAAGTGAATGTGAAGCCAATTAATACATATGTATAAATAGCTTCCGAAAACGAAGGAGACTACCGGTGTTGAGAAAACCCAGAAATAAAAGAAGACGGAGCCATAATATATCATAGCACCTCCTCGAGAAAGTGATTGCATTCCATTCTTGCAAATATTACTACGTGAGACAGCCATGACCTAACAGCATTCTCTCGACTATTAGTCCACAGAAAAGGTTAAAAATGATATACTAGGAAAAAAGTTTTCTAACCTCAGGTATATCAAATGCAGACATAAGATATTTGATACAGGCCGGATACAGGCCATATGTCCATTCTTCTAATCGGGCACGGAGACCAGTCGGATCAGGAAAGTGCTCACCTTCCTTTGTACGGTACCATTCATATAAAGTGTGATAGCCTGCAATGGAAAAATCTCACTTTCAACTACTAATACTTTACAAACAGAAACTTTGCTGCCATCTGCTAAAAACTTATGAATGCTTTCTTCCTCTAATGAAATTACTTTTAACTGCTAAAAGATAGGAACCACATGTTTGGTTTATGAAAAAAACACCTAGGCGCACTGTTTAAAAGGCACCTTAGTTGAGGCATTCGCTTAGTGTCTTTTCTACTTTTTGTGACCTTGTCCAATTATGGCCTCAAATTGGGGTGCATTACACAAATCTTTGCAGTTATTCTTCTTTTGTGATCCACTTAAATTGGAGGTTATTTGGTTTGATTCTTCCCTAGTAGTATGGGGGCGTCTAGACCCATGACCTTTAGGTTCTTTTGATTTGATGAGGTCCATTCTGTTTCCTATTAAAAATTAATTAATTAAAATTTCTTAAACCCGTCCTTTTCCTAGATAATCTCTAACAAAAGCTCTAATCTCTTCAAATTCTTATCTTTTTTTTTTTTTTTTTGTGGTTATTGCACGCTAATAAAAAAAAATGCTACCTAAAACAACGCAACAAAGTTGAACTATATCTTTGCCCACCATTTCTCATGAAAAACTGGAAAGGCTGCATTTGACAGAAAAACACACAATAATACCTGAGGTTGCTAGTAATTCATGACGGACGCATGTCTCCAACCCCAGTTCCAATAGCAACATAAGAAAAAGAGCTGCAGCAAGATGTGCAGAAACATGAAGAAGTCCAATTATCACCCGTTTCTTCTTGGATGCTTTGCTAGGAATAAATGTTACTGCTACAATCAGTAATACAATAGCACCAGCTAAAGAAACATATGACTCTCCCAGCATGTACAGAAAAGCATTCCACACTGTGCCAAAGAAACTCTTCAAGTGACCCGAAAATGAATCTTCTTGCAAGATGTGATCGAGCTTACACTAGAAGAAAGTAACAAAACTGGTCATCCACACATTTTAAGTACCAAGTTACTTGCTAAAAAGCCAAGTGCGTTATGTGCCCCATTTACTCTGAAAGGAAGTGGAGAGTAAACAGTTCAACTATGAAAGCAATGGGGATCTAAATCGCACAAGTCAAAAGAGCTCCCCTAGAGGTGGAGGAGAAAACTAAGCTAAATATGAATGAAGGGAAGTCAAGTAAAAAAATATGCTAAAAGAAAACCCAAAATAAAACCCGAAGCAAAGAGGTCAGAAGCCAACCTGTGGGAACATAGAAAAGACCAATATGAAGTATATGATGCCACCAATGAAATCAAATTGCCAATTTTTCTTCCGGAACTTCAAAATATTTCCTAAAGCAATCTGCACGAGGAAAAACGCATGCAGTGCGCTAGAAGTTTAAAATAAAATAAGATTGTAGAACTGAGAAAGCACAAAATTTTATAGTTCAAACATTACCCTGCCAGAATCTTCAAAGGAAGGATAAGCAGCCTTGCACTCATACGTAGATCCACAAAATTTTCGAAAATTACTAAAGACATGGGTTGGGTGTAAAAAAGCCCCACCACAGCCATTTACAAGAAGATGGTGTACATTTGTAGTCTCATCTGATTTAACAGCAGAATGGCGCATATAATGATGCAAGTCCCCAGCAATTCGAAGTTTACACCTCCCTTTAAGATAATCACATATTAGGTGCGAGACATTCTTCCCAGAAACATCCTTCCAGTAACAGTCAAGCAACCAATTTGGTTCATGAGTCATGATAATTACCGAGTCATCAGCTCCCATCTTGATCAAATAAAGAAATGATTTGTTCATTAAGGACAGTTACCACAAAAAAAAAAAGGAAGGAGAACCAGAATAATAAAAACAAAATTTGAAGGAAAGAAGTTTTAACAAATGAAACATTAGAGGAATTAGATTGGTATAATACAAATGAGACATTCCACGATAGAAAATACTAATTGAAGTAAATGAGGTAGAAAAGAAATAGGCAAGAAGACCCCTGTCCAAAGGACACATTAGAGGGCATCTATTTCAGCACCTGATTTCATGCAAACAAATGTCAAGTTAACAAAAACCTTACAGAGAAGATACCTTTTCCTGCACAAGTTCTGAAAAGAATTTGAATTGGTAGACATCAATATCACCATGAAGTGCTAGATCCAGACCAAATACCCACCATCTTTTAGGAAGTTTCAGGGCAAAATAGCTCTTCTTCTGAGGCATGAACCACCCACCCAACCAGCTCTTATGACATATGTATCTCATATAGGTATGAAGTCCATCGAACCAATCTACAAACCAAAAGAATGCATTAGCTCACTGAGATCATAGGTAATCAGTTCCAAATATCCTGTATGAATAGTACAATAACATGAAAACATTAAAATTGAATCAGCTCAGATTGAGAAAGGCAGCAACCATGATTTCCAGGAATTACATAACACTGAGGTCCATCATATTGCTTCAGTTCAGACATCCCATGAGGTAACTCGGGCTTCTTCACTGCTATATGGTCTGCTTTATACCATGGAGGAGGTTGAAGAGCATATTCAAAAGGACAAAAGAGACGTCTTTCATATGTGAATGCCGACGGATTAGGATACCTGTGAGAACCATAGTGGGACAATTTACCATAAATATACAACTTCGCATATGCATTTAGCAAGTAAAAGGTTATTCTAAAAAATGCTATCCAAACTACACAAGTCATTTCATATATTGATTTGCATAGTAGTAATGCATATTCCATAAATCAACTCAATGTTGCTTGATAGAGAATGAAGTGCCTAGGACATCCTTTTTATTGGGTTTTATAAATGATTATACTCCTAAATACTACTCCTAGAAGTTTGAGCTTTCTAACACTTGCCCACTTAACTCACATTAAATCAAAATACTCTCCTTCATATGCACCAACATCTTCACGTGGATAAGCTATGCCTGGCCTATAGAGCTACTTCAGGTAACAGTAGAAATGTCAAATAAATTCATGATTCTTGGCTCTGATATCATATTAAACCACCATTCTTTCCATAAACTTGACCTGAACTGTTAGAATTTATTCGTCTATTGTATTACATTACTCTTGAAACCCACACAGGACCTAATCTCATTCATAGAAGCCATTTGGAAGCTGGTTCAACAGAATGGTCTCTAAGCATTGTTTGTAAGAACCATGATGAGAAGGCTTGTACATGCTGAGATTATTAGAGATATAGTCATCTACTAAGATAATTAATGTCGAATAAGCCTAAGTAAAGTTCATTAGGGAGAGAGGAAGAAAGGTGAGAAAGAGTTATATACTTCAAAGTTGTAACAACTTACGCGAGATCCCCCCCTATGAGTAACATGTCTCCACGAGGTAAGTTGTAAACTGAATCATCTTCAACTATCCGAATGGAAGGTTGAGCAAGCAAACGTGCAACACTATAAGATGAGTTCCCACCATCGCCAGTATCAGCCATGAAATCAAACCATAAGTCATCCCTTTCACTATAATGATCATATAATAGACCATCCTGCTGAGCTCCATCTTCAAGCTTGCGCATTGCTGCCTAACATTGGAAAAAAGGTCAAGAAGTGGAAAATGTTACATTTACAATTAGCATTCATTAGAGAACAATTTCTTTGAATTTTTAATATAGGAAGCTGGAATTTCATATTATTAGATATCAAATTACACAAAAAGGGGAGCAAAGCGCAGCCCCTAACCAAGGAAGATTACAAATAATTCTCAGTTGGTAAAGAGATTGCATAAACTGCAACTATCAAAGAAATAATACAATTTACACCAAGAGAAACCATCAAAAGTAACATGGTCAAGAAAAGTATCTATAGCTATGCCGTTTCTTTTTATTAGAATCAATTGGTGAATGAAATTTACAAGAGGAAAAGACAGCCCCAATACAGAGCAAAAGAAAAGACTCGATTTTTAATAGATGACATTTATTCTCGCAGAGAATGGATCAAAATCTAGAATCTACCTTTAAATATATAAAATCTAGAAACGTCTTTGGCAATAAAGGGACCTTATGGAGCACTAAGTGAATATTCCAAATGGAGATTTAATTTTCAGTAGTGTTCGTTAAAGTTGAGGATATTACTACAGCTTCATCCCTTCTCAAATTGCAATGTGTCACTATAAGGTATCACAAGAAGACATTATTTCCCGTATGTACTCATAATGTTTGGGACTTGACATATCAGATATTGTTACTAAAGACAGTCTAAGGGCATGGTTCGAAGTGATTTTGAAAGGGTTAAAATCACTTCTGTCATATTTAAAATCGCTCCAAAACACATTTTTAATAACTCAAAATTAATTTAATATTTAATTTTAAACTTTTAAATGCAATTCTTGTATCATCAAAATTGGTTTTAAATTATTAAAAACATATTTAAGAGTAATTTTGAAAATGAAAAAAGTGATTTTAATTATTTTAGAATCACTCCCAAACATAATTTAAGACGTCAACTAAACAGGGTAGACCACAGTGTCCACAGTGAGCTACTTAACATGAATGGTGGATGCAATTATGCATTCATTCCAAACTAAACAGGGTAGATAAAATAGAAAAATGTGGATCGCAAAACTAAACCATGTTTAAACAGGGTTGACCGCAGTGCCTATAATAAGCTACTTAACACAATTGGTGGATGCAATTATGGATTCATTCCGAACTAAACAGGGTATATATAATGCAAAAATGTGGATCACAGAACTAAACCTGCATCATGCGCATGTCAAATCGACCAACAAAGACAGTCACTGAAACAAGTAGGTCAAAAACAGTCTTGAATAAATCAGCAGAAGTTCTGCAAAAACCATCAAAAGAATACTTCAAATGTCTATAAACATGCACACCCAGATTAAAGGAAGAAAAGAAGGCCAAGAATCTTAGTAAACATAATACCCAGAATACCAGGGAACCATGTCAAGGAAATCAGGCTTCATTTGCTTTCTCTTCAGCTTTTCATATTCTTTAACAGATAAAGGATGCGAAAGAGCCCACCTGTTAATCATGCAAAATTTCAAATTGATTAAGCAACTAAATAATAAAATTATACTCCACGTGCAACTTCAGAATTCACCAATAAATGATTTAAGCTCATTATATTGTAGAAACCAAGTCAAAACTATTACAGAATTATCTCCAGCAAGATTCATGCTTCAGAAAGGAAAAGTAATGTCCTAGATCCATGTGTCAGTTCGGGTAAAATGAGATGAAACAACCAAAATGGATAATGGATAAATGTTATTGCTGAACAAAACTGACTAAGAGAAACAAAAAACAACCGGGGGCGTAAGATAATATGATTCCAATATCCTCAAGTCCAACCTCCTTGGTTTTCTTTTTTTTTTTTTTTTTTTTTTTTTTTTTATAAGAAACGATTTCATTGATGAATGAAATAATCCATCTTTGGTTTTCTTGGTTAAAACAGTTCAATTATATTCAACTAACAATTCCAAATAGAGTGAACAACTAAAAGACCCTAAGCAATAAAATAGCTAGCAGACTTATAACTAAATTCCAATAAGGAATAGAGAGACTAAAGCACATAATATCAGAACCACTGCAAGCTGAACCTAATCAAGATAACTTTAGATCTTAATTTTCTACTATAATGAAAAGAAAATTATAGTTAAATATTATTTTCAAGGGCTTATCAAGCCACTGATCACTTACCCTGTCGACCGTTCCACCACATAATTTGCAATGTAAAGGCCAATGAATGTAGCCCAAAGTGAGTATATGGGTGAAATCCCATCGGATGGACCAGCACATGAGCCATTGCAAGCTAACTAAAGCAATGAAAGTAAGTGACATGAGAAAAATATGTATGTGTGTGAAAAATTAACACGAACACGTGCAGTAAACTCACACATTAAACAGAGACGAACACAATATGCACCTCACTATAAATTACCCACTTAGACAAAAGTGGGTAATCACTTGCAGACCCAACAGGTGCGAACCAAGACGAGCACACCTGATCCTTCAATTCATTAACACGAAGAAATTTTGCGAGCCAAGTGTTTCGTTCTTCTTTCTTCCAGAAAGGAAACCAATGAGAGGTTCTCCGCTGAAGTGTTCTGTCTTTCAAAACACCAAGATTGCCACAGTGACTGTAAAATACACAGCAGGCTATACTTATGACCTACAACATGAATGAGAGGAAGAATTAATATGGCAACAGGAAAAGAAACAATAATTTTGAGCCATCCACAGAACTTACAGCACAATTCTGAAAAATTGCCAAAATCTCCGGCCTCTTTCCAGCAACACGTGAGACCAGACCAATGTACCAGAGGCCAATAAATAGGATGTGAAATACTGTAAGAAACAGAATGGAAGAGATATATATCGTTATGAACATTGAAAGATTCATCCTTATATCCACTCCCATCGACTGAAAACTTGGAAGATGATACACAGCAGCCACTAAAATCCAGGCTATGTACCTGAAAACATAAATTACTCAAATTTCAAAGAGCACATTTACAAGGCCAAAAAAAATTGTCACTGTGAAACAAAAGCAGTAGAATTGAGAGGCGGAAACTCACCACCGACTGAAATTTGAATAGCTAGGTTTAATAGTTTTCCCAATAAATGGTGATGAAAAGAAATAAAAGAAACCAAGCAAACATGAGTATATAGACCACCATTTGATATTCTGATCCAATTTGTCGATGAGAGTGTGCATGTTGTCAGAAGATATAAAAAATAAGCAACCAACCACCACCGCAATAATAGCATGCCGTGAATGTTCATGAGGATACGGATACGTGTGAGTGAAAATGGTCCGAACCCTCTTCATTTTGAGGGTATCTAATAAACCAACAGAAATGTTGTCAGACCCCATACAGTCCTGCATACATAGAGAATATCACTTCGCCTATACAAAAATTCCATAAACAAATCCTTTCCTTGATTTGATATGCCAAAGAAAACATCTAAAGGGTGGGAATCCACATTTCATCAAATAATACTCAACTGATATTATAATCCAAGATTTCACAAACGACATAACCTTGACGCATCTAGCAACATTATAACTTCATTTCGAATGCGTAACTCACAAGTACACCGTCTCTTTATCCTAGAATCCCTCATCCTCATCAATCACGAAGAAACCAAATAAATTAAAAATAAAAATGTTAAAAAAAACCCTAGGTTCTTCCACACTTAACTCGACAATCAGACACAACACTAGGCTCTAAACACTAATAAGTTTCACCGCTTAACGTGTTCGAGAAACGCAAAACATAGAAAAGAGCCAGCAAATTCAATTCGACGAATGAATACGGAAAACCCCGAAATCAAAGAGCATGCAAAATTGGACACCATAAGAGGTCATATTTCCGAGAATCAAACAGGAAAAAGAATTTGAAAAAGAGAGAGAAAAAGACATACCAGAAACAGGGAGAGAGAGGACTAGCAGTGAAGGAAGGAAATATATAGAAGAAGAAGAGGAGGAGGAGGAGGAGGAGGAGGAAGAGGAAGAAGAAAAGAAGGCGTCTCAAAGGGTGTGTGCATATGAGAATGTCTGTAATAAAGAACACAACAATGGCATATTCTTTTGAAACCAACAAGACGATGACGAGGCTGTCACAGAGAGACTCAACGACACGGGGACTCGCACGTAAAGGAATTCAGAGTGCGAGTGGGAATTCATTGACTCGGAAATTTGCGTGCCTTTCACGGTTCCTTTCTTTCTTCTCACAATTGCTTTGGTTTATTTATTTCGCTTTTTTATTTTACTCCTTTTTTTTTTAATTTTCTTTTTAGCGATCCACATTTAATGGTCCTTGGCCTTGGCCTTGGCCTTTTGAGAATGAACAGCGATAGAGGGGGGCCTCCGACCTCGTGATCAATACGGCGCCGTCTCAACTAACACGATCCGCAGTTGTTTTTCTTTTTCCCATTGGACGGTAAAGTAATGCACGGAATTTTTTTTTTTTGGGGTATTATTATTTGTAAGCTCACGTTTGTAATCCGTAATGAAAATTAATGTAATCTTAATGAAATTTTAACGATAAATTATTTATATAGAGCTTGAATCATAAATGTAATTGGATTTGTTTTGATTGTATTTGCTTAAAACTATGAATTTTGTCAAATTTATTGTTATCATTATCTCTACCTCTGAAGATCAAGTAATAATGATAATAATAAAGAAGTTAAAACTGATAATTTTTAGTTATAATAGTAATATAATGGTAGCCATAATGGTAATGATAGGATGTAATTCTTAGGCACAATCGGATTGACTACTATTTATTCATCAATTAAATTGTGTTATTTCATTACAAATTTAGATGTAAGGTCCATATGTCATATAAATGCAGAACAACACAAGTAAACAATATCAAAAGTAATCAAACGATGCCTACTTTTTTTATTCACATTGATCTATTACGTTTTTAGAAGAGTAAACGTGTCCTAAATTCGACAATGGTGTCCATTGATTTTTTGAAGAATTATTAATTTAAGACTTAAATTTCGGTGGTATATGAATTTAAACTCTAGACTGGTAATTGTATTAGTCTAAAAGTTGAAGCTAAATACACACAATGATAAATAACATATTTAGTCTCTATTTTTTTTTTTTTTTTTTTTTTTTTTTTTTTTTTAAGGAGAGTTGAAATATTTTAATTTCATCATTATAGTTTTGATAAACTTTGTAAATAGTTTCTATTGTTTGATAAAACTATCATGAATTAGAGACTGTTTAAGAGGAATTTTGTTGAATCATATGGACTAAGGTGTATGTTTTTCTAAATCATAGGGATTAATTTTGTAATCATTGAAATATATAGACAAAATTTGTGATTTAAACTTTTTAATTTTACTTTTTTTTTTTTTTGTGATATGTTTGAATAATTTACATCATTAATGATTTTTATTTACTGGGTTAGTTATTTTGGTCCGTTATATTTTACTTATGCAGGACATGTTTGAATTGACTTTCTAAGTGCAAGTGTTTTTCATTCGTTGTTTAAGACATGTTTTAATTCAAGTACTTAATTCAGACAAATATTTAGATATGTAATTTAGTTTATAAAATTTTAAAAATAGTTAGGTTGTAATTTACTTTCAATTTTTTCATATTGAACCTTACCTTATGTGTGCTTCATAAATTTTCACACATTGAAATGCATGTTCAGTTTTCATAAACGTGAGAATTGAAATGGTTGTCCTTTTTCCTTCTTCTTTTCAAGTCTGACATTCAAAATATGCACTTTTAAAGTTTGAATTAGAATAGATTAAAGTTGAAAATTCAAAAAAAAAAATGAAGTTAATTTTGCATAACAAAGATTCAGATTAATCTTTTAAAATAAAAGATGTCTAACCAAAATGAGTTTAACTTAATGAAATTGATAGAGGTTGCAAGTATAATTCATTTAAACTAAAAAAAAAAGATTAAAGTACACCCAAAATTTATAAAATGGGGGAAATCAAATTTATGAGCATATCACGTTTATTTGTTTACTGTGACACTTTTTTTATATATCGTTCAAAAGTAGTTTTGAGACTGGTTTAGGATAGGAATAAAAATTTTAAGAAAAAATGAGTAAATTATATAAAATATCCCTAAACTTTGTATTTTGTATAAAAAATACACTTGAAGTTTCACGTTTCAAAAACAACATTAAACTTAAAAAAATAAAAAACTATTACCACTTTTTTAGATAAGAACCATTAGTTGTTTGTTTAAAAATTTCCTTAAAAAACTTCAAAAACACTCTTAGGGTTAGTATATGAACACAAATCATTACTACTAATTTAAAAAATATCTTGTACTTTCAAAATTTGTATTTATACTTTTAGTCTTACAAAAAAATTGTTTAAAAATGTTCATATTATTAATATAGTGATCAATTTATTTGGATTTTTTTTTAAGTTTCAAAATAATCGATTTTAAAAAATATTATATACACATCCTTTTCTTTTTTCGTATAAATATTCTCATTTTTCCCTCTTACATATTTTTTTTTTTAACAGTAAATATAAACCAAAACTTAAAATAAAAGCATAAATTTTCACGAAATCTCACAAAATTCTAAAATCAAAATCCTCCATTAGAACTTACCAAAGCGATAAATAGTCAAATACAAAAAGGACTATTTAACTGTTAACTACACTTCATACCACCATATAATTTTTTAATGCATTTAAGTCTCCTAAGGTTTCCTTTGTGTTTCCAATATTTTCTTTTTTTTAATATATATATATATACTACTTATATATATATATTTATATTTATATATATATATTACTATATGAGATATACAAAGATCAAGCAAATTAAAAAGAAACGAAATGTGTTAGGTTAACCTTGAGAGTGAAGTAAAAGTAGAGAGCATAAATAAGTTTTATGTTATAAATTGAAATAAAAAAGAAAGATAAAATGGAAAAGGAGGTGTTGAGGTAAGATAAATGGTAAGAGTCTTTTCGTTTTTTTTTTTTTTTAGGTAAGATACTAATGTAATTTTTGAAAATTTAAATATAATTTTACGAGGAGGTATTAAAGGTTTATTTTCATACATTAACTTTAAATACATTTTTCAATTGTACTTTAAGTTTAAGTATATTTTTTTAACTTTTAAAAGTATAAGGGTATATTTTTATGTTTCCATCCAAAATTAATGGTAGAAATATGTTCTTTAACTATTTATTAACGTTTAAGGGTATTTTTAAAATTTTTAAAATTTTAGAGATTTTTTTTTTTTAACATAAAATACTAAGTTTAAGACCATTTTTTTATAATTTATATAAAAAAATAATAAAGCATAATGGAAACTTGCCTACAAATTATGGACAATTTAAATAAATGAACCTGTTCCATACCTCAAAATCTTATTATAGGGTTTTTTGTTTTATTAGTTTAGTGCCATAATTAGAAAGATATGGTGCACTTCTTGTTCTGCAGTCGTATTTTATTAAAAAATAATTAGAAAGATGGAATATTGAATTTTCGACTCCATCTTTTTAAATATATATTTATTGGTGCTAAGCCAAGTTCATTTTGACTATTAAGAACGTATCTAATTATTGACGGTAAATTTCCAATAAAAAGAAAAAAGTGATTAAATCTTGAAAGAATTTCTTTATTAGGAAAGACTTTCAATTCATTTGTATTCATTATCGCGCTTAGTAAGTGGATTTTTTTTACAAGTAATTGTAAGGGAATATATTATTTAAGGGGTATTTGGGATAAGGAGTGAAATAGTGGGGAGTAAGGAATAGAGATGTCCAAAAAAAATCAGTGGGGTCGAGAACCCGGGGTCAGGACGGGGAATCCCCAGTTATACAGGGAGTGGATAAATTTTTTTTTTCATTTACCATTCAAGGTCGAGGATGAGGATTTTATTCCTTATCCCCGACCCCTTTCGCGTCGCCCCAACTTTTAATATATATATAATAATAACAATAATAATAATTTAATGTATAATAACAAAACCCTAGAAATTTCCCTGTCTACCCATTGTCGTCTTCCCTCTATGTGTGAGAATTGCTTGTTGGGTTACCCTTGTCAAAGTGGTGTCATTGAAGTTTACCTAATATTGAATTTATATTGATTTTAGTAAACACACAATAACAATAACAAGAAGGTATTCCTCCTATTAAAAAAAACACATTTAATTGTAATAACAAAATATAAAAATAAATAAATAAATAAAGGCGGAGAAATTTTCCTATGAGGAACTCGGTCTCTAAGGAATCCTCCATTCCTCGCAAGGACGGGGAATGGAATAGGAGGCAGAAATGGGGATGTCTTCCTCGTCCCTGCCCCGCCTTGCCCCATGGACATGTCTAGTAAGAAATTATGAAGTCGAGAGAGTTGTGAAATCTCGGGGTCCATAGTGTAAGATAAAAGTTGATGTTTTTTTGTTGGTGGGACCCATCAACTTTTTAGGACTAAACAATGAGTGTAGTTCATAACTCATACTTTCCAACTCCTTGGGTCAAACACATCATAAGACTCCATTTAATACTCATTTTGGTTTTTGTTTTTTAAACCTAAACATATTTCATTTTTATTTCTTACAATGATTTCCATTATTCTTTTAAGTATAATGGTTAAATTTTTAGCCAGATTCCAAAAACAATAACAAGATTTAAAAAGCTATCTTTTGTTTCCAAAATTTGGCTTGATTTTTTAAACCATTAAAAAAAAGTAAATAACAAATTAATAAATTTGGAGATGAAATGAATGTCTACATGTTTAATTTTTAAAAACAAAAAATAAAAAATTTCTCTTACAAGTATTTCTAAACAATATTTTAAAGTGTTTTTAATTGTATTTTAAGACAATTGAAAAAAAAAAAGTTTGACTACGTAATTACTATATATCATTTTTCGTACGATATCCTAGTGAAATGTATATTTTTTTTATTAATCAATTAGAAAACAATATGTATTACTCTTAAAATTGTTGTCAAATGTACGTTAAGCATTTTATATAATGAAAGAATGTCTTGTTGATAATGTGAGTGGGGTGGCGTATACATCCATAATTTCCTCAACTTTACTTAAGAAAATTATTGATATTTAAAATAATTGATGTTTAACTACTTAATATCAAATACTTAATTAAGGTAACTTTTGCCGTTAATTCAGAGGCCAACCCCAAGCTTCGTTTTTCTTCTTCGCTTAATTATGTGAATCGATAATTTTTTCAATTTTATTCAATTTCTCATGCATCTAGGCCCATTTTATTCTTTGTTTTTGAAAGATTCTTTCCAATCTGTACATGGATAATTTCCCCCTCTTCTTAATGATTTATCTCGTTAAAAAAACCTATTTAATATCATTCTCGTAGACGAAAAATATTTAATTATATTATGGACTACACATATCTTTGTACATCATATTTAAGTGTCAAATCACAAATTATCACATGTCAAATGATAGATATAACCTAGACTGCAAGCACTAGCGGAGCCACATAGGAATTTTAAGTATTCATCCTACAATTATTTTTAGATATTTTGATATATGAATTTTATGAGTTTCTTTTAAATGATCTTGCAGGGATTCTAGGTTATCGTGTTCAATCTTATGTGTCTGTTTGTTCATTTTTCAATCTTTTAAATTTGTGTTTTATATAATTGTAATGTATTTAAGTATTAAAATACACTCTCATGAAATTCATTTTTGTAAAAAGCCAATTAATTTAAATCACTAATGTGAGCAAATTTTAATTAAATAATTAACTTTATCACTAAATTGTTTATTATGTTTAGTTTTATATGATAATTTAAATTTAAAGATAAATTACTCAAATTTTGGCCTAAGAAAGCTAATAAATTTTTTTAGTAGAAAGAAATAAATATAAATGAAATTATTCACATATATAATCTAAATTTAAATATTCAATTTAAACATATTCATTATCTTTCCCAATAAATAATCAAATTTGAAATTTAAATGTAATATTTATATAATAATAATAATAACATAACATTAGATAACTATACCAAATAAATATGTAAAAGCTAATCAAGGCGAGGACAGGGAATGTTCCCCGTCCCCGTCCCCGTTTTAGCTCACGGGGAATTTTTCCCCCACTCCCTCCCCATCCCCGCCTAATCGGGGAATACCCGCCCCGTGGGAAAATTGAATATCTCTTACCCGAAGCAGAGGTAAGTAGATAAATTGCTCCTTGAACTAATTCTGGGTCTTGAACAATGTGGCGTCACACCCTCTCCTAGCCCGAGAGGGGTTTAGTCATGGTAGGACTATGATCTATTGTTCATTAGAGAAATCAGTGGTATTTAAGAAGTTAGATGTAACTATAGGGGCAAAACGGTAATTTGGCCCAACTGTACTTACGAGCAATTTGTGAAGGGTCATCGTACTGTTGATTGGTTATATCCAAAGGACACAGAAATATATCTGTAGTGCGAAGAGTGCAGCTGTTGGTCTTTAGTGGGGTGTCCAACAGTTAACAGATGGTGAATAATGTAATTAAAAAGTTTAATTAATTATTCATATACCGTTGGAGCTTCAAGTTCCCCTTGGTAGCTTAAAATGATTTAGTTGAGAATCAGTTTTTGGATTAATTTGAATTGTTCAAATTAATAAGAGGGATTTAATTATATATGATATAATTAAATTGTTTCAATTATATATGATATAATTGTCATAATGTATTTGATACATTATAATTTAATGGGAGGAAATAAATATTTGACTGATATTCAAATATATTTTTCTATGAATGTGATTCATAGTTAAATTTAATATAAATATGATTTATATTAAATTCCATAAAATAGAGAAAATAAAGTATAGTTTATATTGTCAGTGATACAATATTAAAACTATAGGTTATATGTTATATTTGATATGACATATAATTTAATATAAATATAATATGATAAGTTTGTTATCATATTTATTTATATTATTTTATTATTATTTAAATAACAACTTCCCCATCTATTCTCTCCAACCACTTTGGTGGGTGGTTATTGATTTTATGGAAAGTGAAATAAAAGAAAAGTGGGTTTCTCTTCTTCCTCTATGGTTGGAATTTGCTGAACGATTGAGTGACAGAAAGTTTCAGTATTCTTGTTTGTGAGAGAACTCTCAATCTTCTTCCCCCACACTCAAACTATCCCTCCTACCAAAATAGTCAAAGCCTACCACTCCTGGGTTCTCACCCCGAGAATACCAAGGACTCTTTGTGGTTGTGTCCGGATTTTGGTTCGAGAAAACCTTGAAAAAGGTCTTCAAGAAGTTGTTGAGTTCGTAATTGTTCGAGGGAGGTTACATGAAGGAAAATGTCTTCAAAGATAATGTATCTTGAAACCCTTTTCTTATAAAAAGTATGCTATAATTTATATTGAATCCATATCTATTATATGTTTACGGTAAATTATGTTTTCAATAATTAATGAAATTTGGACGATCTACTTCCGCTCAAGGATCTCTTCAATATGAGTTCCTTCAGATATAGTATTTGGTCAAGATTGTCTTGCTCCAGTGAAAGAGTATTTGACTGTCCCTCAATAACATCTATTCTGACTCACTAAAGTATCGTTGCAAATAAATAAAAAAAAAATAAGGGTACTTTATTACTTTTGCTAAAATATGTTTTAAAGCAATAAGTCTAATTGAGTTTTGTTTAAATTTCAGCAATGTCAAACTTGATTATACAACTAAATGCTTCATTTAATAGAGAAGGGTACTCAAATTGGAAGTTGAATATAAATACAATACTACTAGTTGATGATTTGAGGTTTGTTTTAGCGGAGGAATGTCCTCCTCTTCCTAGTTCAAACGCTAACCGAAAATGTTCAGGAAGTCTATGAAAAATGGGTTTGGGCAAACGAGAAGAAAAGAGCCTATATCTTAGCGAGCATATTTGATGTGCTCAATAAGAAGCAGGAAGCCATGGTCATTGCACATGAAATCATGGCGTCGTTGCAAGAGATGTTCAAGTAACCGTCTTCCTCGGTACGACATGAAACTATTAAATACGTCTATAACTCCCGCATAAAAGAAGGGACTTCTGTTAGAGAACATGTCCTAGACATTGTGGTCCATTTCAACATTGCGGAAGCTCATGGCATTGTCATAGATGAAAGAATTCAAGTTAGTATTATAATGAAATCTCTTCCGAAGAGCTTTCAAACATTTTGTACTAACATAGTAATGAATTAGATTGATTACAATTTGACCACTCTTCTGAATAAACTACATATTTATCAATCCTTGATGAAAAACAAAGAAAGTGAAGCAGATGTTGTTTCATAAAAGAAATCTTTGAAGGGATCTTCCTCTAGAATGAAACCTTCAGAGAAAAAGAAGTCTGTTTCTTTTTCAAAGGATAAGAGTATCCAGATAAAGAAAAAAGGAAAAGGGAAGAAAAAAACCCTGCTAAGAACAGAAAGAATAAAGCACCTAAAGGAAAATGTTTCCACTGCAAGGAAGATGGGCATTGGAAACGTAATTGCCCGCAGTATCTTGCTGAAAAGAGAGTTGAAAAGACAAATCAAGGTAAATCAGATTTACTTGTAATTGAAATATGTTTAGTGGAAAGTTCTCCTTAACTTGGATACTAAATTTAGGTGCCATTAACCATATTTACATTTTTCTTCAAGAAACTAGTTATTGGACCAACTTTCATAGAATGAAATGACTTTCAAGGTGGGAATAGGTGAAGTCATTTCAGTAGAAGCAGTGGGAGACGTGAAGTTATATTTCGAAGATTCTTTCATTTTGCTTGAAAATGTATATTATGTACCCAAAATGAAAAGAAACTTAATCTCTGTATCTTGCCTACTGTAAAATATGTATAAAGTAATTTTTTATATCAATGAAGTGTTCATTTCTTCAGGAGGTATTCATATTTGCTCTGCTAGACTTGAAAATAACTTGTATGTATTAAAACCAATTGGAGCAAAAGCTATTTTAAACATAGAGATGTTTAAAACGGTAGAAACTCAAAATAAAAGACGAAAAATTTCTCCTAACTCCTATCTTTGGCACCTCAAACTTGGTCACATAAATTTCAAAAAGATTGAGAGATTGGTAAAAAATGGTCATTTAAATCAGTTAGAAGACAGTTCATTACCTCCGAGTGAATCACGTCTTGAAGGAAAAATGACTAAAAGATCTTTTATTGGAAAAGTTCTTCGAGCCCAAAAAACCCCTAGAACTTATACATTCAGACCTTTATGGTCTGATGAATGTTAAAGCGTGAGGTGGATATGAGTATTTCGTCAATTTTGTTGATAGTTATTCAAGATATGACTATATTTACTTAATGAGTCACAAGTCTTAAACTCTTGAAAAATTCAAAGAATTTAAGACGGAAGTTGAAAACTTATTAGGTAAAAGAATCAAAACATTTTGATCAGATCGAGGTAGTGAGTATATGGATTTACAATTCCATAACTATTTAGTAGACCATGGAATTCAATCCCAACTTACAGCACCTGGAACACCACAACAAAATGGTGTTGCGAAAAGGAGAAATCGAACCTTGTTAGACACGGTTCGTTCGATGATGAGTTATGCTCGGTTACCTCAATCCTTTTGGGGCTATGCAGTACATATTACTGTATATATTTTGAACATGGTTCCTTCCAAAAATATTTCAGAAACACCATATGAGTTATGGAGAGAACGTAAAGGTAGTTTACATCACTTCAGAATCTGAGGATGCCCGACACATGTGTTGGTGCAAAACCTTAAGAAATTGAAACGATGTTCAAAATTATGCCTATTAGTAGGATACCCTACAGAAACAAAAGGGGGATTGTTTTATGATCCTCAAGAAGATAAAATATTCGTATCGACAAATGCTACATTCTTGGAAGAAAATCACATTAGGAATCATCAACCTCACAGTAAATTGGTATTGAGTGAGATGACTAGAGAAACTACAGATAAATCAACAAAAGTTATTGATCAAGCTGGTCCATCAATAATATTTGTTGCTGCATCACATCCTTCTCAAGAGTTGAGAATGCCTCGACGTAGTGGGAGGGTTGTTCATCAGCCTGACCACTACATGGGTTTAACAGAAACTCATGTCATCATACTTGATGATGGCCTAGAGGATACATTAACCTTTAAGCATGCAATGGAAGATGTTGATAGAGAATAATGGATAAAAGCCATGGACCTAAAAATGGAGTTAATGTACTTCAATTCTGCCTAAGACCTTGTAGATCAACCACATAGGGTTAAACCTATAGGTTGTAAATGGATTTACAAGAGAAAGCGAGACCAAACTAACAAAGTACAAACCTATAAAGCCAAACTCGTGGCGAAATGTTTTACTCAAAAGGAAGGGGGTAGACTATAAAGAAACCTTCTCTCTTGTTGCCATGATAAAATCAATAATAATACTTTTATCCTTGCCGCATATTATGACTATGAAATATGGCAAATGAATGTCAAGACAACCTTTTTAAATGGTCATCTTGATGAAAGTATTTTCATGTATCAGCCAGAAGGGTTCATTGAACAGGGTCAAGAACAAAAAGCTTGTAAGCTTAAAAGATCCATTTATAGGTTAAAATAAGCCTCTAGATCCTGGAATATAAGATTTGACATTGCGATCAAATCTTATGGCTTTGAACAAAATTTTGACGAATCTTGTGTTTACAAGAAGATAGTCAACAAAACTATAGCTTTCTAGTCCTTTATGTTGATGACATATTGCTTATTGGAAATGAGATAAGTTTTTGAAGGAACTCTAATTACAGAGGACCTATGAGCGGAAGTGGATCGTCCAAACTCCATTGTGAAAGAACTCATACATTCATAGTCATACTAAACATATTATGCATTAAATATAAATTACAGTATGCTTCTTGGAATTAAATACAATGGATCAAGAAACAATACCTTTGAAGAACCTTTCTTCAAGTGTATCTCTCGATCAAACTCGAACGCAACAAGAAACTCGAACTCCCTCGAACACCAGCAAGTATAAACTCGATCCTTGAACAACCAGACACAACCACTAGATTACCTTGGTATTCTCAGTGTGAGAATCCATGAGTTGTGGGCTCTGGCTTATTTTGGATTGAGGGAAGGATTGGAGTGAAGGCGGAGACGATTGAGTAAACGAATGAACGTATCGTGTAGAAGATAAAAGTATATCGCATAGACTCGATGCTCGATTGTTTAGTTAAGAGCACTATCGTATAGTAAACTTGATGCTATTATGTAGTCACTCGATAATAAGTCTGATAACTCATTTCATAGAATGACTACAAAAACAATTTTTCATCTTTATTCCACTCATTTGCCATAAAACCGTATAACTACCAACTAAGGGTGGTTATGGAGAAAAATAAATTTTATTATCAAATAATTAATAAATTATAAATAAATACAATAACCAACTTATCATATTACATTTATAGCCTATAGTTTTAATATTGCATCGTATACAATATATAAACCAAAGTTCTTTTCTATTTCATGACATTTAATATAAATCATATTTATATTAAATTTAATAACAATGAATCTAATTCATGGAAATTATATTTGAATCATATTCAAATATTAGTTCCTCCAATCAAATAATAATGTATCAAATACATCATATCAATTATAATATATATAATTTAATTAATTTAATTATATCACATATAATCAAATTCTCTCTTATTAATTTGAACATTTCGAATATATCATATATAAACAAAGCATATATGATTTAATTTATTTCTTATTAATTTAATTATATCATATATAATTAATACACATTGTTTTATGGATAAAATAATTGTTATTTCATTCTGGCATTTACTCATATCAAATAAACAAAGCTCCATGGTTATCTCATGTAAACTTAAGCATGTATATGTGATATATAAGTGGGTCATGTCTTAAGTGATAACCTAAATAGGTTTGTAGTATAAGAATTGAGGTGGGATACTGATGCGTGTAATTGTGATGTGTTATGATGTGAGGTTGCGGTGATGTGTGTTATGCGGTGATCATGCAAGTTTTCCTAACAAGATCCAAGTATAAGCCTCATTAGGTTTCCTGGTAACTCCAGGGTCGAACACAGGGACTACTAAGTAAATATGCGACAGTCACTTTGATTCTCTTGCGGTAGTAAAAACAAATGAAGTGGATGGTGTCTTGATTAAGAATTTTTCCTATGCGACAAAGTTGAACGCATAGTTGATAAAAGCGTAGAGTTACAATGAGTATATGATGAAGAGGTTGAGAAGGGGTTTAGCTAACATTTCCTAAGATTGTGCATAAGTTATGCGATCATGCTACACACATATAACAACACATCATTTCTCAATGCAGAATGCCATAGTTTCTATTTATAGGATGCATGCGATGTGTATACGACAAAGTCGATATGACTTATGTCCAAGCCTCTATTCTTGTCTATGCGATGATGAATTATGCACACATAAAACAAGGTGATCGCATACAATCATTCCTATTTCTAGGGCGCGTGCGATGTGTTAATAGCAATAGAACTTATGTCTAAGTTTCTATTTCTTGCTTATGCGATTCTAATCAGACTCTCTCAAGCCTAGATTCTAATTTGACTCTCTCAAGTCTAAATTTTATCTTTAGACTACTCTCTCAAGTATCTCTAAAGGGTGAATGACACAAACATGAGACAAGATGATTGCATAAAATGTAAATTTTAAGTCATGCTAGCTAAGTACTTCTCAACTCATTCAGAAATTTAGCAACTCATGCGAAGTATGGAGAGATTGAACATAGATTTAAATGAGATTTCCATTTTCTATAAATAAAGTACTAAATACAAAATAACAAATGGAATTGAAAGATAAGAATCCTAGTAAGCAATGTCTTGCTTCTCGTGGCCTTTTACACTGTTCGTTTTCACTCAAACTCTGTTCTCGATGTGTGTTCTTGCTCTCGCAAGTGTTGGCCCTCTCTCCTTTATAACACTTTCCGGCAGTCTCTCATTCTATCCGGGAATGATCTCTCGGCTTCCTTGTCTTCTTGCTCTTCTCCGTTCTCTAAGTATATGTATGAGTATGTACGTGAACAGACTAACTGATTCTCTACTCTTAAGCTCGTTAATCCCCTTACACTAGTGGCCTTCGATATTTATAGAGCTCAAGGTGAAGCAGCCTTCCTTTCTAATGATTGCAATGATGGGTGGTATTAATTCTCCTGCTCTAATGCGCCAATTAATGGTCACCGAAAGTTGAGTGTACTTGCTACAGTGTGGCTTTAACGGCTTGTCAACTAAATTCGGATTCGACCGTTATCAGCTTTCCGTCCCATCATGATTTATTATGTTGTCACCTTGATGCGTAGTCTTTAAGTGGCCACCTTTTTAAGAAACTTCTCACGATCGCATGACTTGTGATCGTAATCTTCTAGCGCACTGACGCCTTGTTACTTTGGATTGTAATTTTACTTTCGCCATCACATTTTTTCTGCACAAAATAAGTAAATTAACTGTTTTTATGCGATGGGTGCTTGCGATCGCAATTCCTTTCAATTTAGCGCTTTTGGACATGATATTGCTTATTTTATCATCGCAATCTCTCATTGTTTTACTTATTTGAGCTGTAATAACTTGTATTTCTACCAGTTATCAGATACCTGATCCTAGTGACACTACAGATATGATCCGCTTTATAGAAGTTTGCAAGTGTTGTAAACTACTATAGATGGTTGATCCTGACCATTCATGAGGAGACATGCGAGGAGGGGTGTCTTATACAAAGAATTTGTATAAGGCTGGACCACGAGATGACTAGACTCTGTATATAACGTCGTTGATACTAGAGACTTACATCTCACCTAAATGACCATAGGTGACACGACCTCAATCCTGAATGTTTTGGGAACTCCTGCCTTTAAGGGCGGTCATTTGATTAGTATGGGTGAGAATGGCCAGATTGCCAACTTAACATGCCTACCTTTTTGGAGACTTGTTTGATTTAGGAGCTGGGAACTTAATATCAAGATGAAATTCACTCTTTCCCCGAAGCAGGGGTAAGTAGATAGATTGCCCCCTTAAGGGCGGATTCTGGGGCTTAAACATAGTGGCCATAGGTTCTCTTTGGAAGAGAGGACTCAGTCATAGTAGGACTATGACTTATGTTCATTAAAGTATTTAGTGGTACTTAAGAAGTTAGATGTAACTTCAGGGGCATAACGATTATTGGTCGAGTTGTACTTATAAGCGATCTATGAAGGGTTGTCGCACTGTTGATTGGTTATATGGACACATAATATATTTGTGGTAAGGAGAGTTTAGTTGTCAGTCTTTAGTGGAGTGCCTGGCAGTTAACGGATGGTGGATCCCGTGACTAAAGAGTTTAGTCAGTTATTCACGCACCATTGAAGCTTCGAGCTATAGATTTCGGTGCTAAAAAGTATCCTTTCATGATTCCGTCCTCTAGCTTAAACTTCCCTGTTTGTCTATTCGGGACGGGGCAGGTAGCTCACATACATGAAGAGAAGAAGAGAGGGGGTTGGTCTATAAGGTCCCTTTAGTAGCTCAGTGGATTCAACTTGAGGATCAGTTATTGGTGTTGATTTGAAATGTTCAAATTGACAAGAGGTAATTCGATTATATATGATATAATCGGTATGGTATATGAGATACATCAAGTGGAGGATTAATGTAAATGAGATTTATATTAAGTGCCATGGAATAGAAAAAGAGCTATGGTTTGTATGTTTCATGAGATGAAATATTAAAAATATAGGTTATAAATATATTATGGTAAGTTAGTTATCATTTATATTTATAATAATATTAATTTTTGGATAATTATCTCATTTTCTCTAATAACCAATTAAGTGGGAGGTTATTGGTGGTTTCATGGTAACCGTGAGACAAAAGGAAAAATGTTTTCCTAATTTTAGTAAGAATTGTAAAAAAAATGTTTATTTGAGATTTCCAATCTCGGAAAAATTCTCACGAGAAGTTGTCAAGTAAATTGGATTTACTAAGCGACAGCTTGGAGTGAACTAAACGATCATGGAGTGTTAGTAGGCGACAGACACTTAGCTAAGCGATGAGCTAAATGATCACATAGCTTTTGTTAGATGATTGCTTCCTAAACGATTAGGTATCGACATATACGATAGGTTGTTCCATCTCCCACTTGCTCAATCGTTTACACGATTGTGATTCCTTCAGTTTTCTGCCTCAAACCAAGTTCACACAGAGCCTACCCTCTGGATTCTCACACTGAGAATACTAAGATAGCCTTCTTGGCGGTGTCATACTCAACTCGACACTATCGAGGTTCTGTGGAGGTCGTTCCTGTTGTTCGGGGTGTTCGTGATCTAGGCGATCACTTAGTTCGAGCATGCAGTGTTCGTGCAGTGTAGCGGTCGTGTTAGACGAGCGTTTGTGTGTTGCTGTGATCGAGCGTTCGTGATTAAGGAGCGTTGTGATGAGTCTACAAAAGTGTGTTACTCTTGTCCTTGATCTTTTGTAGAACATGTTGTAATTTCTGTTGCATAACTATATGTTTCTATTTGCGATTGTAATTGTAAAGTTCATATACGATTGTAATTTGGAATGATCTTTCCGCTGCTCATGGAAATTCTCGTGTTCGATTTCCTTCAATTGGTATCAGAGTTAGGTTGTTTTGATATTCCAAATTACAATTTTGTTTTGAACTTCTTTTATAGTTTTGGTAAGTTTTCTACATTTGTGTTTAATTGTTAAGTGCATTTGTGGATGGCGTTGATGAACGTTTTCGGGTTTAATTGCCTTTGTTAAAGCTTTCTTCAATTACAAAGTGTTAATTTGTAAGGGCCCCTGTGTTTTGGGGCGTAATTAACTTGCTATCGAGTCTGTAATTCAAAGAGTTTGAGTTAGTCGAGTCGTTCGTGATGAAGTTTTGAAGCATGGAGATGCGGTTATCAACGAGGAAACATACCAAGAGTTGGTCGTATCGTGTAGCCTAAGGTAAATGATTGTTGGGATTTATCTAAGCGGTCGTGTAGATTTTTCTATACAATCATGTAGTATTTACTAAATAATTGTTTAGCTAATGCTAAACGATGGGGTGGTAAATCGTTTACTCTATCTCGTAGCGTTGGTTGCCTGATCGCATAGACGCTAGAGGTAAACGATCGTTGGGATTTATCTAAGCGAACGTGTCGATTTTTCTATACGATCGTGTAGTATTTACTATTTACTAAATGATCGTTTAGCTAATGCTAAACGACGGGGTAAATCGTTTACTCTATTGCGTAGCGTTGGTTACCCGATCGCGTAGGCGCTGGAGGTAGACGATCGTAGTAGGAGCATATGATGCTCATCATTTAGTAAAAGGCGTGCGCTAGACGACCGTGTAGTTAGCAAGCATCATCGCTTAGTTACTACCTCACGATCGCGTGATATACGATACTAAGGCATCCGCTAAGCGATCGTTTAGGCGATGATGCTTTACCACATCGTAATCGTTTAGACGATCGCGTAAGGCGTGTGTTGTGCGGAGCGCGCTAGGCGATCGCGTACCTTGAGCTTCATCGTTTATAGAAGGTACACGATCGTTGGTAAATGATCGGTTTGCTCTGAGAGTGTTGGAAACGATAGAGCAAATTATTTGTTCTTTCGTGTAGACGATCGCGGGGAGTTTGGTACACGATGAGTGGAGACGCGTTGCTTCACCCGAGAGGTTCAAGATCCAGTTTGCCTATTTAAACCAGAGACTCCTTGGTTTTGTAATAGTTAGCTTTAATTTTTTTGGATTTAAGGAAATTTTACCCGGTTCATCAACTTTTGTTTATTATACATGTGATGTATGGTGTTTATATGCCAAAGTGTTTGACATATAGTCTAAAATACACCTTAGGTTATGCAATTATTCATGCATCATGTATTATAAATGTTATAATATTGCATGAAGAAATTACATGAAAGCATGCACATGCATCATGAAATATAAGAGTTATATTTTGCATGCAGTGAGCATTCATCATCTTTTATTATAAGTTTTATAGTCTAAAGGTGAATGGAAGCATGTTATGCTTGTTTCATTGTTGTTTTGTATAAGTGTCATATAAAAGAAGTAGCAATGAATGAACAATGCATTGAGCATGACACTTAGGCTGTTTATAATCGTTATGAATGCCTTGCATGTGTTAGCTTAGAATTGTGGTTTTAGTTGTTTCCGTTTATAAGTGTTATAAAGGAAATTAGAACTAAAATCGATAAAAAAGGGTTGTAGGTGCACTTAGAGTGAACTTAAGTTTTTAAAAGGGTTTAAAAATTGGATTGAGATAGACCTAAGTTCAATTGGTTCTAAAGAGTTTAGTAACCTAAATTAATCTTTTAAAATTGGTTTAATAGGATTAAATTGATTGGCATAAAAGATTAAATTTGTTTTAAATCTATCTATAAGGGACCTTTTGTCTAAGGCGGGTTCTGACTAGGCTAGGATTCTTAAGCTAACGGAAATGGAACACCCTACCTGCGAACCTACCTGGAAAAGTGAATTAGATTGATTTTCAATAAGCATGTGACAATTTGGTCAAAGACTCCGTTAAAGAGTTTAATGGATGATGATTAAAAATTGTTTAACTATCCAAGGTAAAAGTTAATCTTGGGCAAACTTAAAAGTCACTTAGTTAAAATTCTTAGCCGTGTTTTTTTCTAAGTAATCTAAACCCTAGGTTATAAAATACTCAGTGTGAGGAAGAAATGTATCTGATATGTCTATGATTCTATTCACGTTTCTCCCTAAATGTTCACACCGTGAGATTCATGCTTGGCCTCGTGGCCTTCTGGGAGTATCCCCTTTGGATGGTGTTTGCATGAGTCAATATCAAGGTGGACGAAGAGAGTGTTTATAGTAAGTGGGTAAAGGGTGTGTGTCAACACGTCTTATGGTCTCTGTCATTGGTTCACACCGTGAGATCATTCTGTACTCCTTCGTGGCACCCTGGGAGCGTCTCCTTTTGAATGGGTTTTGTGCAGTTAGTCAAGATCAAGGTGAACTCTAGAAATGGATAGGGTCGCTTTAGGTTTTGCCCCAATTGGATTTTTTCCCTTCAGATTGGCTGTTTGGGGCGGATCTCCAGGGCCTAAAATGGCGGGTCACACTTACGGGAGATTGTTAAGTAAGTTGATCTCTTGACCAAATCAATGATGGCTAATCGTTATAGGAGCATGAGTTGTTCTGGTATTAATGACTGGTTGAGAACTTCTCAGTTCAGAGGAGGGATAATTGACTTCCCTTCGACGACTTTTGTCCTAAACCTTTAAAGCGTCATTGCAAAACTAGATGTCACACGGGGCTCATATTAGTTTTACTAAAATCTTATTGGATGTTGTTTGTTTTACAATGAATATTTGCTTAAAACCTAACATAGGTCATTTTTTTTTCTTTTCAGCAACTCGTTAGTATTTCCGTTTAGTGCTTTTAATATGACCAAATACATTCAGTGGAAAAAAATCGTGTAAAACATATTTCGTTGCAAACAACCTCGAATTTATCATGGTTGAGGAGTTTTCTCAAGTCTCGACCCTTGATGCACCACGAAGTGTTCACAATACATATGGGGTGTGGATGAAGGCTAATTCATTGGCCCGACTTCACATTTTGGCTAACATACCTGATGTTTTGGCCAAAAGGTTTAAGAATATGGTCATTGCACGCGAGATCATGAACTTGTTGCAATATTTGTTTGAACGTCAATTCTTACTAGTCGATCACAAAGGGATGGATGACGAAATCAGTAGTGTCAGTTTTTCTGACATTGATCCCACTACTCTCCAAAAGTGGAGGAAAGACAGTAAATCTGATTTATTGGACTTGGAGACGTGTTTGGTAGAGAATGATGATTCTGCCTGGATCTTAGATTCAGATGCTACCATTCATGTCAGTTTCTCTTACCATGGATTCAATCCCAGGCAAACGTTGCCACAGGGAGAGATGACTCTACGAGTCGATACTGGTGAGGTTGTTGCAGTTGTTACAGTAGGCAGGCTGAAGTTATTTATTGACAAGAAACGTTATCTGTTACTGGATAATGTTTTCGTAGTTACTCATATTAAGAGGAACTTGATCTCGGTTACTTGTCTCATTGAACAAGGGTATACTGTCTCTTTTTCTAAGAATTAAATGTTTATTTTCAAGAATGGAATGGAGATTGGTTATGGTTCAATGGAAAGTAACTTATATGTACTAAGATCGTTAGTCATAAAAGCCTTGTTTAACACTGAAATATTCAGTAAGACAACAACGGCTAAAAGACCAAAAATTTCTCCTAAGGAAAACGCCCATCTTTGGCATCTTAGGTTAGGTCGCATAAACCTCAATGGGATTGAAAAGTTGATGAAAAGTAGACTTCTAAAGAATTTAGAAGAAAACTCCTTGCTGGTATATGAATCATGCCTCGAAAGCAAGATGACCAAACAACCTTTTACTGAAAAAGGTTACAAAGCCAAGGAAGCCTTGGAGCTTGTACATTCAGACCTCTGTGGTCTGATGAATGTTAGAGCTCGGGGAGGGTATGAATATTTCATCTCTTTTATAGATGATTATTCAAGGTTCGGGTATCTCTACCTAATGCAAAGTAAGTCTAAAGCCTTCGACAAGTTCAAGAAGTATAAGGCTGAAGTTGAAAACTTGTTAGGTAAGAAGATAAAAACACTATGATCTGATCGTTGTGGACAGTATATGTACCTCCAATTCCAGAACTTTATGATAGAACATGAGATTGCGTCCCAACTCTCGGCCCCTTGTACACCTCAGCAGAATGGTGTATCAGAAAGAAGAAACAAATCTTTGTTGGACATGGTTCGGTCTATGATGAGTTATGCTCATCTTCTAGACTCGTTTTGGGATTTTGCAGTGGAGAGTGCATGTTATATCCTAAACAGCGTTCCCTTGAAAAGTGTTTCTGAAACATTTTTTGGGTTGTGGAGAGGTTGTAAAGGTAGTTTACACCACTTCAGGATTTGGGACTATTCGACACATGTGCTAGTGACTAACCTACAAAATTTGGAACCGCGTTCGAAGGTTTGCCTCTTTGTAGGGTACCCCAAGGAAACAAGATGTGGATACTTCAATGATCCGAGTGAGAACGATGTGTTTGTTTCTACAAATGCTATCTTCTTGAAATAAGACCACATAAGGGATCATAAGCCATGAAGTAGGCTATTTTGCGAGAGATTTCTAGTGAGACTAAAACTACTAAGGGTTCAATAAGAGTTGTTGAACATGCCAACAGATCAACAAGAGTTGTTGAGGTCGGAACATCTAGTCAACCAACTCAAGAGTTGAGACTGCCTCGACGTAGTGGGAGGGTTATGAACCCACCGGATCGATACATGGGTTTGACTGTAGCCCAAAATTTCATTTTGAATGATGGAGTCGATGATCTATTGTCTTTTGAGAAAGAAATGGAGGATGTTGACAAAGATGAATGGGTTAAAGCCATGAAACAGAAAATTGAGTCTATGTATTTCAATAACATCTGGGAGCTTATTGATCCACCTGATGGGATAAGACCTATTGAATGTAAGTGGATCTATAAGCGAAAGAGAGGTGTAGATGGAAAGGTGTAAACCTTTAAGGCTCGACTTATGGCAAAGGGTTATACCCAGGTTAAGGGAGCTGACTATGAGGAAACTTTATCACCTGTTGTCATGTTCAAGTCTATTCGGATTCTCCTATCCATAGCCACATTTTATGATTTGAAATATGGAAAATAGACATTAATACTGCCTTTCTTAATGGTAATCTTGAGGAGACCATCAATTTGACTCAACCAGAGGGGTTCATAGTTCCAGATCAAGAGCAAAAAGTTTGCAAGCTTAATAGGTCCATTTATGGGCTGAAACAAACATCTTGATCGTGGAACATTAGATTTGACACTACGGTCAAGTCCTTTGGCTTTGATTAGAACGTTGATGAGCCTTGTGTTTACAAGAAGATCATCAACGACTCAGTAGCTTTCCTGGTACTGTATGTAAATGATATTTGACTCATTGGGAATGATGTAGGGTATCTGACTGACATTAAGAAATGGCTAGCTGCCCAATTCCAAATGAAAGATTTGAGTGAGGCACAATCTGTTCTAGGGATCCAGATCATTCAAGATCATACGAACAAACAGTTAGCCCAGTCTCAGGCATCGTACATTGATCAAATATTGATTAAGTACATAATGCATGATTCCAATAAGGGTTTATTACCCTTCAGGCATGGAATCGTTTTGTTTAAGAATCAATGTCCTAAGACACCTCAAGAGGTCGAGGAGATGAGACGGATTCCCTATGCTTCAACTGTAGAAAGCTTGATGTATGCAATATTGTGTACCAGACCCGATATTTGCTATGTAGTAGGGATTGTCAATCGGTATCAGTCCAATCCAAGATTTGATCACTGTACGGCGATCAAGACAATCCTCAAGTATCTTTAGAGAACGAGGGACTACATGCTCGTGTATGAAGATAAGGATCTGATTTTTACAAGATACACAGACTCTGTCTTTCAGACCATAGAGATTCTTGCTAATCGACATCGAGGTCAGTTTTCACTCTAAATGGAAGGGCTGTAGTTTGGCGCAACATCAAGCAAGGATGCATCGCAAACTCCACTATGGAAGCTGAATACGTAGTCTCTTGTGAAGCAGCTAAGGAGGCTATTTGGCTGAGGAAATTTCTTTTAGATTTGGAAGTTATTCCAAATATGGATTTGCCTATCACTCTGTATTGTGATAACAGCGGGGCTGTGGCAAATTTGAAGGAGCCTGGGTAAGCACATAGAGCGAAAATACCACTTGATCATGGAGATTGTGCATCGCGGTGATGTGATATTCATGAAGATCACGTCGGAGCACAATGTTGCTGATCTCTTTACAAAGGCTCTCGCAGCTAAAGTGTTCGAGGGTCATCTGGAGAGTCTGGGTCTGCGAGACATGCGACATCTTGTCTAGGGCAAGTGGGAGATGATACTGGGGTATACCCCGATTTATTGTATATTGTACATGTTTTATATTGTATTGCACATTAGTCTCCTGAGGCATTAGGACAAGTGGAGATTGTTGGGATTGATGTCCTAATTCTTCCGGAGTCTCATTGTTTGTAATGATGCACATTGTTTTATGAATAAAATAACTGTTATTTCATTCTGACATTTACTCATATCCAATAAACAAAGCTCCATGGTTATCTTATGTATTAAGCATGTATATGTGATATACAAGTAGATCATGGCTTAAGTGATAACCTAAATAGGTCTGTAGTATAAGAATTAAGGTGAGATACCTGATCCTAGTAACACTACGGATACGATCCGTTTTGTAGAGGTTTGCAAGTGTTGTAAACTACTATAGATGGTTGATCCTGACCATTCATATGGAGACATGCGAGTGAGGGTGTCCTATACAAAGAGTTTGTATAAGACCGAACCACGAGATGACTAGACTTTTTATATAACGCCGTTTATACTGGAGACTTACATCTCACCTAAACGACCATAGATGACACGACCTCAATCATGAGTGTTTTGGGAACTCCTGCATTCGAGGGTGGTCCTTTGATTAGTATGAGTGAGAGTGACCAGATTGCAACTCAACATGCCTACCTTTTTGGGGACTTGTCTGATTTGGGAGCTGGAAACTCAATACACAACATGGAATTCACTCCTTCTCCGAAACAAGGGTAAATAGATAGATTGCTCCCTTAAGAGCTGATTCCGGGGTTTGACCACAGTGGCGACAACTTCTCTTTGGAAGAAAGAACTTAGTCATAATAGGACTATGACTTATGTTCATTAGAGGATTCAATGGTACTTAAGGAGTTAGATGTAACTACAGGGACATAATAGTTATTGGCCGAGTTGTACTTACGAGTGATCTGTAAAGGGTTATCGCACTGTTGATTGGTTAAGATGGACACATAATATATCTGTGGTAAGGATAGCTCAGCTGTCGGTCTTTAGTGGAATGTCTAACAGTTAATGGATGGTGGATCCCGTGACTAAAGAGTTTAGTCAGTTATTCACGCATCGTTGGTTCTTCAAACTACAGGTCCATAAGGTCTCATTGGTAGCTTAATGGATTCAAGTTAAAGATCAGTTCTTGGTGTTGATTTGAAATGTTCAAATTGACAAGAGGTAATTCAATTATATATGATATAATCGGTATGGTGTATGAGATACATCAAGTGGAGGATTAATGTAAATGAGATTTACATTAAGTGCCATGGAATAGAAAAAGAGTTATGGTTTGTATGTTTCATGAGATGAAATATTATTAAAACCATAGGTTATAAATATATTATGGTAAGTTAATTATCATTTATATTTATAATTTATTATTGGATAATTATCTTTTTTTTCTCTAATAACCAATCGAGTGAGAGGTTATTGGTGGTTTCATGGTAACCATGAGATAAAAGAACAAATGTTTTCTGAATTTTAGTAAGATTTGTAAAAAAAATGTTAATTTAAGATTTCCAATCTCGGAAAAATTCTCATAGAAAGTTGTCAAGTAAATTGGATTTACTAAGTGACAACTTAGAGTGAGCTAAACGATCGTGGAGTGTTAGTAGGCGACAAACACTCAGTTAAGCAATGAGCTAAACGATCACTTAGCTTTTCCTAAATAATTGGACATTGACGTATACGATAGAATGCTCCATCTCCAACTTGCTCAATTGTTTACACGATTGTCGTTCCTCCAGTTTATGCCTCAAACCAAGTTCACACAAAGCCACCCTCTGGATTTTCACACTGAAAATACCAAGGTAGCCTTATTGGTGATGTCATACTCAATTTGACACTATCGAGGTTCTATGGAGGTCGTTCGTGTTGTTCAGGGTGTTTGTGACCTAGACGATCACTTAGTTCGAGCGCGCAGTGTTCGTGCAGTGTAGCGGTCATGTTGGACGAGCGTTCGTGTGTTGTTGTGTTGCTGTGATCGAGCGTTCGTGATCAAGGAGCTTTGAGATGAGTCTACAAAAGTGTGTTACTTTTGTCCTTGATATTTTGTAGAACATGCTGTAATTTCTGTATTTTGCATAATCATACGTTTATATTTGCGATTGTAATTGTAAAGTTCATATACGATTGTAATTTGGAATGATCTTTTCGCTGCTCATGGAAATCATCATATACGATTTCCTTCACCACTATGACTAAACCTTTCTTGGGCCAAGAGAGGGTGTGGCACCACATTGTTCAAGCCCTGGAATCAACCCTTAAGGGAGCAATTTATCTACTTACCCCTATTTTGGGAAAGGAGTGAATTTCATCTTGTGTAGCTGTGTTTCTAACTCCCCAATCAGATGAATCCCCAAAATTGTAGGCTTGTTGAATCAACGATCTGGCCACTCTCACCTATGCAAATCAAAGGACTACCCTCATAGGCAGGAGTTCACAACTCACTCGGGATTAAGGTTATGTCACATATGGTCATCCTAGTTAAATGAAAGTCTCAATTATGAACGACGTTATATAACGAGACTAAACATTTTTTGGTTCGGTCTTATACAAACTCCTTTGTATAGAATATCCCCGCTTGCATGTCTAATACACGAATGATCGGGATAAGATAATTTGAAATACTCTACAACATTTATAACACCTACAAAGTGGGCCATACTCATAGTGACACTAGGATACGGTATCCCTTCTTATCCATATACTACAGATCATTTAGGTTATCACTTAAAACACAATCCACTTGTATGTTTCCACATACATGTTTAAGTTACAACGATAACTAAATGGATCTTAGTTTATTGGTTTGTGGTTAATGCAACTAAAATATCAAATATTTCATAGACAATGTGAATAAAATATCATATATTATAAATCATAAAATGTTTGTTCATACAAGTGTTTATAAATTACAGGACCCTACGAGATTTACGGCATCGACCCTAACAATTTCCTTACTGACGTAAGCGATGACTTGCATCACAATTCCAAATTAAAGATTTGGGAGATGCACAGTATATTATTGGGATCCAAATTATTCGGAATCGTAAGAATAAAATGTTGGGGCTATCACAAGCATCTTATATTTACAAGACGTTGTCAAGGTATAATATGCAAAATTCCAAAAAGGATATGTTACCTTACATGGAATTCATTTGTCAAAGGAGCAGTGTCCTAAGACACCTCAAGAAGTTGAGGAAATGAAAAGAATTCTATATGCATTAGCAGTTGGGAATCTGATGTACGCTATGTTGTGTACACGTCTTGACATATGCTTTGCAATTGGAATTATCAGCAGGTTGCAATCCAACCTGGACACAGTCATTGGACTGTTGTCAAGAACATCCTCAAGTATCTCTGGAGAACGAAGGACTATATGCTTGTGTATGGGTCTAAGAATTTGATCCTTACAAGATACACTGATTCTGATTTTTAGACTGATGTAGATTCGAGGAAATCTACTTCAGGATCAGTTTTTACTCTTAATGGAGGAGTTATAGTGTGAAGAAGCATCAAATAGAGTTGTATCGCTGACTCCATGATGGAAGTTGAATATGTAGTTGCATGTGAAGCAGCTAAAGAAGCAGTGTGGCTACGTAAGTTCCTGACGGATTTGGAAATAGTTCCAAATATGCATCTGCCCACACTCTGTATTGCACTAACAGTGGAGTAGTTGTTAATTCAAAGGAATCGAGAAGCCACAAACGTGGAAAACACGTCGAGAAAAAGTACCATCTCATCACAGAGATAGTATATCGAGGATATGCGAGTGGGAGAATTCTATGCAATGAGTTTGCATAAGACTAGACCTCGAAATAGTCATTTTTATTTATAACGACCTTTAACTGTTAAAACTAACTATTTCAAATCTGATGACCTAGGGTAACTCGATTTTAATCCTGAGCTAACTATGAACTCCTGTTTATTCAGGATTATTCTTTGATATGCATAGATGAGAGTAGTCCAACAACACTGCTCAATAAGCTTCCCATTTTGGGGATAAGACCCGAAGCTGAGGACATAGTTCTGCAAGATGGAACTCATTCCTATCTAACTTAGGTTAGCAAATATGTTGTTCTAAGTACAGATTCCTGGTATTAAACAACAGGGCCCTACCCTCTCATGATCGAGAGGGTCTTGGTTTATTAGTTGGATTATAAACCAAAGTGTTCTATAGAGGATGAGTGAGAGCTTAAGGAGCAAGATGTATTTACAGGGGTAAAATGGTAATTTTGATTCGGCTGTAAATACGAACAATCTCTGAAGGATTGACTTACCGATTATGATTAAAGTGGACAAAAAATATATCTACAGTAAATAGAGTGCAACTATCGAGCTATAGTGGCGTGTCTCGATAGTTAACGAATATTGATTAATTTGGTCTAAAGAGTTTAGCCAATTAATCTCAAACCATTGAAGCTCATGATCTGTAGGTCCATAAGGTCCCTCTACTAGCTCGTAAATTATATCTTGGATCAATGAATTGAGTAGATTTGAAATGTTGAAATTCGAAATTAGGGTTTTGAATTTGAAGTGTTCAAATTCAATTAGGGTTTTAATTAATTGTATTTACTAAAATTAAAACGTTTAATTTGGTTAAAATTAAATGAAATTGGATTAAATTAGTTTAATTAGTTATCCAATTTAATGAAATTCAATTTTGAAATTTGTTTAAAACTGGTAATTTGATTGATTGAATTTTTGGATTTTTTGAAAATTCAAAATTATAAAACTTAATTTTAAAAATTGAATTGGAAAAATCAATTTTAATATATTAAGTTTTATTTAATTTAATCAAAATTTATTTTTAAATTGGATTAAAAAAATGTAATTTGGATTGAATTTTCCAACTCACCAATCCACCTCATGCCACTCCAATTTCAATAAAAATTGAAGTGGCATCACCTTTGCATTATGAAATGCATGGTCTTCTATTATAAATTGAAGAAATTGAATTCAATTAAACTCTCATGCATGCTGAAAATATGCTGAAATTCTGTTATTTTTCCTTCTCACAAAACCCTATATTTTCCTTAATCAAATGCTCTCAATTCAGTGCTTCCACCACACATTCTAAGGTTAAAGATAGTAGAGAAGATCCTCTTGGTAGTCTATAGAAAGATTGAAAGACAAATTCGTGGAACTCAGCTAGAATTTGAAGGGTTTTCCTAAAAAATAATATGCTCATGACACCCTCTTTTGGAAATTGTTTTAATTCATGCTTTTAAAATCAAATTACGTGTAATTAGAAATCTTATTGATTATGATTTCTTCCGCGACATGTTAGTTTACTCTTTCACAACGATGTGATCTTAATTCGTTTATGTGGAGAAATGCGAGTGGGGGTGTCCTATGCAAAGAGTTTGTATAAGACCGAACCAAGAAATAAGCCACTTTTACTTTATAACGTTGTTTATTGTTTAAGACAAATTATTTTGAATCGATAACCTAGGTAACTTAACCTTAATCCTGAGCTAACTATGAACTCTTGTTTATTCAGGATTATTTGTAGATTTGCATGGATGAGGGTTGACTCAACAGGTCGGCTCGATAAGCCTCTCTTTTCAGGGGTAAGACCGGGTAGATCGCTAGGGACATAGTTTGCAAGATGGAATTCACTCATACCCGCTTTTAGGGATAGTAGAGAGGTTGTTCCCTTAAGTGCTGACTTCGGGTCTTGAACAAGGGGGTCCACCTTCTCATTAGCCCGAGAGAGACTGGGTTTGGTGATTGGATCACGAACCAATTGTTCATCAGAGGATCAGTGAGACTTAAAAAATAAGATGTAATCTCGAGGATAAAAACAACTTTTGACCCAACCATTATTATGAACGACCTGTGAAGGTAGACTTGCTAATTATGATTATATCGAGTGGACATAAATATATCTATAGTGAAAGGAGTGCAACTACTGAGCTTCAGTGGTTTAAAGAGTTTAGTCAATTAATCTCGGATTGTTGAAGCCCATGATCTATAGGTTCATTAGGTCCCACTACTAGCTCATAAACGGATTAAACATTAGAACATAGTGATAAGATAATTTGAAGCATTTAAATTCGAATTAAATGAATTAGTAATTATATACGATATAATTACACGTTTAATTATTAAATCAAATAAAATTGGAAAATTTGATAATACTTAAATATAATTTAAATATTAAAATTACATGAAATGTAACTAATTTAATATTGAATATTAAACATTTTAATTAATTATTTATTTAAATTAATTTTATTTAAAATTAATTATTTGAATTGATTTTATTTAAAATATAAAATTGAATTTTATGAAAATTAAAAAATATTCAAAAATCAATTTTTTTGTTTTAATTTAATTTTTTGAAAATTTAAATTAAAGAAAATTTAATTTTTAGTTTAAAAATTGAAGAATGGAAGAAAGTGAGTTTTTCCCACTTCTTCCACTTGACATTCCACCTTCCAATTCCATTATTCTTTGAGTATTTTGGTGTCAAGTTTCTATGTAATTTGATGGCACTAACAAGTTGAATAAAAGTCAGTTGAAATTGCTGAGAATTATGACATGCAAAAGTGAATTTTGTTGGTTTTGGATGAAGAAGTGTTCTTCAACTCAAAACTGAAAAACCAATCTTCTCTCAAAAAATTCCCTAAAATTTCAGGTCATTTTGGATCCGACCATCCAATCTAAGGTCCTAGAGGATATTAGGGAAGATTAAGTGGTGGTCTACATTTTATTGAAGTGAAGATTCAAGCTGAATTCGAAGATTTGAAGTGTTCTTAAAAGGTATATCTTCAAAATCCTATTTTAGTTTATGAACATGCTTGCTTAGTTTCTAAAATTAAAGGAATTAGAGTTCTTAATGATTATGTTTGCTTCTGCTAGTTGTATGCTAACTCCAATAATTTATAGCACTTTGCAACAATCGTAACTACTACAACGCAACCATATTTGTAGTGTCACAAGGATATTATCCGCTTTGTAGATGTTACAATTATTATAAAGTGCTACAAATGATATGATCCTGATCATTCATGTAGAGACACGTGAGCGGGAGTGTTCTATATAAAGGAGTTTATATAAGACCGAACCACAAAATGAATAGTTTCATTATATAACGTCGCTAACAATAGATACTTACATTTCACCGGGATGACCATGGGTGACATAACTTGAATCCTGAGTGAGTTGTGAACTCTTGCCTATGAAGACGATCATTTGATTTGTATGGGTGATAGTGGCCAGATCATCGACTCAATAAACCTACCATTTTGGAGAATTGTCTGATTGGAGAGCTGGGAACACAGCTACGCAAGACCAAATTCATTCATTCTAGTATCGGGGTAACTTGATAAGTTGCTCCCTTAAGGACTGATTATGGGGCTTTAACAATGTGGTGTCACGCCTTCTATTGGCCCGATGGGGGTTTGGTCATAGTTGAACTATGACTTATTGTTCATTAGAGGGATCAATGGTACTTAAAGAGTTAAATGTAACTATAAGGGCAAAATGATAATTTTGGCTTAGCTATACTTACGAGCAATTTGTGAAAGGTCATCACATTGTTGACTGGTTATATCCAATAGACACAAAAATATATATGTAGTGTGAATAGTGTAGTTATCAATCTTTAGTGGAGTGACCGGCAGTTAATGGATGTTGAGTAATTTAATTAAAGTACCATTGGAGCTTCATTCTACAAGTTCATAAGGTTTCATCTATAGCTCAACTAGGACTATTGAGATTTAATTTTGGATTAATTTGAATTGTTCAAATTATTTGAGGAAATTAATTATATATGATATAATTAATTCAAAATAATTATATGTGATATAATTATTATAATGTATTTGATACATTATAATATAAAGTTTATTTTGAGAATAATTAAATAATTGAATATGATTCAAATACTGATTATATGAATTGGATTCATATAATTAATTTTAGTATAAATGTGATTTATATTAAATATAACAAATGATTAAGAGAATTCAAACTATAGGTTATATTGTATTTGATACAATATAAAAACTATAGACTATGTATTATATTTGATATAATATATAGTTTAATATATATTATATGATATGATAATTTATTAATATTTTGTTAAATTATTTTTGAATTTTAACTAACAAAGGAGTTGTAACTCCCCTTCCCCTTAATTTACTCCTCAATTAATCGTGGGAAGTTTTCAGTTTTGACGACCTTATTCTTCTTCTTCATCTTTTTTTACAGAGAGGTTATCATACAAAGTGTGTCTATGTGTTTTTTCTCATACCTCTCTCCTTCCTAACTCTCTCCCTTTCTCCCAAAATCATTCAAAGCCTACAACTCCTAAATTCTCACCCTACCCCTAAGAAGAATATAAGAGGTTCACTTGTGGTGATGGCCACTTGATTTTTTGTTCTGTTTGGGATTCCAGTACGAGGAGAGTTTGTGATCAATTCGAGGAATTTCGTGAAGATCTTGTTCTTCAAGAGTAAGTTGAATTTTCTTCCGTAATTATTTATATTTTAGCATGTTGTAATTCCTATTTGATGCATAATTTCTATGTACTGTAATTTTTATTATGTAAAAAGGAAATTGGGACGATCCACTTTCGCCTACGGACCTTATGGTTGTAACATCCTGATTTTTATTTTGTAATTAAGTTTTTTTTTTTTGTTGGCTACTTGAATAAATTATATGAGATTGGACTAAGCTAAAATATGATTTAATTATTTGGAATTAATTGAGTTTTATTTTGGCTTATATTTGAGAGATTTGATTATCTAGGGAGATAATTAAATGTGTATATTAGATTCTTTTTTTTTTTTAAGGAAAAGGAAAAAATATATATAAGTATATATATATTTTGGGAGATAATTAAGGAATTTGTTTTTTTTAAGGGAAAAAGAAGAGTTTAATTTGATTATATATATTTATGGAAAGGGTTAAAGGAATGAAAATAGAAAAAAAAAAGTAAATTAAATTTACTTTTCTCTCTCTCCTCAACCCACACGCACGCAACCCTTTTTCCTTCCCTTCTTCTTCTTCTCTTCCTTTCAGCCCTAGCCGCCAGCACCTTCCAGCCGCTAGCCTTGCCGTTCCGGCGCCGCCGCAAGCAACGTCGCCGGATCTCCTCGCCAGCGCCGCTGCAAGCAGCCTCAACTCGCCGGATCTTCTCGCCAGCGCCACCACAAGCAGTGCCTCATCGTTCCGTCGCCGCCGCCATGAGTTCCAGCCTCCGCCGTGAGCTCCTCGTCGCCGCGAGCAGCGCCGCCTCCTTGTCGTTCTGTTCGCCGCCTCTGCCTTTTTGAGATTAGGTAAGAATTGGATTGTTTTGGGCAAAGTTTGGTGTTGAGTCTTTTTAAAGTGCCTCTTAGTGTTGGAAACAATTTTAGTGTTACCCATTATGTCGACTTTCAGGATTTGGATTTCGAGGCGTTGCTAACAAAGAAATGACCATTATCTTCATCGGAGAGTTTCAGTTTTGGTAAGTTTTGTGTAAACTGGTTGGTTATTCTTTTGGATTGAGAGTAATAGTGGAAAAAAAATAAGTTATTGATTTTGGAATTAATTCTTGATCAGATTGGCTACTTGAATCAAGTTTTGGAATTTGTCAAGCCACAACTTTGGGTTGATTCAAGTTTTTCAAAGGTTTTAAGGAATTATTTGCGTGGACTTTTGTGACCAAGTTGAGGTAAATGATACAGTAATGGTGCCTTGATCTAGATTAGACCTATCAAGTTACTTGGAGCATGATTTTGTTTGATATTATGTTTTGCTAGTTGCATGGTGGTTACAAGTATTATGAGCATGTTAAAATTATAATCAGTACTAATATTATATATGTGATGCATGAATAGACCAATAGAGCGGTTTATTGTTTTGCCTTGACGCGTGTTATTACTATGTTTGACGGTGTGCCTACGGGCCGCTAGACATGCGTGAACCGACAGGTTAACGTTCATGTTACTATCATATTTAACGGCGTGCCTACGGGCCGCTAGAATGAACTGACAGGTTTACGTTCATGTTACTTTTATTTTCATGTTTCATGTTTTGATGGTGTACCTACGGGCCGCTAGACATGCGTGAACCGACAAGTTAACGTTCATGTTATTATTATGTTCGATGATGTGCCTACGGCCGCTAGGCATGTGTGGGTCGACGGTTTCACGTTTATGTTATTATCATGTTTGACGATGTGCCTACGGGCCGTTAGACATGCGTTTCAAGGTAATATAGTACGTCTTTTGGTTTTCCTTTCATCATAAAAAACCGATGTAACTGTATGTGCCACATGCTATTTTTTTTCTTTACTTGTGGATGCATAGTCTGATCCCGGTAATGGGATCACTTACTGAGTATTTTATACTCAACCTTTATCCTTGTTTTTTTTTAGGTAAGGGCAAGGACACTTGGGCGACTGACAAGAAGAATCCGTGACAGTGCCAAAGGAACCAGAATTTGCTTTCGCATTTGACTGTTTATATTTTCGCATGTTTTGTTTTTATCCATTGATGGATTTATCATGATTTAATTAATTTATTTATCTATCTATTTATTCATATTTTTTTTTTATATAAATTGTTTCTTGTTAAAAAGGATGGCCGGGTTGAACAATTTAAGATTTTGAGATGTGTTAGAACATTTTTTTTTTTATATACTTAATGCAGTTTAAGATTATGATTATTTTCTTTAATTTACTTTATTTTCTTCAATGAGAATATTTATGCATGCATGCAGCGATCCCATTTTTAGTAGTCTTAGAAAGTGAGGTTGTTACAACGGTTCTTTCATCCCCAACTTCACCATCAGATACGATGACTAGGGTTTCTGTTAAATCCATATAACGAACAGGCGAGTTCAAAACTTTTCCACTTCGTCGAGGTTCCCTCCATGTTTGAGGTGGATGTGACCTTCTAGATGAACCGACATCAACAAATTTTGTCGATGTACTTGGCTCTCCGATAACCCTTGTTGAAGGTTTAGTAGTTTCGCTAGAAAGCCCATTCAATACTATTTTACTGCGTGTTTCGTGCTCTCTTATGTGGTACTCTTATAAGAATGTAGCATTTGTCGACACAAACACTTTATCATCTTTTTTATCGTAAAAGCAACCACTTCTCATTCATTCAGGGTAGCCTATAAATATGCACAATTTTGAACGAGAATTCAATTTTTTAGGATTAGCCTTAAGCACAAGTGCTGAGCAACCCTAGATTATGAAATAGCGTAAACTACCTTTACGACCATTCCATAATTCTAAAGGTATTTAAAAAACACTATTGGATGGAATACAATTCAAAATATAAGCTGCAGTTTGTACTACATATCCCCATAACGAGTCAGGTAAGGAAGTGTAGCTCATCATGGACCGAACCATGTCTAACGAGGTTCGGTTTATCCTTTCTACTACACCGTTTTGTTGATGTGTATCAGGTGCTGAGAGTTGGGATACAATTCCATATTCTATCAAATAGTTCTGGAATTTTAAATCTATATATTATCCACTTCGATCAGATCAAAAGTGTTTTTTTTTATTGTTTTACTTAGTGCATTTTCAACTTCAGTCTTTATTCTTTGAACTTTTCAAAAGCTTGAGACTTATGTTGCAATAAGTAAACATACCCATACCTTCAGATTATCTATTTGTGATTATCAAAACTATAATTAAATTTTACTATTTAAATATTTTCTTTTATTTTTCTATTTTTGAAAATCCCTTAATTGTCAACTACTTAAAATTTCCCACGTTACCTTTTTGTATTGTTTAATTTTATTTAAATATTTTACAATTTCAAATAACAATTGCCCATTGATAATACTTTATTTCAAAAATAATTATTATATATTTACAGTTTCGAAAACATATTTATAATTAATTTGAAAAATGAATTGATGTAGTTTAAAATAAATAGATGACAATTATATTTAGTTGTATTATGAAAATTAAGCATATTTCATCTACATTCTTTAATCTATTTTTTTTAGTTATAAAAATTTGATTCTATTTTCTAAACCATGAGTGAAAAGTAGATAACAAATTAAGAAATTTGGAGCTGAAAGTAATGTCCATAAACTTAATTTTTAAAAATAAAAATTAAAAACAAAATGATTACCAAACGGAATCTGACTTATTGCATTCTAAACAAATATAAATATTAAAATGAATCTACTATTTTTTTTTTTAAATAATTGAATATGGTGTGATTTTAAAAAAATAATTGCATGAATGTGAGAAAGATACTACAGGTATATAAATAAATCCAAGGATAAAATTGGAAATTAAAAATTTATTACAAAGTGAAATTGGATCCCACGAGAATTTAAGATTAGGTAAGTTGATCTTAAATATGATTTATAAAATTATTTTTTTTATTACAATGTGAAGTTGAATTCTGCAAGAATTTAAAATGGGATAGAGATGATTTGTCGTAGTTTTTAAAATAATTATCAACGACTGTACTTCTAGAAAAATCAATACTTGAGTTACACTTCGATAAATAAATAAAGTATATTAATTTAGGTATAATAATTAAAACAGAAATATTTAATCTTTTATCTTTATTTTTGTAGTTTATAATTTTAAACCACTGCTTAGAAAGATATATTTTTGTTTGGTCCAGATTAATTTTAAATATTAAGAATTTTTTTTTTAAAAAAATAAATATGATATAATCTTTTAAAAGATGGATGCATTTAACTTACAGAAATTAGAAAATATATTTGATTAGGTAAGAAAAAAAAGATATATAAAATGAATCTTAATTTTAAAATACAAAATTGAAAACTAAATATAAGTTAAAATTTTTCATAGAATCTAAAAACTAGAATCATGTGGTTTTAAAATAGAGGTGAAATGAGCATGTTTTTAATAGAATTAATCTTAATATATTTTACCAAACATAAATAAAGGTTAGGAAAGAAAATTCCTTTTTGCTCTCTATATTTTGGGTTTAGTTTTCATCTTATCTCTAGGTTCAAAATGTTACACATTTAGTTATTTGAGTTTTGAGTTTTACTTCAATTCAATTTTAAGTTTGCAAATGTTAGAATTTTATTTTTGATATTTGAATTTTATTTCAATTTGGTCCATAAGTTTCAAAATTTATACTTTTAACATCGATTTTCACTAAATACTCATTTTTGTTTTTAGTGATAATGTCTATTGATTAATTTAAAATAATTAAAATAATTATAATTAATTAAGTTTCACTATTTTTCATCACTACTAAACTTAAATTTAAAATCTTAGTTCATAATTGTTTTAAATTAATCAATAAACATTGATATCAATAATTAAAAGTGAATATTTAATAAAAAAATAAAAGCTAAAAATGTAAATTCCTAAATACTAGGAATCAAATTGAAATAATACTCAAATCTCAAATGTAAAATTATAATATTTTAAAATTTAGTGATTAAATTGAAACCCAACTCAAAATTAAAGACTAAATATGTAATATTTGAAAATTTAAGGATGAAATAGAAACTAGATAAAAAAAAGATAAAAAATTTATTTTTTTCAATAGAATTTTTTATAATCCACTTCTATCCCTTCTAACAACAACCTTAAATGCATCTAAGTCCAAACACTTTCTTAAAATTCCCTTTAAAATTTTTATCACAATTCACTATCCAGTATTTACGAATGGTAAAAGATAAAAAATAGCGTGTAAATTGTAAATTTATTATACACGAACTAGTCTACACTCTGATTCCTAATAGAGCCGGCTTAAGGAAAGTAGCGGTAAATCCGTAAACCATGTGTATTCTTAAAAATTCAGGCGCTAAAAAAGTTAAAAAGTTACCGAATGAGGTAAAAATAAAAGGGAAAAATGGGTTTTGATAGGGTGAAATGGAAAATCAAAGACTCAAAAGGCAGTTGCGGCGAATGAAGAGGAGAGTGAACTTAACGACAGCACGTTGCATATAAATTACTAATAAAATCAACGGCTGGGATCGTTTTATAGGGTTTGATCTAAGGGTTTGAGAAGCCACCGCGTTTACAAATCCAGCCATGAATCGGTGGTTTATTGATTTGCATTTTGGTTTCGGCTGTTCCATTCCACCCTAATTGAGCCTCCTCTCTTTTCTCTCTCGCTTATCTTCTTCTTCTTTGTTCTTCTTCTTCTTCTTCTTCTTCTTCAGCTTGCGGTCATCATCGCCATGGATTTTATCTCTCTCTATCTCTGAAACCTTGATTCATAAGCCTGTTTCTTGTGTTCGCTTTTCTCTCTTCATTCTTCTCCTTCTTCGTTTTCCCAGTTTGAATCTGTAATTTTGTTTCTCCGCTTGATTTGGAGCTGTACTCAAAGAGTGCGACAAGATGCCATCCAACGGCCCTGATTCGCAGCCGCAGCAGCAGGCAGCGCATCAGACAGAGCAGAATCAGCAAACGCACAAACAGCCGCAGCCGCAGCGGTGGATGGCGATGCAGTATCCGGCGGCGGCGATGATAATGCAGCACCCGATGATACCGCCGCAGCATTACGTGCCTCCGCCTTCGCCGCACTATATCCCGTACCGTCAATACCCGCCGCCGCCGCCGCATCAGATTAATGGCCAGCAGCACCAGCAGCAACACCAGGGATCCACCAGCGAGAACAAGACTATTTGGGTTGGCGATTTGCAGCATTGGATGGATGAGAATTACCTCCATAGCTGCTTCGCTTCCACCGGCGAGGTTTCCAATTTTATTATTTTACAATTTATGTTTCTTTTTCTTTTCATTTAGAATATTAATGCATACTGATTCATTTATTGCCATTTTATTGGTATCTACTGTTTTGGATTTGTTTGGCTAAGAAATCAATTCGTCATCTGTCTCTCTAACCGTCACTAGCGTCATTTAGCTTACTCAATATAGATGATACATTTTTTTTTAATGAAATAACTGAGGGTTGTCAACAGCAAAATTCTCAGGATTTTATTTTTAAATTTTATGTCTGCAAGTCATTGATTTTGCAGTCAGTCTTAACAGGTTTACTATTTTTGTTACGGGAGACTGCTTGGAGAAAACTGCAAAACTCTTACTTGGATCTGTTGTTATTATCAGATTTGAGGCTTTGTTTAATTCCAGAGCATTTATCATCAACTAGGGCCCAAATTTGTGTAGTCAATGCATCCGTTTGTTTCACTTTTGCATTCCTTAAATGATATTTTATACTATATATGTTGTGTTTTCCTCAATTGTTACGTTCTAATTTCTATGTTATTGAATGAGACAAGTCGTGTAAACTTTAATTTTTTTCCCTTTTAGTCTTGTTATTTAATTTTGTTTAGATACTTTAGGAAAAAAGAAGTAGAGAAAGTAAGGAGTGTAGAAGTCTAAGAGTAAAGAATATCTGAATATGTGGGAGGCATGTCGGTTCATTCAGAATTCCTATATCATCAAGTACCAACACTACTAATTTCATTCAAGTGAAAGATGAGATAGCCTGATTTTTTTCTTTCTTATATTTCTTTTTGATTTTGTGATTTTAACTAATAATATATTGGTCATTATGCACATTCCAGTTTATATTTAATCATGATTTCTAAATGAAATTACTTTGACATATTATTCTTCAATAAAGTAAGATATGATACTAGCCAAGTTGTTGTTGTTTTCTTTGTGTGCGTGTGTTTCTTGTGTCTTTTACATTATGGATGTTCCTTGTCTGTTGATTTGTTTCGTTTCTTATAAGAGAATCTATCAAAGGAATCCTCTAGGAGAATGTGTTTTTGGCTTTTGGTCTTTTTCTTGACAGTCTTTGTTGTATTCTCTTTAAGCACATTTCTTATGTCCCATGCTTTACGTAATTATTACATGCAGATTTCTTCCCTTAAAGTCATTCGTAATAAGCAAACTGGTATATCAGAAGGCTATGGATTTGTAGAATTTTTCTCTCATACAACAGCAGAGAAAGTTCTGCAGAACTATTCTTCAATTTTGATGCCTAATACTGAGCAAGCTTTCCGGCTAAACTGGGCAACATTTAGCACTGGCGACAAGCGTTCAGAAAATGGTTCTGATCTTTCTATTTTTGTAGGAGATTTAGCAGCGGATGTTACTGACAGTGTACTGCATGAAACTTTTGCTAGTAAATATTCATCTGTCAAAGCAGCAAAAGTTGTCTATGATCCAAATACTGGTTGTTCGAAAGGTTATGGTTTTGTAAGGTTTGGTGATGATAATGAGAGGTCTCAGGCCATGACTGAAATGAATGGCATATATTGCTCAAGCAGGCCTATGCGCATTGGTGCAGCGACACCCAAAAAGTCATCTGGATATCAGCAGCAATATTCTTCACAAGGTATGTAATACTTTATCTGTGTAATTATTTGCTCATAAACAATATTGGATCCATTTGCACAGTTTTGAGTCAATATTTTATCACGTCCTTAAAAAGGGCCTTTTTATACTGGTGACATTGTATATATGTCAAGGTTGTGGTGTAATTTTATAAGACCACCAGGACTAACCCTTGGCAAATTAAGCTGTTCATGCATCAGCCGTAACTTTATATTGTCTTGGTATTAGGATATGCATCAAATGGTTCATTCTCCCATGGACACCAGTCTGATGGAGATTTTACAAATACAACTGTGAGTTGGATTGCTTCATTTTGTCTTCATATTATCAATCGTTATTTCTCTTGCTAATTCTCTTGTTCTTCCTTTTTTTCTTATCTCTTCGTCTTGGTTTTGGGGGATGTGTGTAAAGATATTCATTGGAGGGCTTGATCCAAATGTTACCGATGATGATCTTAAGCAGCTCTTTTCTCAGCATGGAGACATAGTATCTGTTAAAATACCAGTCGGAAAAGGTTGTGGTTTCATCCAATTTGCAAACAGGTATACTTCATGGGCCATGAGTTGCTTGACTTGACCATACACGAAGAATGAGTTTTTTGTTTCTTCATCCGTTTCAGTTACTCAACTATTCTTTAATTCTGCTGTGTAGAAAGAATGCTGAAGAGGCATTGCAGAAATTAAATGGAATTGTGATTGGCAAGCAAACAGTACGTCTTTCTTGGGGACGTAGTCCGACAAATAAGCAGGTAATTCTCTTGTGTGTGTGTGAAAATGGTAGAAACATACAACTAACTCAATTTTCAGGTTAGGAGATGCTTATGGAATAACTTTTTTTTTTTTTTTTCTTTTTTCCCCACCAAAAGAGTCTACTGTTATCTGGTGAATGCACTCTTCTTAGTTTTTACTTACATGGTAGTTAGCAAATCTATCATTCCTTTTTTATGTGTTTGCTCTGTTTTTCTAATTATTTAAGAAAAGTAAATTCAACCACAACTTTTATGCACAATGTGATTTGAAGGAACAACTGGAAACATCCCTGTCAAATTATAATACCAGGATTTACTAAATAACCCATATAAAATATTATTACATTCAGCATTTAGGAAGGAAATAAAAAGTCCCTGTTGTGAGATCCCATGGAATCTTTACCATATGGAATATACAGAGGTAGAGAATGGATGAGGGAAGGAAATAGAAGGAAATATGCTTAGAACTTCCCTGGTGAACGGTGATGGTTTTATTAAGTAGTGTGTAGATCTAATCTATATATGTGCTTTCTAAATTCTTGAAATATTGGTATGCTAGCTGATTAAATTTGTCTCTATATTGAGTATCTTATAACTAGTACTTTTCTATCGACAGTACCGAGCTGATTATGGTAACCACTGGAGTGGAGCCTACTATGGAGGACAAATGTATGGCGGATATGGATATGCTCTGCCGCTACCTTATGATCCACCAACCATGTATGCAGCAGCATATGGAGCTTACCCTATGTATGGCACCCATCAACAGCAAGTGAACTGATGATTGGAAGGCAGAGGATACAATCTTTAGTCCTTATACAAGGCAATTGTCCCGCCGGAAGCCTGGGGTGGGCAAATCTTCTACGTTTCTCTGTAGGATCTCACTATCTATAATGGGCAAAGTTGCTTCATTTCTGAATGTTCAGCTTTGTTATCGAGGTTTGCTATAAATCCCTCCATCCATGGAGCGGAACCGAATTTTGATGGACCTGAGTTATGTAGAATATGATTTACTAACTATTCGTTTGAGACCGTGAGAACTAATAAGGAACTTAAATGTTTATTAGAATATATAATGTTATGGCTGGTAGCTTTAGCTAATTTTATTCTGCTTCTGCACTTGCTTTTCAATATTAGCATGAATTTGAAGCTACCATCGTGAAGATTCTAACTGTTCTGTCCTTGTCCTGTCCTTTTGCTTAGTTTTGGGAGTACTTGAAATGTTTGTCTGATCAGACAACTCATGAGAGAATAAAAAACAATGTCCCTCAACGGATTTTGATTGATTCCCACTAGATATGTGGGAATTATCAAATGATTTTCAGTTGCCCTTTTTTGGTTTTTGTTTTCGTTTTTTTTTTTCAGGTCTGCTTGGAATGATTTTTGTTTAAAAACTCTTTTTCCCTTCACTATGTGGTCAATTGCTTGATTCTTTGATGGTCTATATGTATATTTGATGGGTAAAGTAGTGATTATATTTTGTATGTCTTCTGTTTCTTTTCCCTTGGGAAGAGAAATTGATGATTTTGCTGCCCGTCCATTATGGGAAGCAAAACCCACGTAGACATCCGTGGTAAAGGCGGAAGTTTATTTGTCATATCGCGATTATGCTTTCCACATGTTTGGGTGGTGTTTTAGGCAAAATAGTTTTATATCAAAGGATTGAATCAATTTTTATACCTTAAACTTTGTATGTTCGATGTACTTGTTAACATCTAGGGGAAACTGTAGATTTTTTTTTTAATTATTTTTTATGATTTTCATTTTATATATAATTTTATTTTAAATATAGTAAATTAATTAATTAATATTATTTTAACAAAATCAATTATAATTCATTAAATGAATGTAATTACTTTTTTTCATAAATTATTAATTAATTAACAGTATTTTAAATATATTTAAGAGAATAATATTCTTTTCGATCCTTAGGTTTTGGTTCTAGTTTCTATTTGATTCGTAGGTTTTAAAATGTTATATATTTAATTTTTAAATTTTGAGTTTTGTTTCAATTTAGTTTTTAAGTTTCAAAATGTTACAACTTTGACTTCGAGATTTGAGTTTTGTTTTAATTTGATATAAGGATTTTAAGATTTTACATAGAATCTCAAATTTTTATTAATCGACGTCAATTTTTATTAATTAATTAAAAATAATTAAAAGTAAAATTTTAAATTTAATTTTAAAATTAATAAAATGAGTGAATTTTAATTATTTATAATTATTTTAACGATTTTTAAGTTACTAACTTAAATTAACTTCAAAAGACAGAAAGTGAGTATTTAGTGAAAAATTGATGTTAAAAGTGTAAACTTTGAAACATAGGGATTGAATTGAAGCAAAACTTAAATGTCAAGAGTAAATTGTAAACCAAATGATTAAATTAAAACCAACTCAAGACTTAAAGGATTAAATATATAACATTTTGAAATCTAGGGGATTAAATAGAAACTAAATCTAAAATCTAGGACCAAAAATGTATTTTTTTTTTCCTATATTTAATATTAAACTAGAATTAGTTAAATTAATTAGTACAAAAAAATTCATTTTTCATTGATTACTTATTGTTTTCTTTTTTAATAATCAAACAATTATTTATTGAGATCACTTATAGTTTGATACTTTGTTATGAACATATAATGATAATCGATTATTTATAATTGATTAACAATTTATATATATATATATGACTTTTTTTAGTATTCTTTATCAACATACCATGTTTTTATGAGAAATTTTCATGGATAGAAAAAATGTCAAATTATTTACAAAAATGACAACAAAAAAAAAAAGACACTTGTATCAGTTTCTATAGTACCTATGATAGATATTGATAACAATGTCTATCACAACTATATAAAAGCAACAAAATTTTCAATAACAATGTCTGTATTATAAACTATCTAAAAGTAAAAAAAAAAACTACCAACAACTAGCAACAATAAAATGATTATCTATTGATAGACAATTGATAGTAGTCTCTCACTGTTTATCATTGATAGACGATGATAGACTACTATCAGTATCTATTTGTGATAGATAGTGATAGCAATGTCTATCACAACTACCTAAAAGCAACAAAAATTTCATATTCAATAACAACGTCTAGTGTATAGTTGATGACAACAAAATCATGAACAATATCTTTATCTATTGATAAATCATTGATAGTAGTTTATTGTTGTTTATCAATATCATAGAGATAGAAAACTATAATTGTTTATCACAGATAGACAATGATAGATAACTATCAATGTCTATTTGTGATAGATAACAGTGTTTTATCATTTGGTCTATCACTTGGTATTCAATTGTCCATGATTATCATTTTAATTACTATATTGGAACTATCAACAAAGTTATTAAAAGTTACTATCACTTGGTCTATAATTTGACCTTCCATTGTAAGAAGAAGAAGGAGAAGGAGAAGAAGAAGAAGAAGAAGATTTATGATCGAAGGAGGAGAGAAGAAGATTCATAATGGAAGGAGAAAAAGATTTATACTTGAAGAGGAAGAAGAAGAAGCCGGAAGTTGGAAAAGGAGAAAATAATTAAATTTTGTTTTTTGTATAAATATTTTTCCTTATTTTTTAATTTTTGAAAATCTCTCTATTTTAATCTCATTTTTTGACTACTTATATAATACATTACTTATTAAAATATATTTTCTTATATGATTTAATTAAAATTAAAATAAATCATGTTGAATTTAATTAATTATAAAAATGATTAAGAATCATATTGTAATTAATATGATATTCATTAAATATATTAATTAGTTCATTTTAATTATAAATGGCTCAACTTTCAAATATTCATAATTAAAATTATTATTAGTTTTAGTTAATTAATTGTTATCAGTATATGAGATGATAATTAAAATCTATTGTAATTATATAATTGTCATACTTAGTTTTATGAATTAAATACAAACATAATTTTTTTTTTTTATAAAATCATTTTTCATGCATAGCTAACGCACGTTATCTTTGATTTCTAAACATCCTATTTTCAGGCATCTTATTTTCTAACATCTTATATCTTCGTACATCTATAAAACTTTAAACCAAACGACCTCTTAAATTAATAATTGTAAATGATAGAACAACTTTTATTAGTGAATTAATCTTGACCATTGGTTAGTGATACAATTGTTAGATTGATATTTTAACCAATGATCACAAAGGTTGAAAAGCAAGTTAGTGATACGATTGTTAGATTGATAATTGTATGGTAAGTTTGTGATTTTTACCTTTGCAAAAAAAATAAAAAAATAATAAAAATCGGGAATAAAATCATATTTATCTTGGGAAAAAAACAAAAAACGGGAATAAAAAACGATAAACTTGGCAATTGTTCCGTAACCTTCTTTCTTTTCTTTATTTTTTTCTTTTTATTTTTCTCCTCTATTTTAATCTTATCTTACTATATATATATATATAACACAGCGTAAAGAAAAATATTTAGATTCCCAATTTACCGTTAAATGTTTTTAAAATATCCATTTTATCCTCACAATCATATGCCTCTCCATTGTGTGTAGCAGTGTAGGTACCTTTCATTCTTTTTTCACTTTAATTTCACTCTTATCCTCACAATCACACCTCTCCATTCTTTTTCACTTTTACTATTAGATATTTCAACAATTCTTATCCTGTCAATCTATCGTTTCGCACCTTTTTTTTTTTAGCTATTTTACTTTTTTTAACGGGGTCTTTTTGTTTTTGTTTTTTAATTATTTTAACAAATACAAGTCCCGGACAAATAAAAATAATTACATTTATATTTATATTTATTTTTTCAATAAAAAAAGGACTGTGGTCAAAATGAGGAGAATATTTACATTCTCATTTAGCCCCTCATTCTTAAGTATATGCCTAATATAACCTTGGATTTAATGATTTTTTTTTCTTCATGAAAATAGATTTAATAGTTAGTTATGGATTAAGTTCTCACTCTTCCATGCATTTTTAGTTAATGATTTAAATAAATGTAACGTTATTTCTTTGCTCTTCTTTCACAGACTTGCTCGTTCACTCCCTCCCATTAGTTATACGTTATCTCCTATGATTAGGGTGGCAAAAATCTCCGCGGGGTCGGGTCTCCGTCCTGATTGAGGTGAGGAATCCTCAGTTTGACCAGGGATGTGGATCAAACCGGGAATAAAAAACGGATCCCCAACCTTGTCCCGAATATTTTTTTTAAAAAATATTTTTTAATATATAAAACAATAAAATGAAAAATGAGAAGTGGGAAGCTGAATTCAGTTATTGAAACTGAAGAATAAAATGAAATTTGTTTTCATTTTGCAAGAGACACGAAAAATTTGCTCACGGTGTGAAAGCCTTTGATCGCTCAGTGTTGAGAGCCTATACGATAGCGCCCGCCTTCCTAATCGATAGCACACCCGCGTCTCTAAACGATCGTCCGCGATTTCTTAAACGATCGCTTACTCTTACTAGACGATCGCTTAGCACGTCGAGCGTAACTGAATGATCGCTTACCTTTTGATAGACGATCACTTAACTATACCTACATGATCGTGTACCCCGACCTAAATGACCAAGCACTCGACTATACGATAGTCATCCCTTTTCTCCCACTTGCTTGTTTGTCATACACGACTACTTTTCCTCCTTACCTCTACCAATTCCATCAAAGTCCACCCTTTGGATTCTCACTTCGAGAATACTAAGGGCTTCGAGTGGTGGTGTCGTCCTGATCGTGTAGACAACCATGGTGCTACTAGGCGACTGCTTGCTGGACGAGTAAGAACGAGAGGAGTTCGTTCACAGTTGGACTAAGTTCTTGTGAAAACAATCCTCAGCTGGTACGTCTCTCGGTCTTTTGTATTTATCTTTTAAAGCATGCCAGTAATTAGTGTTTTCAATGCAAATATGTATGTTAGAATGTATGTGTGGAAATCCTGTCATAATGAAATTGGAAATATCCGCTTCCACTCATAGGCACTTTTGAATAAGAGTTCCTTCACAGACAATGGAACCTTTCGCCTTGGGTACTTGACATAGTTACAACGTATGATGACTGATAAGATACCTGGCTGTAGAATACAAGGGACCTCCACCATAGATTGTAGGGTGAGGAGCCTTAAAAGAATGTACCAAGCTATAGCAGAAATGCGAAGACCGACATGCAGTGGGCTCGGTTGGAATGAAGAATTTTAATGCATCACTGCAGATAAAGAGACGTTCGATGGTTGGGTGAAGGTAAAATTTCATAAACATTTTTTTTTCCATTCATTGTCACCTGTTATATTGGCCAACCATACTCTCCATGTAGAACCATCCTACAGTAAAAGGGCTCCTGAACAAGTCATTCCCATATTTTGATGACTTAGCCTACGTCTTCAGCAAAGACCGGGCAACTAGAGAAGGGGTAGAGACACCTGGTGACATGGCCTCAAATGTGCCAGGGCGTATGCATGAAGGTGCTCCTACTGGCGATTCCCAAGAACATGACTTGTCACAAAATGAGTTTGATGGAATCCCAACTATACTTGGTTCCGAAAGAGCAACGTGCAACGAAGGTTGAGCTATGTGCCAAGGTTGTGAATGAACTTAATGATATTCCAGAACTGCAAACTCGACAGAAGGCGAAGCTTATGAATACCATATTTCGCAATGCATAATACATATAGTTTTTTGTCTGTTCCAGCGGATGTTAAATTGGAGTATTGCAAAGTTCTTCTTTTACACAACGCCTGAGCAATTATTTTCATCACCTGCTTTTCCATGTTTAATTTGGACATATCTAAATTATGGCTTGTACTTTATAATATTTTTTATGTTTCACTCCGTACTATTTCATGGACATGAATGTGATTTGATTTTCTTTTTTAGCTGTTTGTAAAATTTCTCTATCTCTACATACATTAATGTGTTGGGCAATGATTAATATCCTTTGAAGAGAATGAAATTGTATTTGTTGCATGCTCAAGAAGTTTGATACGTCAAACAAGGTTTTAATTGATGGAATGAGGACAATGCAACGTTCAACACATTTTATACAAATTGTGGAACAAATAGTTTTATTTAGGTTCATGAAAATATGATATTTCATTTAAGTTTTTTTTCTTTTATATATGGAAAAGTAGAATCAATTGTGATATATATTAAGATAACATGCACGTAATTTACAAACTGTTATAACCAGCTATTATAATAATTTGCACCTCAAACACAGATTATTATAACTAGAGATGGTAAAATTTCCCGCGGGTCCCCGACCCGATCGGTGCAGGAGTCAAACCGGGGATTTAAATTGGGTCCCCGGTCGGGGACGGGGAAGGGATCCCCGCCCCGTCCCCGACCCCGAACTCGATTCCCATCCCCGCCCCAATTTTTTAATTGTTAATAATAACAATAATAATAATGATGATGATGATGATGATATATTACCGAAACATACTGTTTCAATTTTTTTTCTTTTTTAATTTTAAAAATCTAATATAATAAATTTAATTTTTATTAACTTATAATAAAAGAAACCATGTAATGTTTAATTTAAACAACTATGTATAACAATAATACTAATTTCCTACATAAAATTTACAATTTCAATATAAATATTAAATTTAGTTAATTTTAAATAATAAAAATAATAAAATAAAAAAGCGAAATTTTTTTTTCGCGGGACCCGAATCCCCGAATGAGGATTCCCTAACCCCGACTCCCCGAAACGGGGAATGGGGTAGGGATGCAGATCAAAAGTTCCCACGGGGACGGGGAGTGCATCCCTGTCCCGTCTCAACCCTGTTGCCATCCCCAACTATAACCCAGACTATAATAACCTGTACAACAAACACAGCCTATTAGACCATAGACTATAATAACCTACACACCAAACATAAACTACTATACCACAAACTATAATAACCTACACTTCAAACACAAACTATTATAACATAGACTAAAATAATTTGCACCATAAACACAAACTATTATAACCCACAGACTATAATAAACACGGACTATTATAATCCATTCAGCGTCCCAAATGCCTCCAAAATGTTACCAAATAGATTTATTCCTAAAAAATTGAAAACAAGGAAACAACAAACAAAAAAAAAAAACTATAATATTATCAAACGACTTCCATTATTTTGTTATTTTTTTTTTCAAAATAGTACTATGAACCTTTTTTTAGTGTTAAAAGACATTAAAATTGAGAATTCAAACCTTAAATCTTTTGATTGATGACATAATATCTTAACTAGTTTGAATTATGCTTAAATTGACATCTAATAACATGCACATGCTGCAGTGCGGTGACTTAAATGGTAAATATGACCAGATTTATTTAAATATATTCCTATTAAATAGTTATTTCAATAAACAAAGTGTTAGCATAAGTTTTAACTTTATCATTATCTACCTTTTGTGTTTGTTTATTTTTTTATTAAAAAAATAATTCTTTTTTTTTTTTTAAAAAAAAATGGGAAATTGGTTTATATTTTGGTTTGCCAGTGGTGGCGCTACGATCAAAATTACCACGGGCGAGCTTTACCGTGGATCATGTGTTACCGAATTCTTAATATATTTTACCTTTTCAAATTTCGAAGGGTCCACAAAAAGTCTCGTGATACGTAAATAACCAATTTTACTTTATAACTTCCAATCAGAGCCTATCCATCAATTTTTTTAGAACAACAATGGTCAAAATGTTTAGATTGAATCTCGTACCTTTAAATAAAAAAATCGTATAAATTATTATTGAGTTAAATTCATTTGAACTTAGATAGTATTTTTGGTAGATAATAGATTTATTGTGACAAATTATTTTTTAATTTCATCTTATTTCAACTACTCAAAATATTAAGGAGTTGTTTGGAGTGCTAACATAATATAAGATATAGGAAGTTCTAATGTTTGGAGAGTTTTGATGTCTGGAGAGTTATGATCGAGTATGTTCAATCACTGAGATGATATACAATACACGGAAAGAAAATGATGGTGAGATTTTCGTAAATAGGCCCACAAACAATTAAAATTGGTGAGATAGGATAATGGAGATGATATAGAATGTGGGGATATACCATCTCAGGTTACGCTCTCAAATAGCCCCTAATAGTTCAAAAAAATGTGTACCAATCTTTATTTTGTGGTTCAATTTGTCACCCTATAATGGTTGAACTTTCATTATTATCTTCCCTTGTTGTAACAATTTAATATTTAATAAGTTCTAAAATTGAAAATTTTGTTTCTAACATTAAATCTTGAGTTTTCTTTATTCTTTAAAGAATAAAATATTTTATATGAGGGGTTAATAAAGTTTTGTAATAAATTTGTACATCTAAGATAAATGTCTATCTTACCACACACAAACACACAACAAAGACGTATTATCTTAAATTTAGTATTTTCTCTCTGTTACTCTTTTAAAAACAATTGTCTAAAGGATGAGTATTTTTTGTCGTGAAGTTTTGAGTCCAACCTTTAGTATTTTGAACTACACAACATTTTAATTGGGTTATTGTATCATGGAGGGAACATGTCATTACATCGATAGTTAATGTAAAGAAATACATACCATAGAGGACTTGAACTTTTTTAAAGAGTGTAATAATCATTCCTCAACCTAATTGCTCGTGTGTTTGTTTCTCACTAGAAAAGTGATAAAAGTTTTCACTTTATGTCAAAGTAAGCTTAACTCAACGGTAATTAACATAACTTTCTATCCTAGAGGTTATTGCAGGTTCGATTGTTGTACTTAAAAAAAAGGGCCTCTCTCTATATAAGTGTCTTTAATGTGGCACATTTGATAAGCAATAGACATGCCACTTTATGGGTCATTTAGTTTAAGTTTTTATAGATGCCTGAGAATATATGTTAATAATGAATGGAGTAATAAAAATTAATCACAATAAATTCTTAATTTCTTATAAATAACCAGTGATGATTATATGTTCACAATGAATGATTAAATTAAAATTAATCTCAATAAATAATTACTTGATTATTAAAAAATAATAAAGTAATAAATTATTATTATTATTGAAAAAATGAAGTTTAATATTAACTTAATTTAACTAATCCTAGTTTATTAATTAAATATATTTAAGATAGTATTGACTAATAAATTAATAATTTATGTAAAAAACAATTCTATTCATTTAATAAATTTTTATTATAAAAATAAGTTAAGTAAATATTTTAATAGATCGTTATTGATTTATTAAAATAAATATTTATATTATTTTGGTTAAATTTAATTAATTCAAAGTAAAATTATATGTAAAATGAAAAAAAAGAAAGAAAGAGAAAATTTACCGTTTTGGAAGAGAATAGAAAACCCCGTGAAAAATGAAGATGCCTGACTTATTTTCAGGCAAAGAGTTGAAAACTTCGGTGCACTTGATTGGAAAATTATTGGTTAAAACTGCGTAAAAGTGTCCTACTCCCCCATAGAAATTTGCAGTCTTCAATTTCTAATAAAATCGTTGATGAATAAATGGTAGAAAATGCTTGAATTTAGAATTGGCACACAAAATTGAAGTGTTCTTATTTTTTATTTATTTTTGCGGAGAGCTTCGAAAATATTCTCATTCATGTGTTGTAAATATTATTAAAAAATAAATAATTTTAATATCAAATGGCAAAATAGTTTTTTTTTTTTTTTTTTTTTCATGCAGACATGATTTTTTATGATGTCTTAGTTAAATCCTTTCTTCAAACGGAATATTGTAGTATTTAAAAGTAATAATCAAATATAGCACACGTATTCACATTAGATTTCTTAAAATATTAAGAAACGTTCAGAACAAGCAACTGTGAAGTTTAGAGAGTTGTTTGGTCATGAGACCTCTTGTGATCGATATTTTTTAATTGTGAGTCCGCATGTTCTTTGAACCAAGCAAAGAGAAGAGTTAGCAACTCCACTTTCCACTTCTAGTTATTTGGGCCAGACATCCCTTTGGTTAGTACTGTGAACTTAAATTTATATAAGTATCATACAAAAAGAACAATGTATATGATTCTTTGATTCATTCTTTTGGAGATGTACTTGGCCCTATAGTTGAAATGTGTTAATAAACAAAACAAACTTGTTGATCTTCTCGATAGGCTCTTGATTGGTTGATCACCTTCGATTGATTTTTGATTTACTAATCTTTGTAAATCGCTTGGACTTGATGATCTTTCATCTTAGACCAGCTCTTAGGCTTGTTGTTCTTTTTATAAATCTTGGATTGAGTTTGTTAATTTTGGATCTACCCTTACTTGTTAATCTTCCTAGATCAACCTTTTAGCTTGTCAATCTTCTTGAATCGGTCAAGACTGGAGACAATCATAGCTCTTGTCGTACGATTTGATGTTGGTCATATCTCCCTCTATACAAATTTGTTTTAGCTAAACAATCATTAATTTTTATACATTTTACTGTGCTCTTTCTAATTATATTTATAAATTGAGTAAAATTTTGACCAATTTTGAATTTTAATAACCTTACAAAGTTTATACCTAGATCATTTTCAAATATTAAAGTACAAGTTTTTTTTTTTTTTTTTTTTTTTTTTTTTTTTTTAAAAAAAAAAACTAGTTAGTTAATAAGCATGGTTAGAAGTAAAAGAAATAATCATTACACTAAAACAAAATTGTATCGAGAGAAATAGATCAAATTCATGCATGATATTTGATGTATTTTGTATTCAAAATATAGAATGATAATTCAATTACTTAAAAAGTTATAATAATAGTAAATAATATGACAAATATAAATTTACAAATATAAATTTATACCCATAAATTTTAGGTTGTATTAATTTAAACCTTAAGCAAACAATTGTATCAATTTAAATCTTAAACTTTGGGGATAACATCAATTTCTACTCCAAACTAATAATTGTATAATTTAAATATGAACCTTCGTAAGTACATCAATTTAAATCTTATTTTCATAATGGTATCCAAATAAAATATAATGGAAAATTTAAATTGATATAATTATTAGTTTAGTATTTAAATGAATAAAACATAAAATTCAAGAGTGAATTGATTTTTATTCTAAACGATAATAATAATAATAAAAAAAGAAATTTTCTATTAGAAAGACGTTTGGCTTATCATCTTTTTGAAGAGTCCTAAACCCCAATTTGTTTTGAAGTTAAGTATTTGCCCTACAAGATCTTTTTGCTTTTTAATTATTTTTTAGTTCTTCCTTTTTGAGATTCTTACTTCTAATCACTAAAAATGAAAGATGACCCGTCTATTTATATAATAGTTTTTGCGTAGAATAACTTTTAAGAAAATAGTAATTTAATTAAAAAAAAGAAAAACCCTTTTGTGTGATCAACTAATCATCACGGCGGTATTGGAAAGAAACCCACCGCCGAGCCCGGCCCTAAGAATCTGAGCTGGCATGTGTTCCAATTACAGGACGCACTGCATCCTATGGTTCGGCCGGGCAATTAGGACGCAAATCTGAAAGCAACCGACAACCTTCATAATTTCAATTTTTTAAAATCATAATAATTAATAATCACGAGCTCCTTTTTCTTTTAATGAAAAAAATTCCCGCCGTCCACTATCAATCGTCAAAATTTCCGTTACTTCGATGGCAGAAATCGAGTGTGGTTCTCCGTATCACAATAACGATAAAGAAACCTGTCAACGAATGAGAAGACGAAACGTGGCAGAAAAATTTGGCCCTTTAAATAGTGAGAATAATTAGGATTAATTAAGGGCCATGAGTTTTGTTATGTTAACATCTGGCCTGACCCTCTCAGTTTTTCATCTCCGCTCAACACGTTTCCCCATGGCTCCAATTTCTCTCTCTTCTTTCTCTCATCCGGCTTCAGTTGTTCCTTCGCCTTGTCTGCAACTTTACCGGCGAATCTTACTTCCCCGTAGAACTCCAACTCTTGTTTGTTCTTCCTCCACTTCGATTACGTCTTCCTCAATTTCGGCGCCGGAAGTAGTGGTTACAAGAGAGCGCGGCAAGAACGGGAAGCTCGTTAATGCTCTGGTAATTTCTCGCTCTCTCTCTCTCTCTATTGATTTTGTAATCTGAGGATGTTTTTGTTCGGATTGTTGATTTATCTTTTGATTCCTCGGGCTTTTCTTTTGCTTTGTTCTTGTCCACCACTTTGATTCTCATCATGCCAAGGCATTGTGTTAGTCTCTTGTATCATGTGGTGCAGCGATTTGTAACTCTTTGCGTTTACTGAATGTTGAAATAAGTGCTGTTTGTTCGAGTATTTTGATTAATTGTTGCCTTCTCAAATTCTTACCAGTTTTCTAGATCTTTCCGAAATTGTTAAATCATTTTGAGAATCGTACTACCTCTACAACTACTGGAATATTGTCGTTCTTGTCGTTTCGGAGGAGACAAGAATGAGCATTCCAGTGGATGTTTCTTGCCGCTGAGATAAATTGGAACTGTAATGGTTTTTAAGCACCAAAGTAGTTTCTGTTTTCCAATAATTAAAATATCTTCTATCATCGGCTGTAAGATAAGAAGGCCTCTAAAATCAAATGACTGATTTATACTCGAAAAATGCTTCGGTTCAATTTCAGTACTTATGTATATTCTCAGAACTATGTTGAACCATTCCAGAGCTCTACATGTGGCGGTAAACTACTAGCTAATCTCGATTCTTTTCTCAGAGAAAGCTTCTTCGTATAGCTACTTATTGGTCTTAGGAAGCATTGATATGAAAAATATTGGTACTCTTTATTGAGTCAAGAAAATGCTCATATCAACTTCACCTTTTCCATGATGCATTTTGTACTTTCGTGGTGATTTGATTAGTGCTTGTATAGGTGGAGTACTTGGATGGAATCCTGTTAATTGCTTAGTCTGGCATAGTATGTCATCTAGAAACTAATCCTTTGTGTCAATCAAGAATAAGTATGGTTTAGGATGGAGAATAGCCATTATGTTTTATCTCGAACTTTTGTCCATTATCATCCCCCAATGGATAAATGTTTCTGACATGAACATAAGGTTACATGTATATCAATGTTTCTCTCCTCGATTCCCTTCCACAAATAATAATAATAATAATAATAATAATAATAATAATAATCATAATAACCCTTAATTTGATTGCCTATTCTTAATGGAACTGTTGTGAAGGTAAAATAATGGGAAAGCAAAAGTAGTTGGCCTTCATATTTTTGCATGGATGAGCAAGCTACAAGTGATGTGTGAAACCAATATAGACTGTGTTGATATTCCTGATATTGATCACAGGCAAGGCATGGAATAAACTGTTTGGAACTTCCCCTCATTCAACACAGACAAGGACCTGACTTGAATAGGCTACACTCTGTACTTAGTGGTAAGTCCTTCACAAATGTTTTCTCTCCTTGAACTCCTAAAAAATCTTGCCATTCTTGTTGAAACGATTCTCTCCATGTCAAATGCAATGCCACATAATATTGCAGGATGTATTTCTGATGGCATTTAATTGACCGCAATAATTATTTGTAATTTTCAATGTTAAGATTATTTTAGACACAAGTGCTTACAATCTTTTCTTCTTCATTAACAGATTCTGTATTTGACTGGATTGTCATAACTTCCCCTGAAGCTGGCTTGGTGTTCTTAGAGGCATGGAAGTAAGGTTTAGAACTAACTCACTAGACTCTCATCATTCTTGTATGTCACGCAATTTCTTTTTTATTTTTGGATAGTTGTTAGTTTCCTAAAACTTCGCAAGCTTTGAAGTTGCGTAAAACTTGATTTCTATGTATAGGATGTCATTACTTTAAGAAATTCATACTCATCGTACTTGTTGGTCTAGCTGTTAATAATCTTTTTAGTAATGGATGGTTTATTTCAAGTTACAGGTGAAACGGCCTATGGAAACACCATATTACTATTTGATAATATACATTGTTATGCTTCTACCATCAGATAAATTATATTTTATGATGAAATATAAGAAAAGAGAGACTAATACACAGTTTACGTGGAAACCCTAGGACAGGGAGAAAAACCACGATATAGACCTGTTTCTTATTATTTTTAATTGATACACTGAATACAAGAGAATAGGGTGAATAAATAGACCCTAGAGAGCCCTAGGGTAGAAGACAATTACAATAATACCCTTAGGGAAAAAACCCTACTTTCAACACTCCCCTTCAAGTTGGTGCATAAATATCAATAAGACCCAACTTGCTAATTCAGTAGTCAAAATTTGGTCTAAGTAACCCCTTGATGAGAACATCTGCCACTTGTTGACTTGAGGGAATATAGGGGATGCAAACGCTCCCATTATCCAGTCTTTCTTTAATGAAGTGTCTGTCGATCTCTACATGTTTGGTTCTGTCATGCTGGACTGGATTGTTTGCGATGCTTATTGCTGCTTTATTGTCACAAAACTACTTCATTGGAAGCTCACTATCTTGGTAAAGATCAGACAACATCTTCTTCAACCAGATTTCTTCACATATCCCTAAGCTCATCGCCCTGTACTCAGCTTCAGCGCTACTCCTAGCCACTACTCCCTGTTTCTTACTTCGCCAGGTGACAAGGTTACTCCAGACAAAGGTGCAATACCCAGAGGTTGACTTTCTATCAACGACAGAGCCTGCCCAATCATAATCGGTAAATGCTTCAATAGTCCTTTTTTCAGACTTCCTGAACATTAGACCCTTACCAGGAGTCCCCTTCAAGTACCGAAGAATACACTCAACTGCAGTCATATGCTCCTCATATGGAGCTTGCATAAATTGGCTTACCACGCTTACTGCATATGAAATATCTGGTCTTGTATGGGACAGGTAGATCAACTTTCCAACCAACCTCTGATATCTTTCCTTGTTAATAGGAACTTTGTTGTTTATAACACCAAGTTTTGCATTATACTCCACGGGTGTGTCAGCGGGTTTACACCCAGTCATGCCTGTTTCTTTGAGTAAGTCCAGTGTATATTTCCGTTGCGATAGTGAAATACCTTCTCTTGATCGAGCCACTTCCATTCCAAGGAAGTATCTCAGCTTACCAAGGTCTTTAATCTTAAATTCTCCGGCCATTCTTGTTTTGAGCCTTGTAATTTCACCCTCATCATCGCTAGACAGAACAATATCATCAACATACACTATGAGGACTACAATCTTCTTGGAGTCGGACCTTTTTGTAAACAGTGTATGATCTGAGTGCCCTTGTTTGTATCTCTGTGCTTTAACAAATGTGGTGAACCTATCAAACCAAGCCCTTGGAGACTGTTTCAGTCCATATAATGACTTTCTCAGTCTACAAATCCTGTGCTTGAACTGACTCTCGAATCCAGGAGGAGGGCTCATACAGACTTCCTCTTCAATTCTCCATTCAGGAATGCATTTTTAACATCTAATTGGTGAAGTGGCCAATCTTTGTTTACAGCAATCGACAACAAAACCCGAATAGTGTTGAGTTTGGCCACGGGAGAGAATGTTTCAGAGCAATCAATTCTGTAGATCTGGGTGAAACCTTTAGCAACCAGTTTGGCCTTATATCGGTCCATTGTCCCATCTGATTTGTATTTTACGGTGAACACCCATTTACATCCAACTGTCTTCTGCCCTTCAGGTAAAGGCACCTGTTACCACGTCCCATTTTTCTCAAGAGTCCTCATTTCTTCCATAACAGCCGTTTTCCATTCAGAACTCTCCATTGCTTCACGAATACTGCTTGGTAGTGTCCAAGTTGGTAGTGAGAGCTTTAAATTCGGGAGACAGATTGCTATATGTCATGTAGCTGTGCATAGAGTACTTCGCGCATGAACGAGTACCTTTCCTCAGTGCTATTGGAAGATCGAGAGAGGCATCATGATTTTCCAACTCTCTAGGTTTCTCAGCATGATCTGTCATCTGTATATCAAGGATTTCAGTAGTATCTTCCACTTCCTTATCAAAGACTAGCATTTTTCCTTTACTGCTATCATTCTTAGCTATCTCCTCATCTGTCACATTTTCAGTATTTCCACCTCCTTCATCCTTATCTTCCCTGCACTTGTCAGTCTCCATACATATATCAACATCATTAGTTTCAGGAATACACGTACTTGGACCAGATGCAGGGTCTGATTCATGGACCGGAGTTGGCTGTTCAACAGGTGGCGTCCCTTCCTTTCTAAGATTCTTCCTATAGTAGGTTATCCATGGAATCTAGTTGGTAGGGAGGATAGGACAGGCTTTTTCAGAACTAGGAGAAGGTATCGGGGCGGATTCCCCTAAAGGGATATCATAGGAGGACCAGTTAGGCTCTTCACTCAAGCTCTCCCCCTGAAGATGACTAACGGGGAAGAAGGACTGATCTTCAATGAAAGTAATATCCATGGAGACAAAATACTTACGAGAGGACGGATGATAGCATTTATACCCACGTTGGTGGAGAGGGTACCCAACAAAAACACATTTCTGAGCACGAGGGGTGAATTTTGTGCGATTTGGGCCATGGGAGTGGACAAACGCGACACAGCCGAAGACATGGAGGGGTACATCAGAACTCAGGCGAGTAGTCGGAAAGGATTATGAAAGTCAAGGACACGAGAGGGCATGCGATTAATGAGGTAAGTAACAGTAAGAATGGCATCTCCCCACAGATAGGATGGAAGAGTGGCAGACAACATTAAGGACCGGGCAACTTCCACCAGATGATGATTTTTACGCTCGGCTACTCCATTCTGTTGGGGAGTATAAGCACATGAGCTATGGTGGACAATCCCCTTAGACACAAGAAAGTCATGGAAAGAGGTGTTCGTCCATTATCACTCCTCAAAATCCCAATCTTTGCATGGAACTGGGTTTCAACTATGGTATAAAATTGTTGAAAGATGGAAGACACCTCAGACTTATCAGCAAGTAAGAACACCCAAGTGAGGCGTGTGTGGTCATCTATGAAGGTGACGGACCAACGTTTACCAGTGGAGGTGGTAGTAGGCAAGGGTCCCCAGACGTCACTGTGAATGAGGGAGAAAGGACTGGACGACTTATAAGGTTGAGAACGAAAAGTAATACGACTTTGTTTGGCACGAATACATACATCACAATTTAGAGACGCTATATTAATATTGCGGAATAAATGTGGAAACAAATATTTCATATATTGAAAGTTTGGATGTCCTAAACGATAATGCCATAACATAAAGTCATTTTCGGAAGTAGAAAAATTTAAAGACATAAAACCAGTTCTATGATCCTCCCTAGAAGAAGCATCGTCAAAAAGGAAGTAGAGCCCCCTATCGTGCCGAGTAGTGCCAATCGTCGTCCCCGACTTCTGATCCTAAAACACAACAAAATCTGGTGAGAAAATGGCCTTACAATTAAGATCTCTTGTAATTTTACTGACCGATAAAAGATTATATGAGATTTTAGGCACATGAAGTGTATCACGTAGTACTAAACCATTAAAAGGAGAGGTATTTCCTTTCCCTGCAACCGGGGCAAAAGACCCGTCTACAATTCTAATACGCTCATTTCCCGCACTCGGACAATATGAAACAAACAATTCTGAAGAACTGGTGAGATGATCTGTGGCCCCTGAATCTACAATCCAGGGTTTCTTGTCATTAATGCTAATAAGGCCAAAAGATGGAAATGTACCTGATTGTGCAATGACACTCACCCCGACAACACTCAAATTGGTCTTATTATCGGTTGAGGGTTGATGCTGTGTATTCTCATTAACTGAGTCACTTACGAGTGCACGCCCAGAATTTGATTTGTCATGTGACTGTCGTCGCCTACTATTTGGGGGCCTGTCGTGCAGCTTCCAACATTGGTCCTTTGTATGCCACGGCTTCTTACAATGCTCACAGATAGGTGTGGGCTTTTTATCACTGTCGGCACTGGAAGCCTTTGTGCATCAGTGGAAACAACCACATAATTGTTTATAGCATGTGACCGATCCTCTTCCAGTCGAACCTCTGAACAAATCTCTCTGAGAGAAGGAGTAGGTCGTTGACCCAATATGCGACTCCGAACACTGTCAAATTTTGGGTTTAATCCAGCCAAAAACACATACACCCGATCTACCTTTTCAAGTTTCAAGTACCGGGCCCCATCTTATGCACAGTTCCAGACAACCTATCGGCAAAGGTCCATCTCTTGCCAATACACTGATAATTTATTAAAGTAGGAAGTAACATCCATGGTCCCTTGTTTGCATTCATGGACCAGTTTGTGTAACGTGTACAATTGAGATGCGTTCTGTCGCTTTGAGTACAGATCCCTGGCTGCCTCCTAGATATCTCTAGCAGTTGCTACATACAGTAAGGGTCGGCCAATCTATGGCTCCATACTATTGAGGACAGAACGTAATAGAGAATCCTCCCCTTTCCAGATTCTTTCTTGAGGATCGCCTGGGATAGGTTTCAGAATTTCTCCTGTCAGATACCCGAATTTGTGCCTTCCTTCTAGGGCCATTCTGATCGACTGGGACCAGGAGAAATAATTCACCCCATTCAGTTTTTCTCCTACTAGAAATCCTACAGTATTTCCCATTGAACCAGTTAAGTAAGTTGTATTGGGTAAAATAGAGAACGAATTTATCGGATTCTCTGTGGTGACTGATTGAGGGTTTGGGCCAAGGGCCGTTTCCAAATTTGAAATCTGCATTTGAAGATAGGCCAATCTGGGTCGAACATCGTTAGGGTACTGGGCCGAACCACCATGATTTGGTGCGGCTGGAAAAGAGCCTTCGACCGGCGGCTGGTTGTGAGAGGAACCAGCTGGGTATGCTGGAATCAGGTCGGGTCTTGGAAAGACAGCGACGACATCGGAGCAGCAGTCCGGATACTGTCTCTTATACACATCTAGATGTGTATAAGAGACAGGAACCAGCTGGGTATGCTGGAATCAGGGCGTCGGCCGGAGAGAACACGATTGGAGGTTGCGGCGCTTGGAAAGGCTGCGGTGGCGTCGGGTCGGTAGCTCGGATCCGTGCCTGGGAAAAACGCGGTTGGACAGAGGTAGATGCGATCGGCTGCGTCGGTTTCTCTCCTCGGGTCGGCTCCCGAAGCGGTCGTGGCTGGGCAGAGAAAGGAATGGCCGATGACTCGTGCGGCATGGTCGGCGCGAACGAGGGTTGTTGTGGCCCGATCTCACAGTTCTGTCCTTCGAAGGAACCCTCGATCGACGTTGACGGCGCCCCATGCGGCGGCTGGACGGCGGCTATGGTGGCTGGAAGAAGTTGCGGTAGGGCAGATTGGAGGTATTCTTTTACAGCTTCTTGGATAACAGCTTTTATGTCCATGATTGGAGCTTCGTCTGTAGATGTCTATGGTTGGTTCTCGTCAATGACGGCTAGGGTTTCGTCGCCATGCTCTGATATCATGATGAAATATAAGAAAAGAGAGACCAACACACAGTTTACGTGGAAACCCTAGAACAAGGAGAAAAACCACGATACAGATCTTTATCTTATTATTTTTAATTGATACACTGAATACAAGAGAACAGGGTGAATAAATAGACCCTAGAGAGCCCTAGGGTAGAAAACAATTACAATAATACCCCTAGGAAAAAACCCTACTTTCACCATTCTACAACATTGAGTGCGTTGTTGGGACCTTTTTTTTGTTCAAGCTGTATTGCTGTGTGGTACATGAGCTATATCATTCATTTTGAAATGTATTGTTGGTTAAGTGAGTCAAAATGTGTCTCTGAATTTTATTTTATCACTGGTCGTCACTTTCTTGCTGTTGAATAGCAATTTGCATAGTTAATGGGTACAAATTCAAGATTGATCAATACTTTCACATCGTGTTTTCCATTAAAGCTGTTTTAGGTCATCCTTGGGAGTGTTAACTTCGGGTGTCATACGGGCCTGAATTCTTTATAGTGTTAAGTAGCACCTTCGCTTTGTTCGTAATGAAAAGGTTTTCGGTGAGTGATACTGTTAAGAACCTGGAGTGTCCTTCACCTTCCTACGAGTAAATGACCAAGGAACAAAAGAAGAAAAGAATAGAAAGAAAGAAACAGTGCACAGAAGGCTACAGATTTAATAATATTTCATTACTCATAAAGAACTTGACAACAGAGAATTGGTGATATCAATAAGCAACAATCAAGATAAGAAAAACAAAAGAAAACCAAAAGGGTCCAGCAGAATTCGAGAGAGCTGGGGAATCTCTCCATGAAAGCTTCCTTAGCTCTTATTTATCTCACAGAAATTCCTTGCCCTTCAATAACCTCAGGATGCTCTATTTAACGGCTGAAAGTGGTCCCCCCTCCTTAACCGAATTCACCTCCCTCTATCTCCTCTGAAAATGAATCTTTCCCTACTGCTTCTTTTGTAACAACTTCTTCTTGTTTATTCCCCTTTTTGCCCCTTCTTTTGTAAGTGTAAATCATTGGGGGTTTAACAGATACCTTCACATTGTTTTGTTCCTTAGGGCCGCTGGAATGCCAAAAGTTAGAATAGGTGTTGTCGGAGCTGGTACAGCTAACATTTTTGAGGAAGTGTTGCAATCATCAAAACTACTTGAAGTGGCATTTGCACCCTCAAAAGGTAAGATGCATGTCAAAATCACATCTCATGCATGATGCATGTATATGAATTATTTGTGGATTGCATTTGTTTGCATGATGTTATTAACATTTCTAGGTATATCATTTACTTATTGTCTTAAATCAAATAACATGACGAAAAACTCTCCAAAAAGACACTGCAGTAGTATGGAAATGGAATGTTAGAACTATATCTAAAAAAGAGAAATATGTCAAATGAATTAGATACTATTTGTGCTGGTAGATTCTATTCTTCAATCTTCACTCTGTTATGCTTGTTGTTGAACAATCACAATTTGCCAGGTGTTTGTAACTTCACAGTAGATTTCTTTTTCGTTTGTCTTTGTTTTTTTTCAAAAGAATTGAGAGGACAAAGACGATTTATTATTTGTATTATGTGTGTAGGATTTCATTAGAATAAGAATCCTTTTGCAGAGGTGCTTGGTTGTCCTGCACATCATAATTTGAATTAGTTTTTTTCTCCAATTATCTCTTTCAGCAATAGGCAAGGTCTTGGCTTCTGAGCTTCCAAAGTTAGGAAATGCAAGGTGCAGTGTCTTGTATCCTGCTTCTACTAAAGCAAGCAATGATATTGGTATGTTTTTTCTTTTACACTCTGAGAGCTATTTCCCATTAGATAATGTGGTAACAATGGATGTTTGTTTGTTGTCATCATCATTTTTTAAAAAACCACCCATTCTTGTTTTCTCATGCCATAACTAAAAGAAATTCAATTTGAACTGGAAGTATTGCTACTAAATTGTTGCTTCCTGGCATGCAGCTATAAATTGTATAAGGTTTACTTGATTAGCCACTCTTTGTGATAAGTCCAATTCTACCTGGAATGGTTAGCCAAATTTTCACAAATGAAAATTTAAAAAATATCTCGAATTAGATGAATAAAGTTATACTAGTGGCCAAGTTATTTATGTTCTAGCCACTGCAATAATTGGGAACTTTTGTTCTAAAGAGATCCAAGGAAAAACGTTGGAGATAGCGGTACTTGAAGTTAGATGTTGGCTCGTATTGCTAAAATCAATATTTTTTTTGTTTATTCTATAGCAATATTTCATATTTCATACAGATTGATCTCTCTTTCTGAATATATATAGTATATCCACATTTAACTAACGTATAACTTCAGCTATGAGTAATTTGAACTTTGGTTAGATATCTCAAATCAATTTTGAATCCCGAATGAAAATTTTAAATCAAGCTGCAATTATAATATTGAGTCATAGACTCATAACTAATGGTAACAAACCACTTGATGTATACTGTATCCAAGATATATTTCTCTCCCTGTTCCTCCCAGTTTTGTACATCCTTTATTAACAGTTCTTCAACTGAACTGGCAAGCCTCAGTTTACAAGTAGACAGTGATTTATGCAACATTTAACATTCAGACGACAAAATTTATGTTTTCTTTTGTGCACCTGATTTATGCAAACTGTAGCTGAGATTTTAAATTCTAATGTCAACTGATCTGTTTACAAGTAGACAGTGACAAACTTGAACCAATTATTTTATCTGTTAGCTGCTTTTTTTTATTAAAAAATTATTTTTACTTTTACTTTTATTTATTTATTTATTTTTGAGGTCTAGTATTTGTTAGTCACATTGTAGCACCAGTGTACTGGTGTGGTTTCGGTGTTCCGTCTATTATAACTGAAAGTAAAGTAATGGCTTCAAAAAATAATCTTGGTATCTCTTTTTGCTGTTGTACAGAGGAATGCCTTTCAAATCGTGGATTTGAGGTCATGAGGCTTAACACCTACACCACGGTAAAGTATTCACGTCCCTTGATATATATCTTGTACGCTGAAAATTTAAAGACAAGCCACACTGATTCAGTCCTCGCAATTTTTAGAGGGTATTCATTTGTTTGATCTGGAGTAAAGTTCTCAATAAATAAATTGTACAATGCAAATCTAGAGGGAATCAGTACTAGCAAACTATTATATGGGACATTCTTTTTAGTATACCATGCCAATACTTAGATAATTAGTTGTTGTATGGGGTAGAGGTTTTTTTTTTTGGAAGATACTTGAAGAGAGCCAGTACATTGGAGTAAAGGTGTAGGAGAAATTTACAAGGAAAAAAAAAAAAGAATGAAATTGAATTTGTTATTGAGTGCGAAATGGATATCTCCTCTCCGTAGGAATCTTGAATAATAATACCTTGTTCCTCCACCATTCTCTTCCTAAACTTTTTAGGCATCAGCCCTACTGATGTGCTTTTCAGGCACCTGTTGATTACGTTGATCAAACCATTCTCGAGCAAGCAAGGTCATTGCCTGTTGTCACAGTGGCTTCCCCTTCTGCAGTTCGGTATGCGGCAGTTTAAATTACTTGTACTGTCTGATTAAACTAGTTCTCCCCCAAGTGAAGAGGGAATTTGTAGTATGAATTTGTTTGTTCATCTTGGCATTGATCACGAATCTGTCGCAACAGCGCGTGGGTCAATCTTATTTCAGAGCCAAAGGAGTGGGAAAAATCACTTGCCTGTATTGGGGAAACAACTGCAGCAGCAGCGAAAAGATTAGGATTGAAAAACATTTACTACCCTAAGAATCCTGGCTTGGAAGGGTGAGTTATTCCGTACTTCGACTTAATTGAGTAGATCGAATATAACGAATACTGAATATATACAAGCATGATAATTGAGATGCAGGTGGGTTGATAGTATATTGGAAGCACTAAGATCAGAAGCTCAAGTGGTTGGTCACTTTTCAGACTAGCAAATATTTGAAGTTGTGAATTAAAGCATCTCATCATCATGGAATGATCACCCGTCCATTTGCCCGAGTATTTATTCGAGGTTAGGCGAATGGAACTTTTCTATTCCAGTAGTCCTACGTACATTCATCCCACAGTTTGTTGGCTTTGGTATTAGATAATTAGTGCCCATTGATCTATTTTCTTTATTGTTCTTTTAGTTAAACATGTAGGGTGAGAGACTTAAACCTTGACCTCTTGGTCGATGACACGTTATTGAACTAGTTGAGTTATGTTCGGTTGACTTTTATTTTATTTTAATAGAATGTAAATTCAGCTCCATTATCCCAAATATTTTTTCTTCTCTTCATCCAAACTTTAGTTTGAAATTTAGTAGCTCCAAATAATGAAGTTTCCACGAGCAGTTTGTAATCGAACATGCAAATAAATTGCGAAAATCCTAGCGTTTATATGTCAAAACTTAGATGTTAACAAACACAATGCGAGTTGGAAGTGAACTCATGTTTATTCTCAAGGTAAACAAGTAAATATAAAATGGTTAGATCAAACAAGTTTAGAGAAGTTTAGAAAAAGGAAAAAGAAAATCTTAAAGTTAAACTTTAAGATCTTAGAATTTAAAAGGATTTAATGGTCTCTTAATTTTCAACCCAAAAAATGGTAAACTAAGTTGTGAATACAGACACAAAATTCTAAACTTTCACGAATTTAGTTAACATGAAATTGAAAATTTGAAAATTTACAAACTATACAAATTGTGTTTAATTTAAAATTTAGTTAATGTGAGTTGTGAAAACGTAGGTTTTCTTCACGCTTTTCTTATAAAAATTAGGATAAATATAATTTGCACATCTAAACTTCGAATTAATAAGTGTATAATATAATTATTAGTTTAGGGTGGAAATAGATACTTTTTCTAAAAATTATTATTTAACATTCTCAATACATTTATTCAAATGGTCAAAATGAGAATTTTAAGCACATATAGGAAAAAAATGATAAATACCTATTTGAGCTATGTCACGGTTTCTGGATTAATTTTATTAAATTAAAAACATGTCTGTTTTTAAAGGAACACTTCAATAATTTTTACAGATTTTTGTTTTTGAAAATTAAATTTNATATATTTTACTTAGCTTCTTTTCTATAAATGCTTTAAAAAATAAGTCAATTTTGAAAATTAAAAAAAAGTTTAAAAAACTTGATTTTGTTTTTGAAATTTGGTTAATAATTCAAATATAGGTGGGAGAGATGAAAATCAGAGTAAAAAATTTATAAAAAATCAAGCACAATTTTTAAAAACTAAATAGTTATAGAATAAAACCTTAATAATCTTCACATTAATGTAATGGATGACAAATATGTAGGTATCAAATTGAAACACTCTTTTGAGAAGGAGAGAAAAAGGTTATTTCAAATATTGAAATAATCTTCAATTATTTGATAAATTTATGTTTTAGTTTGTGTTAAAACTCAAGCTTCAAGTGGAATGAAACAATTTGTAAACCAGCAGAGAAATAGAAAAGAAAAACCGAGAGTTGAAAGGGAGAAGAATCAAGACGAGCATTTATAGTGGTTGGACATGATGTCTACATCTACTGTGAATTAGAGAGCCATAGAATTTCATTTAACTTCAAGGAGGGAGAGAGTAACTATAATGAGAACAATCCCTCAGCAAGATGAACAAAACTTGCTCGCTCACCAAAATACCTCCAAAGCTAGAGAGTTCAAGTAGTAATTTCGTGAGTTGGATGAATAACGATAACCCGAGTTTGATAGTAATTAAAGTTAGTTAACCCAAGTTCTGATAATTACCACGAGTCACACAAATGCTGAGCTGTATTAATTCCCAAAAATAACAATTCACCCTCTTAACGGATGCAATATGAAAAAACACAGCTCTTTGAAACAATGCTAACAGAATGTCTGTTAGCCAACCCAAGCTTCAGCATGTCATGAAGGAAGATAAACCTGTCACCATTCAGAACCTTCGTAAACATGTCAGCTGGGTTTTGAGTCGCATGAACCTTAGCAAGTGAAATCTTCTTTTCGTTCATATCTCTGTTGAAGTGAAACCGCACATCAGTATGTTTGGTTCGATTGTGGAAGGTTGGATTCTTTGACAAGGACGAGGCAATTTGACTATTACAGAAGATCTTTACTTCACACTTTGAAGATATCAGTTCTGAAATAGGACCTTGCAACCATAAACCTTCCTTTACCGAATCAGAGTGACCAAGGATAACAAGATTCAAATAGAGGTGTCTCACAACTGGGAAAAAAATTTCAGTGTAGTCAACACCCTCTTCTTGTGTGTATCCCTTAGCTACCAACCTTGCCTTAAACCTAGGTTTGTTAGAGTGTGTAATTCCTGGTTTTAATTTGAAAACCCATTTGCAATCTACAATCTTCTGAAGCAGAGTTTTTTCAACTAAAATCCATTTACTGTTCTTATGAAGAGAATCAATTTCAAGCTGCATAGCCTCGATCCATTTCTCAGAATGTTCAGACTTTAAAGCCTTTTATAGTTATTTGTTTTGGACACATCACTATAATCCACACAATTCAAAGCATAACCAACGAGGTTAGAGTAATCATACCGAGATGGAGGAGGAATAACCCTTCTTTCTCTATCCCTGGTCAACTGATACCCATGTAGAGGCTGGTCTCAAGTGGATTGAGGATCCGAAACAACTTGATCATCTTCCTCTGGCAAAGATTCTACTTGTTCAGATGTTTCTTCAGCAGGGAAGTGAGCTTCGGTAGCTCCTTCAGGTTCTAACACAACTTCTTCAATACTTGTATTTCTAGAACCAAGTTCAATTTCAAAGGAATCAGGAGGATTCTGAGTTTCGAAACTTTTAGGCTCTTTCCAGGGCATAGAAGCCTTATTAAAAGTTACATACCTGCTGATCATACATTTATTATCACCGGCTTCAAGTGACCATAATTTGTAACCCTTAACTCTTTGAGGATAACCCAAGAAGATGCATCTTTTTGCCCATGGTTCAAGCTTCCCTTGTTTGATGTCGTGTGCATAACCTGCATCTTTGCTTTTTGACTCTTAATCTCAAACTAATTAATTAATTAATGGATTGATGATAACAAACCTGAATTAATTTATTAACAATTTGAGTGTTTGAAATGTCTATTACATAGAACTCGAAATAATTATTCCAATGCATTTTGAATCACTTGAATCGGAGCTCAAACGAAGAAGATATAGCCGAAACAAGTTTAACGGAAAAATCCCGAATTGACGATGTGATAGATTTTTTTTCATCAAAGTGGGTCAATTGAAAGGTGCCACTTGGAACATAAGAGGAATGACACATGGTGAACTTTTGATTTTTGGATTGGTTTAAAATGAAAATAAATTTAAAAAAGAAAAAAAAAATATAATATTATTTTATGTTTATGTCTAATGGCTAATTGGACACATGATGAGTTTTTACTTTTTGTTGGATTTAAAAAAAAAATGATTTGAAAAAAAAGTATATACTTCTTCTTCTAAGTGTATTACTTTTGTTAAGGCCACTCCCTCTATGTCTCAAAATGTCTCATCAGATGTGCCTAATTTATTGAAATTAAATTTGTGTCAAAGCATGAAAGTATTAGAAACATTCATGAAAAATCAAATTCTATGCCTAAACAAATTCATGTTAGACCAAAATATGGATTTTATGTCATGAAAAAGGTAGATCTATGCATGAAAAATCAAATTTTGTGCCTAAACATTTTCATGAAAATTCTAAATGTATGTAAAGTGTTAAATTTGTGCCTAAACATGTAAATGTTAGAGATTTGCATATAAAATAAAAATTTGTGTATGTTTGTCATTTTTGTGAAGTTAAAGGTCATATTAGACAAAATTATTTTGAATTGAAAAATGCTCTTAGAAAGAATTCCTTGAATAGAAATAAGGTACAAAATCAATTAGTTAAAAAGAAAATTTTGCCTAACATTGAAGTTATTCTTGTGGTAAAATTGGTCATAAAATTGATATTTGTTATTTGTCAAGAATGAATCCTAGTAATATTGGAACTAAATTTAAATGAGTTCCAAAATCTTTGCTCACTAACAATGAAGAACCCAAATAATGGGTACCAAAATCTTTTGGATGAGGTTTATTTGTAGATGTAATTCAAGAAGCAATTGTTGCTTGGACTTTCAGTGACAAATTAATTCATTTGGAGCAATTTTTATGGCTTGCTTGAATCTAACAGAAGAAAATAGCTTTTTCGGTAACTTTATATTTTTTTTATTATTGAGGTAATTATTCTTCTAGTATCTTTATGAAGATTAAATCTCTTGAATGTTCTTTTTAAAAGTTTGGATTTAATGACATGAGAATTGAATGTATATCTATCTATTTGGCATTTATCTATTTTGCTTATTATTTGCCTTTTTGACCAATTAGATGTTTACTCTATCCATGGTGTTTTTCTTGAAAAGTTTTGAGTTAAAAAGATATTGAGTTTGAAATATGTTGATTATCCTTTGAATGAAATTGATTAGAGTTTTTCTTAAATGCCTTTGAGCATGAAGTTATGCATATTCTATGGTTGAATGAAAATAATTTTAAGTATTTTATTTGTCCTATGTTGAAAAGAATGGATCATTGAGCATGTTGTTTTGAAAACTTAAATTCTTTTCCATAGGGAGAGCAGTTATTGAATTGTTTTACTTTCTTCATCTCCTATTAACATGTTTGCTCAAAATTGGATATGTTGATATAATGTTTATATTGATTTGCTAATTTGACTTTGCGATTATTGGTATCATTTGTTTTTCAACAACGATGTTTATTTCATAATATTTGTTTTTTTTTTATTAGAAACGGAGTGCTTGTTTTAAGGGGGAGTTATACACTTTTTATAAATGAATTTCATGTTTGAATGAAATTGATTCCCATGTCCCTTTTTTATTGTGAGTCTCTCTCATGCTTACTGTTTATTTTTTTAGGGTGAGTAATCTTTGGAGTAAAAATGTATTTTAAAATTTTATTTGATATTTCTACCCTCAAGTTGATATGTGCTAAATGTCTTTTTATTCCTTATTAAAAGGAAGTGTTCAATTGATTTCAAAAGGGGGAGAAATTTGTGAAATTGTTCTTAAAATTTCTTATGATGCCTCTTGAAGTTACAATGTTGCTTATTCTAAGAAGGCATGTTGATAGGAGAAGAAATATGCAAAATTATGTGTTCATATTTTAAAGAACTTTCATGTCTTTGTTTATTTTTCTTATCTATTCTTTTTTATTGATTCCAAAAGGGGGAGAGACAATAAAAAAAGGACTCTTTTTAAATATAGAAAAATAAATTAAAATATTTACAAAATATAGCAAAACTTTAGAATATCAATGATAGACAATGATAGACAATGATAGACACTATCAATATCACTGATAGACACTGATAGAAGTCTATCCGTGTTTATCAGTGTCTATCATTTATAGTACTAAAATTTTGCTATATCTTGTAAATATTTTCAACAGTTTTACCATTTGAAATAATTTCCCTAAAAAAATGAAATTATGTTACTATTGAATATATTCATTGTTTTCAAGTTAATTGAAATTATGTATATGTGTTGATTGTGCATCAAGTACATATTTCATATTACACACCACTTTTGATTTCATTTTTCTTGGGTTGTTTGTCATCATAAAAAGTGGAGATTGTTGGCTTTTTGGCCCTTAATATCAAACTAATTAATTAATTAATATTTTGATAATAACAAACATGAATTAAAGTAAAGATGGAGTAGAAGACGTCCCTGGAGAAATTGGAGTGAAACCACTACAAGGAGTCTTCCAGGCAGGAGATTGATCTTGACTGCTTAGGTCAAGGGACTCGAGGAGGTCTTATGAATGTGCGAGTTCGAGGAGGCTATGAGTACTTTATCAGTTTTACGGATGATTACTCTAGATATGGGTATGTTTATCTGGTGCAACGAAAGTCTGAATCTTTTGAAAAGTTCAAAGTATTCAAGGCTGAAGTTGAGAATGCTTTGGATAGACGGATTAAAACACTTTGATCAGATTGAGGTGGAGAGTTTTTGGATTCAGAGTTCCGGGACTATTTATTAGAACTTGAAATCGTTTCCCAACTCTCAACGCTAGGTACACCTCAGCAGAATGATGTAATGTAGAGGAAAAACAGAACCTTGTGTGACATGGTTCGTTCGATGATGAGTTACACTTCCTTACCAGACTCATTTTGGGGTTTCGCAATGGAGAATGCAGTATACATACTCAACTGTGTTCCTTCCAAGAGTGTTGCGAGACACCTCTTGAGTTGTGGAATGGGCATAAAGCTAGTTTACATCATTTCTGCATATGGGGTTGTCCAACACATGTGCTTGAGGCAAATCCCAAGAAGTTGGAACCACGGTCGAGGTTGTGCCTCTTTGTAGGCTACCCCAAAGGTACACGAGGGGTTACTTTTATGATTCGTTCGAAAACATGGTATTTGTTTCCAAGAATGCTACTCTCCTAGAGGAGAATCATATCAGAGAGCACAGTCCACGTAGTAAAGTCGTGTTACGTGAGCTTTCCAATGAAACTACTGAAACTTCAACAAAAGTTGTTGAAGAGCCTGCTTCATCAGCAAGAGTTGTTGATGATAGTTCATCTGGTAGGTTGATTCCGCCTCACGAGTTGAGGGAACCTTGACGCAGTGGGAGGGTTACGAACCCGCCTAATCGCTATCTGGGTTTCACAGAAATCCTAGCTATGGTGGTAGATGGCGACGTTGAGGATCCGTTGTCTTATCAAAAAGCAATGGAGGATGTTGATCGAGATGAATGGGTCAAAGCCATGAATCTCGAGATGGAGTTGATGTACTTCATCTCAGTATGGGATCTTGTAAATCAGCCTGATGGGGTAAGACCTATAGGTTGTAAATGGATCTCTACAAGCGCAAACGGGGTGCTGATAGGAAGGTGCAAACCTTCGAAGCTCGACTTGTAGCAAAGGGTTTTACCCAGGTGGAGGGAGTCGACTATGAGGAGACTTTCTCACCTGTTGCCATGTTAAAATTGACCCGTATTCTCCTGTCCATTGCCACTTATTATAATTATGAGATTTGGAAAATGGACGTCAAGACGGCTTTTCTGAATAGCAATCTTGAGGAGACCATTTACATGGTGCAACCCGAAGGATTCGTTACCCAAGGTCAAGAGAAAAAAGTTTACAAACTGAATCGGTCCATTTATGGGCTAAAACAGACGTCTCGATCTTGGAATATTCGGCTTGATACTACGATCAAATCATATACTTTAACCAAAACGTTGATGAACCTTGTGTTTACAAGAAGATCGTCAATAGTTCAATAGTTTTCTTAGTGTTGTATGTAGACGATATACTACTCATCAGGAATGATATAGGTCTACTGATTGCAGTTAATAACTATTTAGAGACCCAATTCCAAATGAGAGATTTGGGAGAGGCTCAGTTTGTTTTGGGTATACAAATCTTTCAGGATCGTAAGAACATAGTGCTAACGCTGTCTCAGGCATCGTATATTGACAAGATCCTGCTTAAGTACTTGATGCAGGATTCCAAAAAGGGCCTACTGCCATTCAGGCATGGAGTCACTTTGTCTAAGAACATGTGTCCTAAGACGCCTCAAGAGGTTAAGGAGATGAGACGGGTCCCATATGCATCTTCCGTTGGCAGTTTGATGTATACAATGCTCTGCACTAGGCCAGACATCTGCTATGCTATGGAAATAGTCAGTAGGTATCAGTCTAACCCAGGTCAGGGTCACTGGACTGCAGTTAAGAACATCCTTAAGTATCTTTAGAGAATGAGGGACTACATGCTCATGTATGGGTTTAGGGATTTGATCCTTACTGGGTACACGGATTCTGACTTTCAAACTGATAAGGACTCTCGAAAGTTCACTTCAGGGTCAGTTTTTACTCTTAACAGAGGAGCTGTAGTATGACAGAGCACTAAGCAGGGGTACATCGTCGAGTCCACGATGGAAGCTGAGTACGTAGCAGCTTGTGAAGCTGCTAAGGAGACCGTCTGGCTCAGGAAATTCTTGATAGAGCTGGAAGTTGTTCCAGATATGTCTTGGCTCATCACCCTCTATTGTGACAATAGTGGTGCTGTGGCGAACTCCAAGGAGCCCAGGAGTCACAGGCGCGGCGAACACATAGAGCGAAAGTATCATCTGATCCGCAAGATAGTGCATTGAAGATACGTGATCGTCACGAAGATAGTCTTAGAGCACAACGTTGCTAACCCGTTTACGAGACCTCTCAAGGTCACCTTCAGAGCATGAGTCTACGGGACCGCTCGTGGCTGGACTAGGGCAAGTGGGAGATTTTATTATACTAGGTTTTTATGCGCCTAATTATTGTTTTGTACTTGTTTTTGTACACCCCATTTCGCTTTAGGACAAGTGGGAGATTGTTGGGGTTGATGCCCTAAAGTCTCATGTCCTATAGTTTGTAAACAGTTTGTACGAACACTTGTGATGTATAATATATGATATTTAACTTCACTTCTTGACTTTGCACATTTGGATGTTTTATTTTCTTTACCACAAACCAATAAACTTAAAATCCCTGGTTGTCTTTATGTAACTTAAGCATGTATGTGGTGACATATAAGTGGATCATTCTTTAAGTGATAACCAAAATGGTCTGTAGTATATGGATATAGGAGGGAAACCTTATCCTAGTAACTCTACGGATGCGGCCTGCTTTATGGAATAGTTATAAGTGTTGTGGCTTGTCACAGATGGTCTGATCCTGGTCATTCGTGTAGGAGATATACGAGTGGGGGCGTCCTATACAAAGAGTTTGTATAAAGACCTGACCACGAAGTGTTAACGTCTTGTCACATTCCGTTCATGATAAAGACTTTACTTCACTAGGATGACCATAGGTAACATGACCTCAATCTTGAGTAAGTTGGGAACTCCTGCCATTGAGGGCGGTTCTTTGATTTGTTTGGGTGCGAGTGGCCAGAGCTCCGACTCAAACCTACCACTTTGGGGATTCGTCTGATTTGGGAGCTGGGAACTCAGCTACATAAGATGGAGTTCACTCATTCCCCAAAACATGTGTAAGTAGATAGATTACTCTCTTAAGGGTTGATTCTGGGGCTTGAACAATGTGGTGCCACACAACTTTTCATGGCTCGAGAGGTGTTCACACATAGTAGGACTATATTGTACTGTTCATTAGAGGGATAAGTGGTACTTAAAGAGTAAGATATAACTACAGGGGGAAATGGTAAATTATCCCAGTTGTATTTACGAGCATTTGTGAAGGGTCATTGTACTGATGATTGGTTATATCCAATGGACATAGAAATATATATGTGGTAAGAAGAGTTCAGCTGTCGGTCTTTAGTGGAATGCTTGGCAGTTAATGGATGATGGTTATCGTGGCTAAAGAGTTTAGTCAGTTATTCATGTACCGTTGGAGCTTCAAACCATAGGTCCATACGGTCCCTTTGATAGCTTGGATACCAGTTGAGAATCAGTTTTTGGGTCAGTTTGAAATGTACAAATTGACAAGAGGGAGTTTGATTATATATGATATAATTGACTTTATTTATGAGATACATTAATTTGGAGGAAATTGGATATAAATATGATTTATATCTAGTGGAGGAAAAATACTACGGTTAATATATGATATTAAACCATAGGTTATGAATATAATGTGATTATATTTATTATTTATTAATTGGACAGTTATGGGATAATTCGCCGACGTCTCTTCTGTTTTCGTAAATGATGAGTGAGATGAAGAATCGTTTTGAGACGTTTAAATAACTCACGGTGTGTTGCGATTCTAGAGAGTTATCGCTTAGTAAATCAGAGTCTATATGATAGTGTTGTTTACTAAACAATCACTTACACCCGCGCACGCTACTTACTAAATGATTGCTTATCTTCTACTAAACGATCATTTAGTACCCGAGCTTTACTAAACGATCATATAGAGGATCGCTTAACTTTTCCTACACGATCGTATACTTCACTTAAATGATCAATCATTTTGTCTATATGATAGACGAGTCTTTTTCCCACTTGCTTAAGAACCTTTGTCTACGTATACTTCACCTAATGCTTGAGAACCTTTGTCTATGTATCGACTGTTGGTAACCTAATGTATGCAATGTTATGACCAGACGTGACATTTGCTATGCAGTGGTGATAGTCAATAAATATCAGTCTAATCTAGGATTAAATCACTAGACAACCCTTAAAACTATCCTTAAGTATCTTTAGAGAACAAGGGACTACATGTTTGTGTATAAGTCTACAGATTTGATCCTTACAAGATACACTGACTCTCATTTTCAGACTGACAGGGATTCTAGGAAATCCACATCAGGATCAATGTTGTAGTCTGAGAAGAAGAAAGCAGAGTTGCATTGCTGACTCTATCATGGAGGCAAAGTTTGTAGCGACTTGTGAAGCTGTTAAAGAAGTTGTATGGCTTAAGGAAGTTTTTACTAATTTGGAAGTTGTTCCAGACATGTCAAATCCTATCACCATTTACTGTGATAATAGTGGTGTTGTGGAAAATTTCATGGAGCCTTGAAGCCACAAGCGTGGAAAGCACATAAAGCATGAGTATCATCTCATCCGGAAGATTGTGTATCGAGGGTACGTGATCGTTACAAAGATAGCTTTGGAGCACAGTGTTGCTAATCCATTTACAAAGGTTCTCATGACTAAAGTGTTTGAGGGTCACTTGTAGAGTCTAAGTCTATGGGACATGCCTCATCTAGTCTAGAGAAAATGGGAGATTTTCCTAGGCGCATAGTATATGCCCTAGTTTATTGTTTTTATGTATTGTACTGGTTTGTACTTTATATTTGTAAACCCCACTAGCTTTAGAACAAGTGAAAGATTGTGAAGGGTTATTGCACTATTGACTGGTTATATCCAATGGACACATAAATATAGCTATAGTGCGAAGAGTGCACTGTCGATCTTTGGTGGAGTGACCGGCAGTTAATAGATGTTGAATAATTCATTTAAACTAATTTATTTAAAGGAGTTTAATTAATTATTCAAGTACCATTGAAGTTTCAATCTATAGGTCCTCAATAGAGATTATTGAGAATCAAATTTAGATTAATTTGAATTGTTCAAATTAATTGAGGGAATTAATTATATGTGATATAATTAATTTAACTTAATTATATACGATATAATTAATATAATGAATTTAATGAATTATAATATAAAGTTTATTTGAGAGGAAATAAATATTTGAATATGATTCAAATATTAATAATATGGATGAGATTCATATAATTAAGCCATATAATTATATTTAGTACAAATATGATTTATATTAAATACCATAAATAATTGAGAGAGTTAAAACTATATGTTATATTGTATTTGATATAATATAAAAACTATTAGTTATGTGTTATCTTTGATATAACATATATTATGTTCTCAAGTATCTTCGGAGAATGAGGGACTACATGCTCGTGTATGGGTCTAGGGATTTGATCCTTACTGGGTACACGGATTCTAACTTTTAGACTGATAAGGACTCTCGGAAGTTCACTTCAGGGTCAGTTTTTACTCTTAACGGAGGAGCTGTAGTATGGCAGAGTACTAAGCAGGGGTACATCGTCGACTCCACGATGGAGGCCGAGTACGTAGAAGCTTGTGAAGCTGCTAAGGAGGCCGTCTGGCTCAAGAAATTCTTGACAGAGCTGGAAGTTGTTCCAGATATGTCTTGGTTCATCACCCTCTATTGTGACAATAGTGGTGCTGTGGTGAACTCCAAGGAGCCCAGGAGTCACAGGCGCGGCGAACACATAGAGCGAAAGTATCATCTGATCCGCAAGATAGTGCATCGAAGATACGTGATCGTCACGAAGATAGTCTTAGAGCACAACGTTGCTAACCCGTTTACGAGGGCTCTCAAGGTCACCTTCAGAGCATGAGTCTACGGGACCGCTCGTGGCTGGACTAGGGCAAGTGGGAGATTTTATTATACTAGGTTTTTACATACGGTCCCTTTTGATGCTTGGATACCAGTTGAGAACAGTTTTTGGGTCAGGCGTCCTATACAAAGAGTTTGTATAAGACCTGACCACGAAGTGTTAACGTCTCGTCATATAACTCCGTTCATGATAAAGACTTTACTTCACTAGGATGACCATAGGTAACATGACCTCAATCTTGAGTAAGTTGGGAACTCCTACCATTGAGGGCGGTTCTTTGATTTGTTTGGGTGCGAGTGGCCAGAGCTCCGACTCAAACCTACCACTTTGGGGATTCGTCTGATTTGGGAGCTGGGAACTCAGCTACATAAGATGGAGTTCACTCCTTCCCCAAAACAGGGGTAAGTAGATAGATTGCTCCCTTAAGGGTTGATCCTGGGGCTTGAACGATGTGGCGCCACATACATTTTAATGCCCTGAGAGGTGTTCACACATAGTAGGACTATGTTGTACTGTTCATTAGAGGGATCAGTGGTACTTAGAGAGTAAGATGTAACTACAGGGGCGAAATGGTAAATTAGCCTAGTTGTACTTGAGCATTTGTGAAGGGTTATCATACTGATGATTGGTTATATCCAATGGACAAAGAAATATATTTGTTGTAAGAAGAGTTCAACTGTCGGTCTTTAGTGGAATGCTTGGCAGTTAACGGATGATGAATATCATGGCTAAAGAGTTTAGTCAGTTATTCACGTACCGTTGGAGCTTCGAGCCATAGGTCCATAAGGTCCCGTTGGTAGCTTGGATACCAGTTGAGAATCAGTTTTTTGGTCAGTTTGAAATGTTCAAATTGACAAGAGGGAGTTCGATTATATATGATATAATTGAACTAATTAATTATATATGATATAATTGACTTTATGTATTAGATATATTAATTTGGAGGAAATTGAATATAAATATGATTTATATCTAGTGGAGGAAAAATATTATGGTTAATATATGATATTAAACCATAGGTTATCTATATAATGTGATTATATTCATTATTTATTAATTGGACAGTTATGGGATAATTGGTCGACGTCTCTTCTGTTTTCGTAACTGATGAGTAAGATGAAGAATCGTTTTGAGACGTTTAAATAGTTCACAGTGTGTTGTGATTCTAGAGAGTCATCGCTTAGTAAATTAGAGTCTATACGATAGTGTTGTTTACTAAACAATTGCTTACACCCGCGCACACTACTTACTAAATGATCGCTTATCTTCTACTAAACGATCGTTTAGTGCCCGAACTTTATTAAACGATCGTATAGACGATCACTTGACTTTTCCTACACGATCATATACTTCACCTAAACGAGCAAACATTTTGTCTATACGATAAACGAGTCTTTCTCCCACTTGCTTGATCGTTGTATACGATCTTTTTTCCTCCTCTCCTCTACCAAATCCGAACAGAGCCCACTCTTTGGATTCTCACTCCGAGAATACTGAGGGTTCCAAGTGGTGGTGTCGTCCCTTTTTCTTCGTCTGGTCATGTGAAGACTGTTCGTGGTAGACGATTGGGTGTTGCGGAACGATAGCTTGTCATTCCAGCGAAAGCGAGATTTGCTGCGAAAAGAGTCTTCAACTGGTAAGTCTACTTGTTCTCCTTTTTATTTATCTCTAAGCATATCGGTAATTTAGTATTTTGATGCATATCTGTTTGTGTGAATGTAAATGTGGTAATTCTGTCATAATGCTTTTGGAAAAATCCACTTCCGCTCAAAGGTACTTTTGTATAAGAGTTCCTTTAGGGGTTTTTCTCGGGTGTTCAAGAATGGGTTCATGCGTCAGTATGTTGGTGTAATGGTTGGCGGCAACTGTTTGGCAGGACCTTTGGACGCAGGCTCCCGCATCAATTTGGAAGGGGTTAAGGACTTAGGATTTTTTGTTGTTGAAGACAAAAGGTTTAGGTTTCGTGAGGGCTTTGGAGGAGGTGGACGGATCTTGGGACGACTTTTCCGGAACGGATTGGGCAGATGGCTTGGGTTGGGAGGTGGTTTTTCAGGAAGAAGATGAAATGGTAGTGGATTTGGATAGGGAAAAGGGTTTTGATGGTGGAGATGACAATGACAGAGGTAAAGGGGAAACAGATGAAGAGGAAAAGGAACTCACCAGACTATTGCTGGCAAAGCTCAGGGACATTTTGGCTGTCTGAAGCATCCAACATTGTGCTCTGGTGAAAAACTTCAAAAGCTTTGAAGAACAATTGATGAGGATAGTCGGATGACAAGGAAAAAATGAAACGGGTAGGGTTAGGGCTTGAGAAATGGAAGAAGAAAGAAGAAGACGAGGGAGTGGGGGAGGTCTTTTTTGTAGGGAGATACAAGAAGAAAGAGAGGACAGACTTGACGGGTGACGTTTACACATGACATTTTGTTTAAGGATCGTAAGAATAAAATGCTGGCCTTGTCTCAGACATCATATATTGACAAGATGCTTGTCAAACATTGGATGTTCCAAGAGAGCTTTATTACTTTTTAGGTATGGAATTATCTTGTCTAAGAAACAGTGTCCTCAAACACCTCAAGAAGTTGAGGAGATGAGACGGATCACCAATGTATCGACTATTGGCAACCTAATGTATGCAATGTTATGACCAGACATGACATTTTCTATGTAGTGATGATAGTTAATAAATATCAGTCTAATCTAGGATTAGATCACTAGACAACCATTAAAACCATCCTCAAGTATCTTCAGAGAACGATGGACTACGTGCTTGTGTATAAGTCTAAGGATTTGATTCTTACAAGATACACTGTCTCTAATTTTTAGACTGACAGGGATTCTAGGAAATCCACATTAGGATCAATGTTCACTCTTAATGAAGGAGTTGTAGTCTGAGAAGCAGAAAGCAGAGTTGCATTGCTGACTCTATCATGGAGGCAGAGTATGTAGCAATTTGGGAAGCTGCCAAAGAAGTTGTATGGCTTAAGGAATTTTTTACTGATTTGGAAGTTGTTCCAGACATGTCAAAGCCTATCACCCTTTACTGTGATAATAGTGGTGTTGTGGAAAATTTCATGGAGCCTTGAAGCCACAAGCGTGGAAAGCACATAAAGCATGGGTATCATCTCATCCGGGAGATTGTGCATCAAGGGTACATGATCGTTAAAAAGATAGCTTTGGAGCACAATGTTGCTAATCCATTTACAAAGGTTCTCATGACTAAAGTGTTTGAGGGTCACTTATAGAGTCTAAGTTTACGGGACATGCCTCATCTAGTCTAGAGCAAATAGGAGATTTTCTTGGGCGCATAGTATATGCCCTAGTTTATTGTTTTTATGTATTGTACTGGTTTGTACTTTATATTTGTAAACCCCACTAGCTTTAGAACAAGTGAAAGATTGTGAATAGTTATTGCACTATTGAATGGTTATATCCAATGGACACATAAATATATTTGTAGTGGAAGAGTGCACTGTCGGTCTTTGGTGGAGTGACCGGCAATTAATAGATGTTGAATAATTTAATTAAACTAATTTAATTAAAGGAGTTTAATTAATTATTCAAGTACCATTGGAGCTTCAATCTATAGGTCCATAAAGTCCTCTTTGTAGCTCAATAGGGATTATTGAGAATCAAATTTAGATTAATTTGAATTGTTCAAATTAATTGAGGGAATTAATTATATGTGATATAATTAATTTAGCTTAGTTATATACAATATAATTAATATAATGTATTTGATGAATTATAATATAAAGTTTATTTGAGAGGAAATAAATATTTGAATATGATTCAAATATTAATAATATGGATGAGATTCATATAATTAAACCATATAATTAAATTTAGTACAAATATGATTTATATTAAATACCATAAATGATTGAGAGAGTTAAAACTACAGGTTATATTGTATTTGATATAATATAAAAACTATAAGTTATGTATTATCTTTGATATAACATATATTATGTTCTCTCAATGTTACGTGAGTTGTGTGGGTGGTTTTTTTTTCAGTAGACCTATCATCTTCAAACATAAAAGATGTAAAAAAAATCAATCTCTTTGCATTAACCAAGATTCACACAGAATAAAATTTCTTCTCTTTAAATCTTTCCTCCCTCTCCTAAAACATAGAGGTCACACCTCTTGTGATTCTCTTCCCCTATAGAGAATATAGGTAGTGTCCTCATTGGCGGTGCTTGGTTTGTGATTGATCGTGAACATTTTAGAAAGGGAATTTCGCGAAGAAGAAATTGTTCTTCAAGGGTAAGTTTTCTTGAAACCCTAATTACTTTTTCCCCTTCAATCGCATGCTGTAAAGTTTTTGTAATTTACATAATTATGTTATGTAAAATTTTGTTCTATGAAAATTAAAATTGGGAACTATCCCCGCTTCTGCATTGGAATTTCACGGTTCCTTTACATCTATGGTTTCAAACAGGCTTCTAGACAATTGTTTGACAAACTTTTGATGCCTTACTTCTTGGTTTTATACAAACAATGTCTATTATTCTCTCTTCATTAGAGGATCTGGAGCCACATTTGTTGGCTTGCTTGTTTATGTTCATGATAGTGTACTGACAGGTGCTTCTGTTGACATTATTTATGATCTTAAAATTCACTTGAGTACTACTTTTAAGAAGGATTTGGGGGATCTTTGTCACTTCTTGGGGCGTGAACTTGCACGTTTTTCTCAAGGTATGTTTATGTCTCAACGACATTATGTTCTACAAATTCTTAAAGATACCAGTCTTTTGGCTTGTAAACCTTCAAATTGTCCCATGGATCCTAATTTGCACTTGTCTCTTGGTGATAGTCCTTTATTAAAAGGTCCAATTGCTTATCGGTGTTTGATTGACAAACTTTTATATCTCACTATCTCCAAACCTGATATTGTTTTTGTAGTTCATAAGTTTAGTCAATATATTTCTCAGCCTCGTCAATGTCATCTTGATGTTGTCCATCATCTTCTTCAATATTTGAAGGGTTCTCTAGGTCAAGGGATTCTTCTTCGCCTTTGTACTAATTTTCAACTTTAAGGCTTGTTCAAATTCTGATTGGGCATCTTACATGGATTCTTGTAAGTCCACAACTGGTTTTTGTGTGTTCATGAGTGATTCCCTTGTATTTTGGATGGCTAAGAAACAAATGACTGTCTTTAGATCATCAATTGAAGCTGAATACAAGGTTCATGGTGCTACTACTTGTGAAATTATTCGGATTTCCTAATTACTTACTAAGTTATAAGTTCCTTTAACTTCTCATGCTCTCATCTTTTCTGATAATGCTGCTACTCTTCATATTGCTACTAACCCTATGTTTCTTGAGAGAATGAAGCATATCGAGTTAGATTGTCATTTTGTTCGTAAAAAGATGGTTAAAGGAATTGTGAAGCAACTTGTACGATCTCATCAACAACTTGCATACATTTTCACTAAAGTTCTCTCATCCAAAGTTTTTGTTCCATTATTATCTAAGATGAGTGTGATTGACATTCACCGGTCATCCCAAGGGGGAGTATTAAGGGTAGTCTTGTAATTTGTTAAGAGGGTAGTCTTGTAGTTTGACTTTTTTCTGCCATTTATTATTTACAAACTCTCAATAATGAAACAAGGAAAAGAGATTCGATTGGCCCAATGAAGTTAAAGATGAAGACGCAAAAGATAGATACATACGAGAGATCCGTTCCTGTGAAATTTCACGCTCAATCTTCAAGAATAAATCCTCGGAGTGTCTTCACCGAGAACAATGAATATCCAACTGCGGCATTGATGATACGACGGAAACAGTAAAAATAAGAAATTAAAGCCAATCATCAAAACAAGCAATAAAATCCAGAACAATAAAGCAGATGCAAGGAGAAAAAACGTAAGACAGCAGCAAATACACATCAAAATTCTTTCCTAAATGAAGAATAATAAAGAGAAGGAAAGTTAGAGAACCTGAGATTGGCAGTGAGATTGCAGCGTCGTAGAGGAAAATTTCGGATGCAGCCAGCGGAGGGAGAGACTTTTGAATGGGGCGGGAATGCTTTTACTGCCAGTTTGGAATATTGGTTCTGTAAACTAATGGGTTGGGCCTGAAAACTAGCACCACTATGGGCCCAAATTTTGCCGTATAAAGGCCTAAAATGTTGCCTTAAATGACACCCTACACTAGTTCCCCTCACATGCGATGAGTTAACATTATCATAGATGTGTTTGAAATACATTTTTAAATATTTAATTTAAAAAATAAATTATTTTAAAAAAATTAATGTATTTAGTAATCATTTAAAATAATTTTTCAAGTGTATTTTAATCTTTTTTATAAATAAAAATAAGTTTTTTTAAAAACATTTTTTTTCTCAAGTTAATCTAAACAGATCTATAATATATTTTACAATTTATATTTTAGTCATGTTTTTGCCCTTTTAAGTTTGGGAGCATAGTCTAACTGACATGAGTTTGTTTAATTGATTTCGAAATTAAAATTTTGATTCTCCTGTCTCATATACATATTTTGATTCATAAATGTAGTCTTTTCTTTTCATTTGAAACGCAACTAACTCGTCAAAGAAAAGGAAATGAATCTTAAAATGGGAGTCTAATCTCGATGAAGATGACAGGTTTCTGTAGGCCGTAGGCTCACAGAATTTTGACATTTTAATTTATGAGGGTGGATAATTAATGCTTGAAAATGATAGCTACCTATAGAAAATAGACTTTTCTCTTCTTTTTTTATTTTTTATTTTTTTAAATATATAGAAAAATAGACCTTGGCCTACATTTATTAACATTGCACGTTGATCCAATAAACAATGATTTTGGTTCTAATTTATATCATAGGAAAAACTAGTTGCACACATTTCAATAAAATAGATGTCATGTGACAAAAAAAATATTTATTTTATTTTATTTTATTTTTATTAGGTTAAAAAAAAGATATAAGATAGACTGTCCTAATTATTGTTTTTATAATATATATATATGTGTGTGTGTGTGATATATTTTTTTTATATAAAAAGAAAATTGAATAATTGGACCTTATATGCTTCACAATTACATGTTATAATTTTTATTTGATATTTTAATTACAATTATTAAATTCTATTGAGTATGCTGTCTTAGCGATAACGAAATCTTCGTCAAAATTTTCTTAAAATAATGAATGAAATCGAAAAAGATTAATGAATTTTAATGGTTAGTATCAGTAAAACTTGAAAAAAAAATTAACATGTAAAAGCTGAAATTAAAAGTTTAAATAAGAGATGGAATTAAAAAGAAGAATATGAAGGAGAAAATCTCTACGATTACTGTTACTATGATTATTGAAATTTGGAGCATAACAAAAGCTCATAGTACAAGTAGTTGAAGTGTCACATTAAAAACAAGTTGAGATGACTTTGACAACATTATATTTTGATTGAGGTGTGTACTATAATATCTTTGAAAGGTAATCAACAACATTGTTTTTTCCCCCTTTTTCTTTTCGATACGAAAGAAAAGAAAGAGAAATCGGGAAATAGTTACCAAAATTACGTTTTTATAAGAGGAAAATAAGAAATGAGAAAGAAAAATATTACCAAATAAAGTTTAGTGGTCTTTTTGGATTCACTTGAAAAAAAAAAGTATTTTTCAAAACCGTCATTTTTATTTAAATATTTTTAATAAAAATTGATTAAAATATACATCAAAATCTATTTTGAATAGTTGTCAAACATTTCAAGTTCTTCCAAATAACTTATTTGTTAAAAGTATTTAAATAAAAAAATGAGTTTTTTGAAAAACATTTTTTTTCTCAGGAAAACGAGACCTAAAATTTTAGGGACTATTTGATAATCAATTGGGGTTTTCTATTTTTCAACGTTAAAAATGTCTTTTTTAAAATGTTAGAAAATTTCAAAAACAAGAAAAGATGTTAAACTATTTACAGAAGTAACAAAAAACAAATAATGATAGACTTCTATTCGTGTTTATTACATAGTATCAATGATAAATTTCTATCAATTTCTATTATTGATAAACAGATATAAATTTCTATCTGCCTCTATCAAAGAAGATTAAAATTTACTATTTCGTGTAAATAATTTTCCTTATTTTTTTATTTTTGAAATTTTTTCCAAAAAAAATTGTTTTACAAACAGATTTTCATTGTTTTTAAAATGTACGCATTTTCTATTATAATGTGGTCCAGTGATTTGGATATTAGCATGGTTCTTAGCATGTCGAAGTTCAAGTCTTATTACAATTTTTTTTTTACCAATATTTATTTTATGTTATTAGAGGAATATTTCTTTATTGTTTTATAATAAAGTGATTTTGGAAAAAATATCTTTTTGGTCCCAAGGTTTTGGTTCTAGTGTCTATTTAATCTTTAAAATATTACACATTTAGTCCTTAAGTTTTTATTTTAGTTTCAATTTAATCCCTAAATTTCAAAATATTACAATTTTACCTTTTACATTTGAGTTTTATTTCAATTTAGTCCTTGAAACTTATACTTTTAACCTTGATTTTTCACTAAGTACTTATTTTCAGTCTTTAGTCTTAATATATGTTAAGAAATTTAAAATAAATAAAATTAATTTTCATTTTTTCATCACTTTTAAAATTAAATTTAAAATTTTACTTTATAATTATTTAAAATTAATTAAGAAATGTCGAAGTCATTGATTGAAAAGGAATAAAATCTAGAAACCTAAAAACCAAATTGAAACAAAACTCAAATCTCAAGGGTAAAATTACACTGTTTTAAAATTTATAGATTAAGTTGAAACCAAACTCAAAACTACTAAATGTAAAACATTTTGAAACAAAGAGATAAAAAAAAAAAAACCAGATCCAAAACCTAAGAACTAAAAATATATATTTTTTCCATGATTTTTCAACTTTCACATGAAATTGAATAGTAACTGATGTAAAAAAAATATTTTAAAAAAACTAATGTCAATAATCTATTTTTTTATTTTACTTTTAAAAAAAATTTACACTGCACAAAATATCTGTTTTTCCTTTTATTTATTTTCCATTTTATAACAACGATTTCCACTTTTTATCTGAAATTTTGATGGTAAATAATCTCTCTCTCTCTCTCTCTCTCTCTCTCTCTTTTCAATCTAGTTCCACATCAATTCTTGTTTCATTTTTTTTTAAAAGAAAATTAACAAAAAAAAAAAAAAATCTTAAAGTTCTTTTAAACAACATTGAAACTTAAAGTTAAGGAAATAGTGTGAATTTATTGGATTTGAATTAATTGTTTTGATTGTTTTCTTTTTCAGCTATAATTGGCTCTTATACAATATAACTATTTTCTTTTATTTCGTAGATTTATTATAATTTTATTGTCTTTTTTTTTACTCATAATTAATCACTACATCTAAAACATCGATATTATTTTATCAATATGAAAATTAAGAAAAACCTAAGATATAATTTTATATTTATTATATGAGGTGGAAAATATTGTAAATATAATCTGGTTTTATTTTTTTATAAAAAAATATTAAACTAAAAAAGTCATCAAAACCTACTTTGGTTTTTTAAAAAACATAAGACAAAAGCACAATTATCAAATACTTTTTTATTTTCAAATCCCAAAAAAACAGATAATAAAAAACAATTATCAAACGTGTTAAAAAAAAAAAAAGCAGCAAAAACTATAACCAAATATATATGATTTTTGTTCTTTAAAAAACAAAAAACAAAAAATCCATATCTATACTTTATTAAAAGGGGCAATATGGAAGAAGTTTTACATTCCCTTTTTGCCCCTATATTTTTAGTAAATTACTACTTTGTACTCCAAGTTCCATCTTTTGTGCATGACTTTTCATTTGGTGTCTATTAAACGATTTAGGACAATAGAGACCCAATCTTATGTCGACAGGACACAATTCATTGGACACAAATAGTTATACATATTGAATCGGTATATCAATTCATATATGAATGTGACTCATTTATAAAAATGTGACTATTTGAGTTTAAGTGTATGTTTATTTTAATCTTTGTAATTAATGCTAATTTTACAACATTTTTTTTTTCTTAGAAAGAGATTCCATTGACCTATATTTCTATCTCTACTATATTAAAAGGGATATGTAGGGAGAATCTTTACATATCCTTTTTACCTTTATATTTTTATTAAATTTCCATATTGTCCTTTATCGTGTGGTCGTGACTTTTCAAATGCAGGTGTCCGTCTAAAAGATAGTGAATGGTGACTTTTCCAATTTTTAGTGTATAAAATAAATTTATATATTTAAAAAATAAAGCCTAATTTGAATAAGTGCAATTGACATTGAGAGGATGCAACTCTTCAAGATAGGATACAATAGATGTCAATTGGATGCATCTGTTCAGGGTGGAGGTGATTACACACATCGAATTGGTGCATTGATTCTTCAAATGTATCTGTGTGACGCACGTGCAAAAGAAAAATGAATTAAATATTTGCATCAACATTCTAAAAAAAAAAATCATGAGATCTAAAGTTGAGAGAAATCAGTTGTAAAAAAGTTTAGAGAAAATACCAAAAAAAAAAAAGATTCAATTGAATGAAAATAGTAATTAATATGGTGAAACAACGCATCTTTTCGTGTGACTTCATGGTAGATATATAAGAACATTAGAATAAAATTAATTGTATTATATAGATTACAATACTGGAATATTAACAAATTAATTCGATAATTTAATTACTATAACAAAATTTCTCTCTTTGTGCTAGATATTTTTTTTTTTTGAAAAAAAATGATAATATGATAACATACAAATAAAAATTGTTTCATTATCTAACTTTTAACTAAAACAAAATTGTATAATATTTATTTATTATATACTAAAAAATCACTATTTAAAAAATAATTAGAACTATAAGATTTCACATGCATTACACGTGTTTCTTGACTAGTAATTATAAAGTATAGATATTTCAGTATACTTAATCAACATGGATAACAATTAATAAATATAAATGAATTCTCAATATTCACACTAAACCTTTAAAAAACAAAATAATAAACTATAAAATTCATAGATATATGCATTACACGTGAGTTATTACTAGTAAATTTTTAAAAAACAAAAAACTAAGATCTCGTTTGGTAACTATTTAGTTTTTGAAAATTAAGTATATAAATATTCATTCCAACTCTAAATTTCTTGGCTTAGTATCTATGTTTTACCAATATTTTTCAAAATCAAGCAAATTTTTTGAAAATTTAAGACTCTATTTAGTAACTATTTCGGTTTTAATTGTTTTAGTTTTTGAAAATTAAGTCTATTTTCTCCTCATTTCTTATAATGATTTGTATATTTATTAAGTACAGTCGTTGAATTTTTAACCAAATTCCAAATTCCAAAAACAAATATTTAAAAGCTACGACCATAACTATTTTGTTTTTTTGTTTTTGTTCTTAAAAATCAAGCCTAATAACATTATATTCACTTCCAATTTTCTTCCTTTATTATATTTTTTTTACCAATGATTTAAACAACCAAGCCAAATTTTGAGATCTAAAAAAAATAGCTTTCAAAAAGTTGTTTTTGTTTTTGAAAATTGGTCATTCAACAATTGTATTTAAGAAAGATACACATCATTGTGAAAAATTAGATGAAATAGGCTTAATTTTTTTTTTAAAAAAATAAATGGTTACCAAATGAGGCTTGTTTTTTTTAATTTTCAAATTTTGACTTGATTTTTAAGTCATCGGTAAAAGGTATAGAAAGATATTTAGAAGTAGAAATAGTGTTTATAGGCTTAATTTTCAAAAAAAAAAAAAAAAAAAAAAAAATTAAATGGTTACCAACGAGGCCTAAATTGTGGTTTTTAAAAAACTTGTTTTTTGTTTTTGAATTTGGCTAATAATAAACTATTTTACTTAAGAAATATGCAATTCATCATAAAAAATTAGAAAAAATAAAATTTAATTTTCTAAAAAAATAAAAAATATCAAAAATCAAAACCAAATTGTTGTCAAATAAAATCTAAATAATTATTGAAACCGGCCTTAAATTGAATTTGACTGCCAATTAGATACAACCATCAGTGTTCAAATCAAAATGAGCATTGTTATCCCCCTATCTTAACTTCACCTTATAACTTGCTCCATTAGTTCCTCTTGTCAAGAGATTGAGTGATAAAAAATCCAATTTGTTAAATTAGAAATTTTTGGTCCTAAGAAATATAACAATTCGGTAGTTATGATTTTAAAGAATTAGATTTTTAGTTTTTATCGTTTTAATAAAATATTCAGGAATAAGCACTAGCCTACGATAATATTTTTAAATTATGGAGACTAAATTTGATTTTTTAAAAAGAAATTATAGAAAATAACCAAAGTAATATATTAGAGGAAATAAAAAGGTATTTTTGGGTGTGTGGGTTGGGCTTGTGGTGTAAATACATGAAGAAGATTTGGGCAAATGAGGTTCGGTTAAGATGTGAACGGAAAAGGATAAGCAAGCCAAGCAAAATAAATTATTAATTGATGAAAGCCATACAAGGAAATAATGAAAGTGGAGAAATAGAAAAACGTTATCCATTTTTGTGATGCGATGGCGACTGAGTTAATTGAAAGCCCCAAAAGTCAAGATCGTTTCCAAAAGGAAAATATATTATATATTATATAATATATATATATCCGTACAAGTAACAAAGCCACCGACCGTCAACTGTCAACAAACTGACCGAAAAAATACAACTTAGCCTTCCCCTAAAATTTACACCTATTAATCAATTTTCCAACCCCCAAATAAGAAAAAAAACACTTTTCTTTCTCCATCCTTCACTAATCATTTTTTATTTGTCAAAAATTTAAACTGCTATCAACAAAGGAAAAAAAAAAATGCTAAATTACAAATTGTGTATAAATAAATTAGTGGCGAAAGTTGATTGCAAGTGGTTAGATCACTTTCAATCAATGTTCAAAAATCATTCCGAATCATACTTGTTTAATTTTATATTTTTAAACATAATTTTTATATTATTAAATTTTGATTTTTAATGATTAAAAATACTTTTGAAATGATTTTAATTTTTTAAAAAATAACAAAATGTGATTTAACGTTTTTGAATTGGTTTAAAAAAAGATGGTGTATTTTTGGTGCCCCATTTCTAGGCAGTTTCGTTTCGAATATTAAAGATCTTGTTAACATAGCCATGCAGGGGCGGTTTTCTCATATTTAAGGTTTTTTTTAGAATAAGTGATATTATTATACAACAACAAAAGATGATCCACAGCCTGAGATCAAGCATCAAAGGCATAAGCAAAGACAGGGCAAACAAAACCACAACAATACCAAAAGGATAAAGAACTACGAACAAAACCAAACACATAGACGTAAACTCAGCAAAACCACTAGGAAACAAGGCAAGAAGAAACCCCACCAAACTAGTGGCTCAGTAAAGCAGAGAACAAACGTGAAGGAAAAAAAACAACGTACACACACTTGAGATAAGACCAAATGGTCAACCCGCCAAGAAGTAGCACGAGCATGAACGTTTAGAGGGACCATAAGGTGAACCGAGCAGACACTTGACCTCGGCTTGACCACCATGTAGCCGCCGATTATTGGCTCCCTGCCAGAATGTAATATATGACGCACCACCCGTAATACACGGAACAACTTCTAATGCCACCCCCCTTACTTCGGCCACACACAACACAACCAACTCAACTCTACATGCCCAACCAGCCACCCGATGCGTCGAACTCAACTAACGCAACACACTAGACCACACCTCTCTCCCAAACCCACGGTCAAAAAATAAATGATCCCGCGACTCCACACCTTCCCCACACAGAAGATACCCCCTCTCTGACAACACCCCAACTCCTCAACCAATCCCGCGTACCCAACCTATCCTTCACTACTAACCATGCATAGAAGGAGGGATGCGGAATACCACCCCCTGCCCACAAAATACCAGCCCAAGACACCCTAGGACGACGAAGACGAATACTCTCCCAAGCACTAGCGATAGAAAACCGACCACTAGCATCCGGCACCCAAACCCAATAATCCTTTCCTCTCACCCTAGACCCCACTGCCTGGATAAGACCCCATATATCGAGCAGTTCCCAAGACACTGTAGGCCACCTCCAACCTCCCTCACCATCCAAGAACTCCGACAACCGCGCTTCCAAAGTACTCCTTGCATCATGAACCACCGTAGACTCGTATGAATCCAAAATCGCGCCCCCCGATAGTCAAGGATCCCACCAAACAAAACAAGACCGACCATCACCAATGATCAAACGAACCAGATGCTTGAATTTATCTCTACTTCGAAAGATAGCCTTCAAGCACCAAAACCTCCCAACCTCACTCCGAATAGCCCACAACGACCGCCCACACAAAACATACTCCTCCACCCATGCCACCCATAGTGACCCCGATTTAATTAAGAGAAGCCAGAGCAACTTCATAATAACAGCTTGGTTCCAATAGGCCATATGCTTCACACCCAACCCCCCTCTCTCAGTGGCAGGCATACCTCATCCCACGCCACCGTGCACCACCCCGGCTCACCACACTACCCTTCCATAAATAACTACGTAACAGACGATCAACCTCATGAGTTACACACGCAGGCAACGCGAATATGCTACACCAAAAAACCTGAAAGGATTGTAAAATAGACCTAACAAGCTACAACCTCCCAACAAAGGAGAGGGACCTCGCTACCCAGCTTCTAATACGAGCTGTAATCCTCTGTATCAAAGGCGCACAATCCACAACCCTCAACCGACCCGCCAATAAAGGTAAACCCAGATACCTAACAGGCAAAGAACCAAGAGAGACACTCATATAAACGGCTAATTCCTCTCCCTCCCCAACCTCCACACCCGCAACAAACATGGAACTCTTCCCAACATTTGCAACTAACCCAGACAACTCTACAAACTCTGACAATACCTGCCTCAAAAAATCCAAAGAATCTTTCTCAGCCGCACAGAAAATCATCAAATCGTCTGCAAAAGCCAAATGAGTTATGCCCACGCGTTCACACCGCTGTCTCTTATACACATCTAGATGTGTATAAGAGACAGGCATAATATCCCCAATTCGAGCAGTAAGATCCCTATACCCCACATGTTGGGCCCCTAAGCAACCCGTCTCTTATACACATCTAGATGTGTATAAGAGACAGACTCCAAGCAGCTCTGTAAAAATCCACCGAAAACCCATCAGGCCCAGGAGCCTTCTCAGATTTCATCGAGAATAAAGCCTTCTGAATCTCCTCCCGATTCACTGGTCGACCAAGTGCCTCCACCCCCTTCTCGGGCCAGCTGAACTGCATAATATCCCCAATTCGAGCAGTAAGATCCCCATACCCCACATGCTGTCTCTTATACACATCTAGATGTGTATAAGAGACAGCCAAGCAGCTCTGTAAAAATCCACCGAAAACCCATCAGGCCCAGGAACCTTCTCAGATTTCATCGAGAATAAAGCCTTCTGAATCTCCTCCCGACTCACTGGTCGACCAAGTGCCTCCACCCCCTCCTCGGGCTAGCTGAACTGCATAATATCCCCAATTCGAGCAGTAAGATCCCCATACCCCACATGTTGGGCCCCTAAGCAACCCCGAAAGAATTCTACCGCCACCTCTGCCACCCTGTCATGCTCCGTCTGGCGAGTCCCTCTAGCATCCACGACTGTAAATAAACCACTGCAGCTACGACAAGAACGAATACAACGATGAAAAAAAGCTGTGTTCATATCATCTAACTCTAGCCACCTGACCCTAGCTTTCTGTCGGAGCGACGCCTTCTCCAATTTTGCCACTGACCAAAAAACCTCCGTGGCCCGAGCCGCCTCCGCACACACCGACTCTGAATCAGGAATCCTTTCTACCGTAGCCTGAGCAACCTCCATAACCTGCCTAGCCGCCCACACCTCATTAGCTAACACAGAGATACGCCTACCAAACGATGCACGAAAAAACCGCTTCACTGCCTTTAAATTTCGCACAAAACTAACCATAGGAGACACATGCTCAGACCTTCTCCACACTGACTTGATAGTGTCAAGAAAACCCTATGCCTCTACCCAATGAGAAAAATAACGAAACGTAGGAGGTGGCCTACTCCTCGTCTCCCCTGTAGAAACCAGAAGAGGGCCATGATCAGAAATCCCCCACTGACCAACTCTAACCTCCGAATATGGAAAAGCTACCTTCCACGCCTCATTTGACAAGCATCGATCCAAGCGGCGGAAGATACCATATCTCTATTTTAAGTTTGATATTAAGTGGTTGGTTTGTCTTTAATGAAATGTCATTAAAAGAAAATGTGTTAAATAGGTTTTCAAATTAAAAAAAACTTTAATGAGTTCACAAACTTTAAATTTTGTGTTTAATGTATCAATGGACTTCAAAAGATGTCTACCAAATCTATAAACTTTCGTTTTCATTTTCGTTTCTAATTGTTATTGCAGTGTGATTGGCTAATATTATCACATGACTACAGTGTGGTTGGTTGATTTTATTATAGGCAAAACTCAAGCAACATGTTGTGCAACATGTCAAAGACATTATTAATATTATTACATGTCTGGCAGCAGATTCGACAGAATATCTTTTCCTTATTTGTCTGCGTTGATTTGCAGATTTTCGTGGCTGCTTTCCTTATTCTCCTGCACATAATATTTATTCACTTCTAAAAAATATTTTCAAAGTTAGCTTTATATATATGATGATCTTTTCATTTTTAGGGTTAGCCGCCTTATTAGTAAAGTGTGTATTGGGAGTTTTGAGTTTAGAGTTTGTCTAAGCCTTAACCTCTATGCATTATTATTGAAAATCCTTGTATTTTTCTTTGAGATTTTGGTTTAGCAGCCATTATAGAACTTGGGAGGAATTTGATTTGATATTGTATTTAGGGGGAGCCTAAGTACGTTGAAGATAATGAAAACTCATATTTAGGGGGAGCCTAAATTTGATGAATGTGAGAGGATCTGGAACCAAAGTACATTGAAGATAATAACAACTCATATTTAGGGGGAAACTAAATTTGATGAATGTGAGGGAATCTCACTCTTAAGGGGAACCTAAATATGTCGTATTGAGGGGATCTCATACAAAACATGGAGAAGCATTTTTGTGGAAGTGATGGGAGCTCAAACTTAGGGGAAGTCAAAATTGAAAGGTAGTTGTACATGAGTCACTGAAGAGGGAGTCTATCAGATAAGTACTTTCGTTGTAATTGCTAAACTCTTTATATAGTGAAGTTTCAGCCCACCAGGCATACAACCCTCCAGACATAGGTGAATTTTCACCGAACTGGATTATCAATCTCTGTGTCTTTACATTTCTGTTTGCTTTCGTGTTGTCCACTTGTCATATATATTGTCTGTAACATCGTGCTTGACATTGTATCCTGTGTTAGATCCACCATATTTTTTTTAATTAGTATCAGAGCAGGTTGATTGCTAGTTCATTGAGTATTCAATGGAGTCTATCAGGGAAGGTGGATCAACTACTTGTCCTCTTGTTTTAGATGGAACAAATTACTCATACTGGAAAGCTCGAATGATTGCTTATCTCAAATTAATTCATAGTAAGTCGTGGAAGGCTATTGTTATTGGTTGGTCTCCTCCTCAGGTTGTTGATAAGAATGGAGTAGTCAGTTCAAAACCTAAAAAAGATTGGATAGAGGCTGAAGGTAAAGTATCGTTAGGAATTCATGTGCTCTGAATGCTATTTTCAACAAAACTGACAATAACATTTTTCAATACATGTGTTTCTGCTAACGAAGTGTGGGAGATCATTGACATGACACATTAAAGCATCTCTAAAGTGAAGTTGTCTCATTTGTAGATTTTAACTTCAAAATTTGAATCTCTTAAGATGTTGGAAGATGGAAGTATTGTCGAGTTCAATGCTCGCATCTTGGATATTGCAAATGAATCTTTTGCTCTTTGTGAAAAAATGTCTAAAGAAAAACTTGTTCGAAATATTCTATGTTCACTACCAAAAAGATTTGATATGAAAATTATAGCTATCGAAGAGGTCTATGATATTGCTACCATGAAGAGGGATGAGTTGTTTGGATCTTTGCGAACCTTTGAATTATTTTTTTTGCAGTCTATTTCTAATGAAGATCAAACTTGAAATAAGGCAAAGATACAGAAAAAAAAATCTTGCTGATACTATGTCTCTGTTAACTAAACAATTTAGCAAAGTTATAAAACACTTGGGTAGGGAGGCCGAGAACCTTCATACTTCACATGTCAAAGATAACAGTAGTAATAGCAACTTTATTATGCACGAAAATTTTAAACCATCTGGAAGAAAAAGAGAAAGTGAATGTGGTTTAAGCAATGCTCAGGGCAACAAAGATCGAAACTTCAGGTATAGAGAATGCGAAGGATTTGACCACTTCCAAGCTAAGTGTCCAAATTATCTGAGAAGACAGAATAAAGGATATTCAGTGACTTTGTCAGATAATGAATCCGATTCATGTAGTGAATCTGATAAGGAAATTCGTGTCTTGACTGTTTGTGCTGCATCTAACAATATTAAAAAGCCTGGGATATCTAATAAATTTTTGAGTAAAGACTCATGGGTATCCAATCATGCTTCAATCCAGATTGATAATTTATCACTAGAAGAAGTCCTTGAAAAGTGGGAGGAAGACTTACAAGTTTTGGAGTTGCAAAAGGAACGGATAAAAAAAAATAATTGAAGATAATCACGTTTGTTAAGCACCATTTTTTAGCTAAAGAAAGAATTGAGGGCATCAAAAGTTGAACTTGAATTTGTTGTGTTGTATGTCCTAAAACTTGCAGTATGTAATCTTTAAACATATTCTATTTGCAATAAAGTTGATATTGAGGTTTATTCAATAAAGTTGTAATTGAACATGTAAATTGCACTCGTAAATAATCTAAATCTAATAAACTAACGAACCCCTAGCTATAGCATGAATGCTTAAATTTTATGTAGAGATATAAAAGTGGATCAAGTTTGAGTATATAGCCAAAATAATCTATAAGTATAAGGATAGGGTTAGGTACCTTATCCTGGAAACACTATGGATGTGGCCCACTTTGTATATGATAAAAATTATGTAATCCCGAAATCGTTCATGTAGAGACATGGGAATGGGAACATCCTATGCAAAAGATGTTTGCAAGACTAGACCACGAAATAGTCACTTTTCTTTATAATACCGTTTATTGTTAAAATCGACTATTTCAGTTCGATGACCAAGGTAAGTCGATCTCACCCCTGAGGTAACTATGAGCTCTTGTTTATTCTGGATTATCCTTTACTCTGCATAGGTGAGAGTGGCTTATCATTGCTACCCGGTAAGCCTCCGCTTTAGGGGTAAGACCAAGTAGATAGCTGAGGACATAGTCCTGCAAGATGGAATTCGCTTTTACTCGACATCAGGGATACTAGATAGGTTGTTCCCTTAAGTACTGACTCCTAGCCTTGAACAAGGGCCCCCCACCCTTTTTATGTCTCAGATGGACTCGGTTTATTGGTAGGATCGTAAATCAATTGTTCTTTAGTGGATTAGTGGAGATTTAAGGAGTAAGATGTATTACAGGGGTAATGTTGGGTTGTATGTCCTAAAACTCACAGTTTGTAAAATTAAACATATTTTATTTACAATAAAGAAGTTATTGAGGTTTATTCAAGAAAACTGTTATTGAACGTGTAAATAGCACTTGTAAAAAACTAAATCCAATAAACTAAGATTCATGGCTATCTATGAGTAGTTGTACTTTATGTGGAGATATAAGAGTGGATCAAGTTCGAGTAGATAGCCAAAACGGTCTATAGTATATGGATAAGGTTGGATACCTTATTCTGGAAACATTATCAGATGCGACCCACTTTGTTTTTAGTACAAACGATGTGATCTTGAATCATTCATGTGGAGATATGCGAGTGGAGGCATCCTATGTAAAGAGTTTGTATAAGATCGAACCGAGAAATAAGTCACTCTTAATTTATAACGTTGTTTACTGTTTAAGACTAACTATTTCAAAACAAAGACATAGGTAACTTGACCTTAACCCTGAGTTAACTATGAGCTCGTGTTTATTCGGGATTATCCTCAGATTTGTATGAGTGAAGGTTGACTCAATAGTGCTGTGTTGGGTGGAAAATTAGGGATGGGGTTGCGCACGCAATCATGCGTTAGACATGGCTTAAGCTATGCATTTACGTCCATGCGTCAGAGGTTATGCTTTTGGAATGAAAATGCGTTAATCTAGTATGCAATGACCACGCGTTCCTATCACAAGTTTTCTTTCCTTCTCGTCAAGTATAACGAAAATGCAAGTTTCTCGGATAATCCGAGGTCGAACACAGGGACTTGTCATTCAATAATGCTTGTGAAGCAATGCGTTTGAGGCGATGAATAAAAATAAAAAAGAAGAAGTTTAATGGATATACATACTACTCCTACTCTTAACTAAACGGATAGAGCAATAGGAGACTTGTGATGAGAATTGGTAGATACACAACAACCGTAATGCATAGTAGTGTTTATTATCTTAAATCGCTCGAGTAATCCTAGCTCGTCACACTAACGCATCGCACACCTCTCGGTGGTTAGTCGCATGACTATATCTCTATAGTGCATAGTCGCGTCGAGCATAAGATTGTGCCTACCTCTAGGACAATGCATACTTTACTTTAGTGCGTTCCATCTCTTACCTTTTCAAGCAGTTAGACGCAACTAATTAACTTATAGACAAGCATTGCAACAACTCATAGAAAAAAGTTGCTATAGCCTTTCACAAAGTAAAGAGGATTAACTTACTATACTCACACAACACACACCTCTCGGTGGGTTGCTACAAGCGTCCTATCTCTAGGCTACATGATTAAGTATGCGGTCGCCTTTGATAAATAAATGATGAAGGTAAATGATGATAAAGATAAAGATGATGAAGAAGATGACATTGAAGGAATCAAGAGATGCATTGATTACAACATGTCTTAATATCTTAATCTAAAATGTAATACAATATAGAGATTAGAAGAGAAATGAAGGACTCTACGTCAAGGATGTCGGTGGTGCCATGGATGAATGATGGAGATGTCTCTCTTGAGCTGTATCTCCGGTGAAAGCTCCGGTCGTCACTCGGTCTGGTTTGTGAAGGTGAAGAATTCTCATTGAAAATCTTGCTCAAGCTCTCATCTGTGATCGCAAACCTCTGCCTTCGGATGTTTTGAAATGAAGGTCTAAGGGGCTATTTATAGAATTTAAACATTAACGGTTATCATGATTGCGTTATGGCTCACTGCTGCTTTTTTCGCGGTATGGGTATTGTCACATCGTCTTATGTTGTTGATACTCCCAAGGTATGCGTCCGAGTTTAATTCAGCTGAAGTTATCAATGCGTTCTACCCATCTTGCGATTTTTTATTATGGCTATCACTCCGTGGCCGCAGTCTCCTAGTGATTACCGCATTCGCTTGATCACCACAACTTCCATTCGATGGACACATGAGATCACCACATGCATTCGTCTATGCAATAGCTCAGTTTTCAGCGCATGTGTTTGTCTTTGCGTTCGCCTGGCTTCAGTGCATGCGTTTGATTACGAGTGCTTATTTCCAACGTATGCATTTGATTCTTGTGATAGCTACCACTTTGGCACAGTGTAACGCATAATATTAGGTCAGTGAGGATTTAGGTGCTAATCGACGCAAAAGTCAATTTTTAAAAAATTCTAAGTATTGTCACCGCGTTTTCTACTTGTTAGCCCTCATAATTCTAAATAAGAGGTTCATAATAACTGGCATTTATGCCAGTTATCACACCCCTAAACTTAGAATCATGCTTGTCCTCAAGCATGCGTCATACTTAAGAAATTGTTACCTCACCTTCCGTTGTTCCTTTGCGATGACCAGCCTCTCAGAATATAATTAACTCGTACCTCTAACCATGGCCGCAATGCTCTCCTCTACTTCAGCTACTTCTTCAGAAAGATCTTTTCTATGTTAAATTTGGCAAGCCTTCGCTCAAAAAAACTTTTAGTCATTCTCTGCAACCTTGCGTTCGGCTCTTGAAAATGCGTTCGTTCAAAACAATTCAAGAATATGCGATTACTTATTCGAATGCGGCATTGAACCTGGTTACGCTCTTCGTTTTGGCTTACCCCCACGTGTGTCATGCAGGCATCCAACTTCGGTTGCGTTCCATTTTCAACTCAACTCATGTCTTGCTTAAGTTGGCTTGCACCACTGTAACACGTTCGGTATGTATGATATTAAATGCTCACAATGATGCGATACTACTACTATTTATGCGTTAATTAGGGATTGCTCAGGTAGTATGCCTTGCGTTGTCACAAGTTTTCTTACGATGAAACCAAGTGTAATTCCACCGTAAGTTTCTCGGTGTGATCCAAGGTCGAACACGGGGAAGTGGTGCCGGTTATTGCGGTATGTTCATGGTATATGCGACCAGGTTTTTAATTCTTTATAAAAGGTGTGTACAGTATGTAAATTGCAGTAAAATAAAGGAAAGTGGTAAAGATGCGATAAGACATAAAAATACAATAAACCTAAGCTAGATGTTACAAGATATAGGCTTTACGTGCAAGATACTAGGATTAAGGTTGACTGTGAAGATTGTGCAAAGACGTGGGATGCGACGAAAAGTCTTGTGAACAGATTAGAAAGAGAAAGATAAGTATTACAAACAAAGTAAGTTCTTAATTGAATTGATATTACAAATAAGTTCTTAATGGAATTGATAGTACAAATACTGTTCCGCTCTTTTCTTGGCGACCTCTCAGTGATCAGCCACATTTCCTACATGTGTATTGTGAAATAGAGTCTAACGTAATGAACTCAAGGTTGCTTCCATGTCTGGAAGTACTACTCGCTTTAGTTAACGCATTCTTCTGACCTTTTCTCGATAGATAAGAATGACATCTTCACTTCTGCTCTCACAGGTGAAGATGCCGTCTAGTATGCTTTAGCTAAACGTATTTTAGAACTTTAATACATATTAAGTTCTTGGTGATTAATATTGCTCATCAAGGGAATAAGAAAACATCATGAAGAAAGTGACTAATGGGTGAACGGAAATAGACAAAAAATGGTAAATGAAATCTATCGAAACATTTAATATTTCTACTAAGTGTTTGATACATGATATGTGAATGAAGAGATAAAGAAAATATGGAATACAATGAAAGAGAGATAGAACAGATACAATCCGGTGCCAATGTCTTGGCATAGATTCGATGGAGATCTGCTCGCCGGATCGGATGGTTTCGATGGCAGGAAGAGCTTCCCTCTCAGGCTTGCTCTAACGGTTGCATGGGTCTCTGCACAGAGCTTTGATCGGGTGTATGACAGGTCAAATCTGAGATTTACCTTTCGGCCTTATCTTGTTCTCTTCTCAGATTTCTTCTTTTCAGCACCCAGCTCAACCTTTTCTCTCTAAAAGCTTACAGCACTTAGCCCAGTATCTAATAGCATACTTTTCTATAAAATCACTGGGGTATTTATAGGAGTAGATCATTTGACTCCGGTCTTGTGGTCCCCACGTGATGGTTATGGTAATTTCGCAGATGGATGGATATTATTCCTTCTGTTATGCCATCAGACCATCAATTCTACACAACTGTTAGTTGTACACGTGTCTCAATCCTCCGCTCTCGTGTTGCTCAGTTGCATCTTTCGATCATGGGTTCGCATGTGGTGTTTGTTTTTATTACTGAAGCGTAGCTCTGGACCGACTATCACATTGCGTCGTTACTTCGGTAGTTGTCTCTTCATGGTTGATCGACGGGCGCAATGTGACAGATATATGTTGATTAGTTTCTCATGAGCCTTGAGCGCAAGCGATGACTTGGTCTCCTGCAAAACAGAGTAAAGTTTGGCTTGTCCTCCATCTTTTTGGCTTTAGTAGGTGTAATTGCAAACATTTATAATTATTGTCATACTAGGTTAATTTTCATACAATTGACGCATAATTACTAACTTTTGGCCGCAATATCTATATAAGGTGGCATAAATAACTTGTATTTCTTCAAGTTATCACACCCCCAAATTTAGATATATGCTTGTCCTCAAGCATATCTTCTACTAAGGCAATCATGCTCCATTCCTATCCTATATTTCTGCAATGATTTGTTGCTCCGAATGTTACACTTAGGCACATTACCTGACATTGCACTTTCCTTCTATCCTTGCTAATTCTTAGCAAGCCTTACTTTATTCTTCTATGTAACAAAATTCTTCTCAAAGAAACTTTTCGAGTTTTCAAAATAGAAAGTTTATCTCTTCTTTATCAAAACAACTTGATGTATCTATATGTAGTGAACAACACTTTGCGTCATTTATTCACTTAGAGACAGTTGGTCATGGTTACACTCTTCGTTTTGGCTTGTCCCTACGGGTGTCATGCGAACATCCAACTACGGTAGTGTGCCAGTTCTAACTTTAACTCATGATAATCAGAGGAGTTGTCCCTTGCATTCTTTCTTTTTACCTTTTTGGTTTATACAATGTCGTTCTTGGAAACCCACCTTCGTTTTGCCTTGCTCCTACGGGTGTCATATGAATATCCAACTACGAGCAGGCTTCTTTCACAACTAAACTCTTATCAGGTTGGGAACAATTTTAAAATTTTCCGTTGCGCTGACATTGGAGTTTTGCAATTTTTTTTAAAAAAATGAAAATGGACGCATTTTTTGAAATACTGCATACTTCTGATTTCATATGCTCAAACCTTCCCCAACCCCAAATTTAAAGATGAGCAAGATCCTCATTGCGTTGTTTGGATAGATTAGACAAACACTTAGAAGAAAATTTCAAAAAGAAGGTTTGAGTAGGACTTTGAAAGATAAAAGGTAAAGTACTGCTAAACTAAGAGTTAACTAAGTGTTAGTCAAAATTTACTAAGCATGGAAAATGTTTCTAAGTGTAACATATAATACAGCATAACAATGCAATGAAGATCATAAAAATACAAGAGTACAAATATAGCAAAGATTAACAAAGGAAGATAAAGAAAGAGGCACAGACAAAGAGTAGAGTGAATTATGTACTTTGATTGTATTGACTATTAACAAAGTATGCGAATATATTACAAATGATCGAATTACAAGAATTTTTCTATTGCCTGTATAGGAGTCAAAGACTTCGGTTAACTTACAATTTGCATCGGAAGGGTGCATGAGGACGGGTACACACATACATCCCTGCAGCACACCCCTTAATTAAATACATTTCTGGTGGATACCTCAACATAGTGCATTTAACTAAGACCAGGCAAAGGACGCATATGTGCGCAATACACCCTTCATCGCAATGTATTTGGGTGTATTAGATGCATATCTCCTCTTCTTTCTATTTACTACACCCAACCTCTCGTTATATACCAGTTTATTTTCCTCTCTTCTTAACGCAAGTTGAAAAGGTCTTGTGGTGATTTATCGAACATTCACAAAGTCATATGCCCACGCTACTACATTTAACGTATGTAAACATATGAAACTTCTAGAAAAATAAGGCCTAATCCTATTAAATAGTGATCATAAAATGAAACAAACGGTAAAAGAAAGCCATAAAGAATGCAAGTAAATATAGATGGGAAGGCCGACTGAAAGAAGTTCATAGAATTACCGCAATCGCTTTCCCTGCAAGCATTTTAATCCTACTTGCCCAAATCAATGGTGTCCATGCGACGATCGAATTTGCCCCCATAATAGGGTTTGATCCGCTGACCATTGACTTTGAATGTGCTGCTCCCATCCAACGTTGTTAATTCCACTGCGCCGTGGGGAAAGATTGTCCTGATCCGAAATGGCCCGGGCCAGCGAGACTTCAAATTTCCAGGGAATAGTCGTAGACGCGCGTTGAATAGCAATACCTACTGACCTTCGATGAATGTCCGGTTATTTATGCGGTCATCATGCCATTTCTTCATTTTCTCCTTATATATCTTGGCATTTTCATAGGCATCCCTTCACCATTCGACCAATTGATTCAATTGTAACTTCTAGACTTTCCCTACACTTGCTAAATCGAACTTCAGCTTCTTGCATGCCCACATTGCCTTCTGTTCCAACTCAAGCGATAGATGACAAGCTTTTCCAAAGACCAGGGCGTACGAAGACATGCCAATTGGTGTTTTGTAGGCAGTCCTATAAGCCCATAGTGCCTCGTCAAGCTTGGGTGACCAATCTCTTCTGGCAGTATTAACCACCTTCTCCAAGATCGTTTTGATCTCTCTGTTAGAGATCTCTGCCTACCCATTTGTGGGTGATAAGCAATTTCCACTCGATGGCTGACGTTGAATTTAGTCAACAGGTTAGAAATTATGCGATTGATGAGTGAGAGCCCTCATCGCTGATTAAGGCACGTGGCGTTCCATAGTGCGCAAAAATATTCTTCTGCAAAAACTTCTCCACAGTGGTTGCGTCATTCTTGGCACATGCGATGTCCTCAACCCATTTTGATACATAATCAACCGCAACCAAAATATATTGATGACCTTCGGATGGTGCGAACGGGCCCGAAGTCAATTCCCCATACATCAAATACTTCAACTTCTAAGATTGACGTCAATGGCATTTCATTTCCTTTAGACATATTCCCTGTCCTTTGCACCTATCGCATTGCACAACATAGGCATGGGCATCCTTGAACAGAGTTGGCCAAAAGCAGCAGCACTGTAAGCTTTTGTGGGGACTCATGATAGAGTTCTAAAATGCTCTTGGTTTTGTGCTTAGGAACGAACTGACATATTATATGATCAGGTCCTTGTCGATATAGGAATGGATCGTCCCAGAAATAAAATTTTGCGTCATGTCTTAGCTTCTTCTTCTGCTGGTAGGTATAATCATCCGGTAGTTGACCGTAAACTATAAAGTTTACTATGTCCGTATACCAGGGAATATTAATGCCTACTGCCATCAGCAGCTCATCGAGGAATCTTTCCTCAATATCTTATTCTATCCCTTGAACCTCGCAATTTTCCAGTCTTGACAAATGATCTGCAACTCGATTCTCGGTGCCCTTCCTATCTTTAATTTCTAGGTCAAATTCTTGCAGGAGCAATACCCACCGTATCAATCTTGGTTTTGCATCCTTCTTCGTCATTAGATATTTAATCGCAGAGTGATTTGTATACACCACCACATTTATTCCGATCAGGTACTGTCGAAACTTCTCCAGTGTAAATACCACTGCAAGCATTTCTTTCTCTGTGGTCGTATAGTTCTCTTGTGCGTCGTTCAATGTTTTGCTCGCATAATAAATGGGATGCAAAACCTTTTCCCGGCGTTGACTCAAAACTGCGCCCACAGTATATCCGCTAGCGTCATACATCAATGCAAAGGGTTGCGTCCAATCTGGCGCAACCAAAATCGGAGCGAAGATAAGTGCATCTTTTAATGTGTTAAATGCTTTAGTGCAGGCATTATCCAAATTGTACTCACGGTCAACTTAGAGAAGTGCACTAAGGGGTCTTGCGATCTGAGAGAAATTGCGAATAAATCTTCTATAAAATCCCGCATGACCTAGAAAGCTCCTTAGTGTTTTTACAATCATCGATTGGGGTAATTTGGAAATTGCGTCGATTTTTGCTTGATCAACTTCCAATCCTGCCTTGGAGTTTAATGACCTAGAACTATTCCTTCCTCCACCATGAAGTGGCGTTTTTCCCAATTCAGTACAAGATTTGTTTCCACGCATCTCTTCAAGACTTTCTCAAGGTTGGTCAAATAGGGGTCATAGTTACTGCCGAAAACTGAGAAATCATCAATGAAAACCTCGACTGACTCCTCCAAGTAATCCAAAAATATTGCCATCGTGCATCGTTGAAAAGAGCCTGGTGCATTACAGAGTCCAAATGTCATGCGCTGGAACGTCAACGTACCAAATGGGCACGTGAAGTTTGTCTGGTCCTGATCCTCCCATGCAATTGCTATTTGGTTATACCCGAATAGCCATCAAGAAAGCAGAAAAATTTGTTCCCTGTAAGTTTGTCCAAAATTTGGTTAATGAAGGGAGTGGAAAATGGTTCTTTTTGGTGGCCAAATTTAGCTTTTGGTAGTCCATGCAGATTCTCCACCCCGTAGTTGTCCTTGTTGGAACCAATTCATTCTTGTCATTGGTGATGACTGTCATCCCTCCTTTCTTTGGAACACACTGCACTGGGCTTATCTAGCTGCTATCAAATATCGGGTAGATGACGTCGACATCCAGCCACTTCACTATTTCCTTCTTTACAACCTCCTTCATGGCAGGATTTAAGCGACGCTGCCTTTCTACTGATCCATTCTTTCCTTCCTCTAGACGAATCTTGTTATGCAATACGAAGGATTGATTCCTCGAATATCTGCCAAGATCCATCTTAAGGCTTTTGCGTTGTTCCTTAGGATCCATATGAGAGCATCTTATTTCCCCTTACTTAGTGATGCAGATATGATAACTGGTAACGTGTCGTTACTTTCCAAGTAAGCATATTTAAGTGCACCGACAACGAATTTAACTCTAACACAGGTGGCTCTTCTAAAGATGACTTAATGCGCCGTGAAGTTTGTTCAGATAATCGAGCAGTTCGAAATTAGATTCAGCATGAATTGGGGCGCAATCCTCCTCCAATATTGCGCCGTCTTCAAAATATTCCTCCTCTCTTTCCTTCAGGGGTTCGTGCAGCTGTTCTCCCTACAGTTCTTCGATATATTGGTAGTTTTCTACATCTTCTGGATACTTCAACGCATTGAGTACGTTGAACTTTACCTCTTGATCATCGACCCGGATGGTCAACTCTCCTTTCTGCACATCAATCAATGCTCGCCCTGTGGCAAGAAATGGGCGTCTCAGGATGATAGAGCTTTCTCTATCTACCTCATAATCTAATATAATAAAATATGCAGGGAAGATAAACTTGTCTACCTGCATGAGAACATCTTCTATCTTGCCCTCTGGAAGCTTTATTGATCTATCGGCTAACTATAATGTAATCGTGATTGGTCTGGCTTTGCTGATGTCCAGCTTTTTAAAGATTGATAAGGGCATCAAATTTATGCTTGCCCCCAAATCACACAGTGCGTTCCCGACCATCTTCTCTCCTATGGTGCAAGGTAATGTAAAAGTCCTAGGATCCTTCATTTTAGCAAGGAGATTATTTTGAAACAAAGCGCTACACTCGTATGTTAGTGTAACTGTTTCATTTTCTTCGATCTTTCTCTAATTGGCTAGAATGTCCTTGAGGAATTTCATATAGCTCAACATCTGCTCTAATGCTTCTATTAAGGGAATATTAATATGCAGCTGTCGAAGAACGTCCAGGAACCTCTGAAATTTCATACTATCATCTTTCTTTTTCAGTCTGGATGGGAAAGGTGGAGGATCCTGACGTGTTTCCTACTCACTTTTCATCTTAGTAAGGTTCTGTGCTTGCAGTGTGTTGTTGGTTGGCGGTTGCGTTGATTGAGAATTTAAATCTTGAGAAGCTTCATCTTTTGTAAATAATCTTGCTTCTGAATTGGGGTTTGCTTTCATTATTTTGTACTTGGTCATCATCAATAGTTAAATCAACTGGTACTGTTACCGTATCTGGTACCTTCGGCGCAATGAGGGTTGTTGTTCTGCCGCTCCGCAATGTCACGGCATGACATTGTTCTTTACCTTTTGGCCCCAATATTTCTGAACTTCCTTGTGATGTACCAGGCGTTTTCTTCTTTAATTCTCTCGCAAGTTGATCTATTTGGTCTTCTAATTCTTTGAGAGAGTCAGCTTGCGACTGTCTCATTGGCTCGTTCTTTTCAATGTAATGTTTCATCGACGTTTCCAGAGACGAGGTACTGTAGAAGGTATCATATGCAAACAGTTCGTTGCATGGCTGTGTACCCTGAGAATCACTTGGACTGCAATCCGGAGGGTTGCCTTGATCCTCTCGATAACTAAATTGATAGAAACTATGGTCTTCGTGAATGAGATTCTCATATAAACCGAAAATTGGGTGATCCCCCCAATCATGGTTGTGTTCGTTGCCCCATGGTTCATCATAAATAAAATATACGGGTTGTTGATCCCATGGGCAGATGTCTGCTAGATGCACCTCTCCTCATTCAGTGCAATCCATAGTGGTCAAATGAGTCACCGCGTTAACTTGCGCTACTCCTTGGGAGAGAGTTTTGTGTTGATTAGCCACCGTTTGGAGGAAAGATGTCATCGTGGTCATTTGCTCGACCAGTGCGCTCATTTTGTATGTTGGCACATTGGCCCTTTCTACTCTTTCTGGTTTCAGACATCTTACCTCAAGCCCATTATCAATCCATTCATCAGAATGTTGCGATATACGATCCAATATGCCCTTGCTTCCATATAAGACATTCATTAATCCTCCATCTGCAGAGGAATCGGCAACTGCTCGCGTTGATGGGTCTAGACCATTGTAAAAGGTTTCCATCAAGATACTATCAGGAATCCCAATAGGCGGACAGTTCTTTACTAACTGCCAGAATCGCACCCAAGCGATGCTCAGGATTTCATAACTCTTTTGCTCGAAATTCAACACCTCTCTTCACCTCCTTACGTTGAAAGATGGAGGGAAGAATCTATTCATGAACCTATCAACCAACTGTCCCCATCCATGAATTTCGCCCGGCTCTAATGCTTGAGCCCACCTCTTTGCTTCATCCCGCAATGTGTACGGGAATAGATGCAGTTGAAGACTTTCTTGAGTTTCACCAAGCGAAGAGAATGTGCTACATATGACTGCGAAGTTTGTTAAATGTGCGTGTGGGTCTTCTCCTAATAATCCTCCGAATTGTTCCACATTTTGAATCATTTGCAACATGATAGGTTTCATCTCAAAGCTTGCATTCCCCTCAACTACTGGTTTTGAAATTTCTGGTTAAAAATTGTAAAGATCTGGTGCTGCATATTCCCTCATAGGGATGTTCTGATCATCGACAAGAGAAACAAGATCTTGCAATGGAAAATCTCCCCTCAGGTTTCCAGCAGGAGCCATATTCTCTTCAGCCATACTTCTTTGCCAGTTAATTCAACCCTGATGAACTCTACGCGAACAATATACTTGATCTCTGGGTCCATTAGAGTTACCAGACCACCCCTAGTACTCTTAAGTCGTCAGACTGCTCTCCGCGTTAAACAATCAGTACAAAGTGATCTGTCATGCACATAACATGAAAATATTCAACATTAACTATTAACTAGCTTCCCCGGCAACAGTGCCATAAACTTGTGACGTGTTCAGTATGTATGATATTAAATGCTCACAATGATGCGATACTACTACTATTTATGTCTTAATTAGGGATTGCTCAGGTAGTATGCCCTGCGTTGTCACAAGTTTCCTTACGATTGAACCAAGTGTAATTCCATCGCAAGTTTCTCGGTGTGATCCGAGGTCGAACACGGGGAAGTGGTGCCGGTTATTACCGTATGTTCATAGTATATGTGACCAAGTTTTTAATTCTTTATAAAAGGTGTGTACAATATGTAAATTGCAGTAAAGATGCGATAAGACATAAAAATACTATAAACCTAAGCTATATGTTACAAGATACAGGCTTTATGTGCAAGATACTAGGATTAAGATACTAGGATTAAGGTTGGCTGTGTGCAAAGACGTGGAATGTGACGACAAGTCTTGTGAACAGATTAGAAAGAGAAAGAAAAGTATTACAAACAACGCAAGTTCTTAATTGAATTGAAAGTACAAATACTGTTCTGCTATTCTCTTGGCGTACACCTCTCAGTGATCGACCGCATTTCCCATATGTCTGTGGTGAAACAGAGTCTAACATAATGAACGCAAGGTTGCTTCCATGTCTGGAAGTACTACTCGCTTTAGTTAACTCATTCTTCCAACCTTCTCTCGATAGATCAGAATGACATCTTCACTTCTGCTCTCATAGGTATGTTGTCTAGTATGCTTTAGCTAAACGTATTTTATAACTTTAATACATATTAAGTTCTTGGTGATTCATATTGCTCATCAAGGGATTATGAACACATCATGAAGAAAGTGACTAATGGGTGAACGGAAATATACAGAAAATGGTAAACGAAATCTATCAAAACATTTAATATTTCTACTAAGTGTTTGATACATGATATGTGAATGAAGAGATAAAGAAAATATGGAATACAATGAAAGAGAGATAGAGCAGATACATTCCAGTGCCAATGTCTTGGTAACGATTCGATGAAGATCTGCTTGCCGGATCAGATGGTTTCGATGGCAGTAAGAGCTTCCATCATAGGCTTTCTCTATCGATAGCAGGGGTCTCTGCACAGAGCTTTGATCGGGTGTATGACAGGTCGGATCTGAGATTGATCTCTCGGCCTTATCTCGTTCTCTTCCCGGATTTCTTCTCTTCAGCACTCAGCTCAACCTTTTCTCTCTAAAATCTTACAACACTTAGCTCAGTATCCAATAGCATACTTTTCTCTGAAATCATTAGGGTATTTATAGGAGCAGATCCTTTGACTCCGGCCTTGTGGTCCCCACGTGATGGTTATGGTAATTCTGCAGATGGAGGGATATTATTCCTTCTGTTATGCAATCAGACCATCAATTCTGCACAACCGCTAGTTGTACACGTGTCTCAATCCTCCGCACTCGCATTGCTCAGTTGCATCTTTCGATCATGGGTTCGCATGCGGTGTTTGTTTTTATTACCGCATGCTATCGAAGCGTAGCTCTGGACCGACTGTCGCTTTGCGTCGTTACTTCGGTAGTCGTCTCTTCATGGTTGATTGACGGACGCAATGTGATAGAGTTGCATTGATTAGTTTCTCATGAGCCTTGAGTGCAAGCGGTGACTTGGTCTCCTTCAAAACAGAGTAAAGTTTGGCTTGTCCTACATCTTTCTGGCGTTAGTGGGTGTAATTGCAAAAAATTATAATTATTGTCATACTAGGTTAATTTTCATACAATTGGCGCATAATTAAAAGTAATGAGCACATTGCAATGCCTGGTTAGCGGATGCGGTGAATTATTTGTACCATCATAGATGCATCGCAAAGGACCGCAATCAGACAAGGAGAATTTCAAAAGGATAATGCATAAAAGATCACAAGAGAAGAACCTTAAGTTGAATAACGCATGCGACAATGCGTTGGAATTCATACGGTTGAAGCCATGTGTTGAAGGATGTGGAGGACTCTTCCATTGTAATTGCGTACCGAGGAGAGTTATTGTCACATCTACAAGGAGTAAATGCACCACAACCAATGAAGCAGCCGCATATCCAAAATAACAATAAATAAAAATAATAAATTAAACTAAGAATGCAACAAAAAGATAGAGTAGAAGACGTCCCTGGAGAAATTGGAGTGTTGTCACAGCAAGGAGTCTCCTTGCAGGAGATGGCTCTTAACTGCTTGAGTCAAGGGGCTCGCCCTGACCATTGGAGGTTCCAGCAATTGTTGAACACATGATGTTTGTCATGTGCCTAAGACTGCTTCCAGCTCATGCGACAGATAGTCCTTTTATCTCGGGGTCAATATTTGACTTTTAAAACATCACCTATACTTCAAATATTGTTTACAGCTTGGTCGCACAATCTACAATATGCCTAAGATTGAAAGGGTGCCTGTGAAATCACAAAACATTAGCTGCCAAGTCCCCAGCAACAGCGCCAAAAACTTGTTGGGTGAAAAATTAGGGATGGGGTTGCGCACGCATTCATGCGTTAGACATGGCTTAAGCTATGAGTTTACGCCCATGCGTCAGAAGGCATGCTTTTGGAATGAAGATGCGTTAATCTAGTATGCAATGACCACACGTTCCTATCACAAGTTTTCTTACCTTCTCGCCAAGTATAACGAAAACGCAAGTTTCTCGGATAATCCGAGGTCGAACACAGGGACTTGTCACTCAATAATACTTGTGAAGTAATGCGTTTGAGGCAATGAATACAAATAAAAAGAAGAAGTTTAATAGATATACACACTACTCCTACTCATAACTAAACAGGTAGAGCAATAGGAGACTTGCGATGAGAATTGGTAGATACATAACAACCGTTAACGCATAGTAGTGTTTATTATCTTAAATCGCTCGAGTAATCCCAGCTCGTCGCACTAACGCATCGCACACCTCTCGATGGTTAACCGCATGACTATATCTCTATAGTGCATGGTTGCGTCGAGCATAAGATTGTGCCTATCTTTAAGGACAATGCATACTTTGCTTTAGTGCGTTCCATATCTTACATTTTCAGGCAGTTAAACGCAGCTAATTAACTTATAGACAAGCATTGCAACAACTCGTAGACAAGCGTTGCTACAACCTTTCAACAAGTAAAGAGGATTAACTTACTATACTCACACAACACACACCTCTCGGTGGGTTGCTACAAGCGTCCTATCTCTAGGCTACATGATTAAGTATGCGGTCGCCTTTGATAAATAAATGATGAAGGTAAATGATGATAAAGATAAAGATGATGAAGAAGATGACATTGAAGGAATCAAGAGATGCATTGATTACAACATGTCTTAATATCTTAAGCTAAAATGTAATACAATACAGAGGTTAGAAGAGAAATGAAGGACTCTGCGTCAAGGTTGCCGGTGGTGCCATGGACGAATGGTGGAGATGTCTCTCTCAAGCTCTATCTCTGGCGAAAGCTCTGGTCATCACTCGGTCTAGTTTTTGGAGGTAAAGAATTCTCACTGAAAAACTTGCTCAAGCTCTCATCTATGATCGCAAACCTCTGCCTTGAGGCAGAAGTTTGGATGTTTTGAAATGAAGGTCTAAGGGGCTATTTATAGAGTTTGAACGCTGATAATTATCATGATTCCGTTATGGCTCACTGCTGCTTTTGTCGCAGTATGGGCATTGTCACATCGTCTTATCTTGTTGATACTTCCAAGATATGCGTCCGAGCTTGATTCAGCTGAAGTTATCAATGCGTTCTACCCATCTTGCGATCTTCTATTTTGGCTATCATTCCATGGCCACAGTCTCCAAGTGATTATCGCAATCGCTTGATCACCACAACTTCCATTCGATGGATGCATGAGATCACCGCATGTATTCGTCTATGCAATAGCTCAGTTTTCAGCGCATGCGTTTGTCTTTGCGTTTGCCTGGCTTCAGCGCATGCGTTTGATTACAAGTGCTTATTTCCAACGCATGTGTTTGATTCCTGCGATAGCTACAAAAATAGACACTTTGTCATAGAGTAACGCATAATACTGGGTTAGTGAGGATTTAGGTGCTAATCGACGTAAAACTCAATTTTTTCACAAATTCTATGTATTATCACCGCGTTTTCTACTTGTTAGCCCTCATAATTCTAAATAAAATGCTCATAATAACTGGCATTTATGCCAGTTATCATGCTGGCTCAATAAGCCCCCCATTTCAGGGGTAAGACTGGGTAAATAGTTAGGGATATAGCTTGCAAGACGGAATTCACTCTTGAACAATGTGGCCCTACCCTCTCATTGGCCCGAGAAGGACTTTGTTTGATGACTGGATCATAAATTGATTGTTCGTTCGAGGATCAGTGAGGCTTAAGGAGCAATATGTAATCTCGAGGGTACAACAGCTTTTGACCGAACTGTTATTACGAACAACCTGTGAAGAGTCGACTTATTGATTATGGTTAAATCAAGTGGATAGAAATATATTTACAGTGAGGGGAATGCAACTACTGGGCTATAGTAGAGTGACCTGATAGTTAATAAATGTTGGTTAATTCGGTTTAAAGTATTTAGCCAATTAATCTCAAATTGTTAGAGCGCATGATCTGTTGGTCCATTAAGTCTCTCTACTAGCTCACAAACGGATTAAACCTTAGAATAGCGTGATGATTAAATTTGAAGCGTTCAAATTCAAATTAAGTGAATCAGTAATTATATATGATATAATTACACGTTTAATTATCGAATTAAATAAAATTAGAAAATTGGATAATATTTAAATTTTATTTAAATATTAAATACATGAATAGGGACTCATGTTTTAGGAATTGGTGTTTAATTAATTAATT
>NC_052352.1:7233175-7250968 GCF_009727055.1 Benincasa hispida | reverse complement strand
TAATTAATTATTAAAAATTAATTTTTTACAAAATTAATTATGGAATTAATTTTGTTTAAAAATTAATGAATCTTATATAATATTATTCATTGAATTAATATTTTATAATTTAATTTTCTAATTATTTTTTAAAATTAGTTTAAAAAATTAAAAAGAAAATTAAAATTTATTTGAAATTCAATTTTAAAATTAGAAAAGGCATGAATGGATTTATCTCACTTTGAACACCCATGTTTCCACTAATTTTTGAAGTGTTTGTGTGTCATTTATTCATGCATTTGAGATGGATGTAGATCTTTATCAATTAGAATTCATTTCAGCTGAAAAAATTGAAAGTTGCATGCTGAAATTTTTTGAAAAAAGAAAAGTTCTTCTTCTTGATACAAAATACTAGAAATTTCCTCCATTTTCCCTAAAAATTCAACTCATTTTTTAACCCACAATCCAATCTAAGGTTTTAGAGGATAGTAGGAAAGATCAAGTGGTGGTTTACAAGCATTTGGAGTGAAGATTGAAACTGTATTTGAAGATTGAAGAGTTCTTCAAAGGTATATCTTCAAAACCCTATTTTTAGTTTATAAACTTGCATGTTTCTATTTTGAAATTGATGGAATTAGAGTGCTAAGATCCTAATTGCTTTTGCATATTGAATATCAACACTATCAAGTAAAACGATATTTTTGACCCAACTATAAATATGAACAACCTGTGAAGGATCAACTTACTAATTATGGTTAATCTCAAATTGACGGAGTCCATAATCTCAATTTGGATTAAAAGAGTTTAACTAATTAATTGTTGGAGTTAGATTTAGTTTGATTAAATCTTCATGCAATTTGAAATTTTTGAAGAAATATTTGTTCTTCATAATTTCAGCACACTTTCACTCTCCAATCTTAAGAAAGATCCTTGTGGTAGTCTACAACAAGCTTGCAAGAAGAAATCAATAGTAGATTGGATCAAATGAAGTATTCTTCAAAGGTTGATTTTCTAAACCCTAAATTCTGAAAAATATGAACATGCATGCTATTTTTCTAAAATTGATGTACTTAGAGTACTTAGGATCTAAATTGCTTTTGTTTGTTGAATGTCAACATTAACAATTGGTATTAGAGCATGTTTTAAGCACTCAATTTATGTTAATTTTAGCTTGGTCGGTGTTTTTGATAAGATGTATGAAATAGGTGATGATATGGATATATTACAGTTTTGGCATTAGATTTCTCTTCAATTATGTTGTGATTGTTGTAATTGGCTCCTTGTTTATGGGCCTTAATGTGTGATTAAGATTGTAAATTTTTTAGAGTCGATAGAGTTGAAACTATGTTGTAATTGAAGAAGAAATGAAGCAAGCTCGTAGAAAACAATAACAGAATACGTGTTGCATTTGCAACGTTGCAAGACTGTTCTTCAGTCAGCTCAGAAATGCATGCATAGCAAACCAACAGTTTGAAGGTTGCTTGGTTCACTCGGTTCGAGTTGTGAAGGTCAAATTCACAAGGTTCTTGGACCGGTTCAGCCCATTTCTTGCCTTGGAGTTTTGATTCGAGCGGTTTGGAGCTGATTTGGGTAGTCCAGAGGCGATCAAGGCTGTTTTAGTACTATACTTGTAATAATATAGTGTTTTGCTTGCTTAGGTTGCCAAAATTGGTCCATATCAATATATGTTTAATTATTTATACATTTGATGTATGTTGTAATTAAATAAATCTTGTATGTGCATAATGTATGTCATGTAGATTTCAAATCCTACCATAGGAAGCATTGGATTAATTTGAATTGTTCAGATTAATTAAAGGAATTAATTATATGTTATATAATTAATTTAACTTAATTATATATGATATAATTAATATAATATATTTTATAAATGATAATGTAAAGTTTATTTGAGAGGAATTAAATATTTGAATATAATTCAAATATTAATTATATGGATGAGATTCATATAATTAAATTTAGTATAAATGTGATTTATATTAAATGTCATGTATTATTGAGAGAGAAGCAAACTATAGCTTATGTTATATTTGATACAATATAAAAACTATGTGTTATGTATTACATTTGATATAACATATAGTTTAATATATACTATATAATAAGGTGGTTATCATATATATATATATATATATATATATATATATATATATATATATATAACTTATTAAATTATTTTAAATTTAATTAATTTTCTTAAAATTAATTGAGAGGGAATTGTAGCACTCTCCCCATCTTTTCTCCATTGATCAATTGTGGTAAAGGGATTGAGGTCTTCATCTTCTTCACAAAAGATTTACAAAAGAAGAAGAAGAAGAAGAAGAAACGATCTTTTTGTATTCTCAAGATCCCACAGAAAAGTTTTTCCTCTCTAAACTATCTCCCTCTTCCAAAACGCAGAGCCCACATACTTCTGAGAATTCTCTTTCCCTACAAATATGGAGGAAGCTTTTGTGGTGCTATCCTCGTTGACGGTCTTTTTGGTTCGTGATTGATCGTAACCAGAGGGGAGGCTTCCATGAAAAATATTTTGGTTTCTTCCAGGGTATGTAATTTTAACCCATCCCCCTTCTCTTATTTGCATGTTGTAAAAAATATATATAATGCATAATTATTTATCTGTAATTTAGTATTCTGTGAAAATTGGAAATTGGGAACGATCCGCGCATCCGCAGTGGACCTCACGGTTCCTTCAATTGGTATCAGAGCATAGATTCTTGGTCCTAATTTTAATTTTTCAGAATTAAAATTTTAGTTTAATGGTGGGTTGCATTATGTAATTAATTTTCATGTTGATGAATAACGAATGTGTATGGAATGTATGTGGTTTACAATTCATGGATAATTTCGAGATTGGTCTGTAGTTTTTACTGCTTTAAATTTATAATTTGGTTTGTTAGGACCCTTTGTTTTTGGGCATTAATCTTGACCGAGTCTGCAAATTTGTTGTATTGAGTCATTCGTGATGATTCCAATGGTTTTCTGGAGAAAACGAGACCCAGATCAGAGAAGAATTGAAGGTTTTCGTGTCTGTACAATGGCTACTATATAGTAGCGTTGCAACGATGTGCCCTAGCATTGCAATGCTGCGAAAGGCAAAATAAAATTTTTTTTCATAGCATTGCAGTGCTTCGAGCCAAATTTTTTTTTTTCAGTTTGCGCACGATTCGGTTTGTGATTCAACTGGTTCGCATTTGATTTGCTTGGTTTCAGTTGTTCGTGGGTGGTTCGAATTTTGGGCGGTTCGGTTCGTGCGATTCAAGGTCCAGTTCATCTATTTTGAACTGGTTAAACTATTAATTGATGTAATAGTTAGTATTTCTATTAATGAAATTAATATAAAAGTTATTAATTTGATTAATGGCTTAGAAGTCCAATCCTGGTCCATAATTGTTCTTTAAATTATGCATTTGATGTATGATTTTTTTTTTACTTAATATATGTCATAATGTATGTCATATAGTAAAATCCCGCCATAGATTATGCATTAATCATGCATCTTGAATATTATAAATATTATAATATAGTAGCATGATTTATTTTATAGCATGCTCATGCATCATATAAAATAAGTGTCATAATATATGCTTGCATGCATAATAACATTGTTTGTTACCCCCTATGGGTGATAGTTGTATAGGTTAATACCACAGTGAATGGAGAGAGTGTTTATAGTAAGTAGGAGCAAGACGTGTGTCAACACATCCCACAGTCTCTCTCATTAATTTGTAGTAAATTTTCATGCTCGGCCTCAAGGAACTTTTTCTTGTGTCCCCTACAGATGGCATTTGCATGACTCTTTACTCAAACTCCAGAAATGGACATGATTGCTTTAGTTTTTGCCTAAATCGATTTTTCCATATGGTTCATTGGGACGAAACTCTAAAATCTAAAAATAAGGGATTATACTTACAAGAAAATATTATGCTAGTTAACACTTTCTGGACCGAACAATGGTGACTAATAATTACAGTAACAAGGAGTTGTTTTGTATATTGGTTGAGATTGTCTCATTTCAGTGAAGGGGTACCTGATCACCCTGTGGTGGCTTTTACCCCTCCTCACTAAAGTATCATTGCAATATAGATGTGATATAGGGTGCATTAAATTATTTTTCTAAATTTTATTGGTTTTTCCAAAATGGTAATGCTTGAATACTAATATAAATAAATTGTATGTTTCAACAAATTTCATAATGACTTCTGAAACACTAAATTTACATGTCGTCGATAAACTTACTGGCGAAAATTACACTACATGAAAAAAATACTATCAACACAATATTAATCATCGATGACTTAAGATTTTTCTTTATGGAGGATTGTCCTCTTGCTCTTGCTCAAAATGCCACTCGAAACGTTCGAGAGGCATATGAGCGTTGGGTATGGGCAAATGAAAAGGCTCGAGCGTACATCTTCACATGCTTTTCTGAAGTCTTGGCTAATAAGCATAAGTCTATGCTCACTGCCCATGAGATCATGGAGTCCCTGCGGGGAATTTTTGGATAGTCTTCCTCTCAACTCAGGCACAATACGCTCAAATTCATCTTCAATGCCCACATGCAAGAAGAGACATCTGTTCGAGAACATGTTCTCAACATGATGGTCAACTTTAATGTGGCTGAGATGAATAGGTTTGTCATTAATGAGGCCATTCAGGTTAGCTTTACCCTGGAAACGTTACCTAAAAGTTTCCTAGAGTTTCGTATCAATGTTGTTATGAACAGGATTGACTACAACCTGACCACTTTGCTTAATGAGCTATAGACTTTCCAATCCGTGATGAAATCCAAGGAATAGAAGGGTGATGCAAATGTTGCTTCATCTTCTAAGAAGTTCTTCAGAGGTTCAACCTTTGGAACTAAGCTTGTGTCTTCTTCTTCCGGTACCAAAAATGGAAGAAGAAGAAAGAAGAAAAGGGAAAAACTAACCCACTAGTTTCTACCCAGAGGGGCAACAAGGCCAAGGCTACAAAAGGGATCTGCTTCCATTATAACCAGCAAGGACACTGGAAGAGGAATTGTTCCAAATACTTGGCAGAAAAGAAGAAGGTCAAGCAAGGTAAATGTGATTTACTTGTTTAGGAGACTTTTTTAGTGGAGAATAATGATTCAACAAGTACAATGATTCAGGAGCCACTAACCATATTTGTTCTTCATTTCGGGGAATTAGTTCCTAGCGGCGACTGGAGGCTGGGGAGATGATGATGTGTGTTGGAACTGGGCTTGTCGTCTCAGCTTCGACAGTGCGAGGACTCCGACTTACTTTACAGAATAGTTATGTTTTATTCAAAAATGCATATGTTGTTCTTGAATTAAAGCGGAACTTAATTTTTGTAAAGTGTTTACTTGAAAAAAAATTAAACGACAAATGTAAATAAAGTGTTTATTTTAAAAAAATGGTATCAATATTTGTTCTGCTTAGCTGGAATATGTGCTAAGACTGTTAGCAACAATTTGAATATTGAATTATTTAACACTGCAATAATTCAAAATAATAGAGAAGGAATTTATCCTAAGGAAAATGCCCATCTTTGGCACCTAAGATTAAGGCACATACATCTCAATAGGATTGAAAGACTGGTCAAGAATGAACTTCTAAATGAGTTAAAAGAAAATTCTTTACATGTATGTGAGTCATGCTTTGAAGGCAAAATGACTAATAGATCTTTTATTAAAAAGGGTCAAAGAGCCAAAGAACCCTTGAAACTTGTACATTCCGATCTCTGTGGTCCGATGAATGTTAAAATGAAGGAACCTGTGAAGCCTCTGAGCGGAAACGTGGATCGTCCCAATTTTTGGCTTTTCACAGAATGCAAAATTACAGAAACAAAATTATGTAGTAACATAAAATTTACAACATGCCAAAAAAATTTGAGAAAAAGAAAATTAGGGTTTCTAGAAAACCTTACCTTTGAAGAACCTTTCTTCACGTGATTCTGTTATCTGGATCCGATCCAAAATAGCCACTTACTGTCAAGAACTCAAAACCTTCAAACTATGGACCACCACAAGAAGCCTTATGTATACTCTTGAGATGAGAATCATAATAGTTGTGTAGGCTCTGTGAATTTTGGGAGAGAGGGAAAGTTTGAGATGAATGGAGATACGAGATTCAGAAAGTTTTTCTCTAAGAACCCACACTTTGATTCAGTAAACTCAAGCAGACATTTTATTTATTTATTGCACTTTTCCCACACACTCATGAAGTAGAGAGAAAAAGGGGAGGGAGTTACAACTGAAGGCGGGAACAGGGATGGGGAATCCCCACCTGGGAGACGGGTTCTTTCTCTGTGTGTGTGTGTGTGTGTGTGTGAATCCTACTGAAGACCGACAGTTGCACTCTTCGCACTACAGATATATTTCTGTGTCCATTGGATATAACCAATAAACAGTGCAATGACTCTTCACAAATTGCTCGAAAGGACAATTGGGCCAAAATTATTGTTTTGCCCCTATAGATATCTAAGTACCACTAATCCCTTTAATGAACAATAAGTCATAGTTCAACTATGACCAAATACCTCTCAGGCCAAGAGAGGGTGTGGTCATCATTGTTCAAGCCCCAGAATCAGTCCTTAAGGAGTGAATTTCGTCTTATATAGCTGTGTTCCTGATGGAGTAAACTAACATGCAGCGGAAAAATTAGAATCAATAAGCACTCTAATTACACATAATTTGAGTTTAAAACATGCTTTAAAAAACCTATTTCAAAGACGGTTTGCCGTACACAATACCTTTAATGAACCTTCTTCAAAACAAGCTGAGCTCCATGAAAAGATGCTTCAATCTTCAAGTAGACCACCACAAAATCTTCTCTACTATTCTCTTGCAATGATTGTATGGTGGAAACACTAAATTGAGTTGGTTTTGATAGAACTGAAAAGGGTTTGCTGAGGGTTTCAAATTCTGCAAAACTTTTGTAGAAATTCTGAATGCTTTCAACATGCAATCTCAAAGCTTGCATGAAGGCCAACTCTTTCTTCATGAATTGATGGAATTGGATGAATAAGATGCTTGCACCTTTAGTGGAGATTTCCAACTTTTGGGAATTTCCCTTTTGTTTTTCAAATTGTATTTTTAAAATTGATTTCTAAAATCAATTTAACAAATAAACTTATTTATTTGTTTATTAGTTTTATAAAATTTAGTTCAATTAATTAATTTTAGATAAAACTAATTAATTAAACCTTTTAATTAATTTTGTTAATTTAATATCTAATATTAAATTAATAAAACACCAATTTCACTATATTGAATTTAATTTCATATAATTAATATTTAAATAGTAATTTAACATTACTTGATTCTCCAATTTTGTTTAATTTTGATAAAATTAAACATTTCAATTTTATCAAATAGAATTAATAGAAACCTTAATTAAATTTGAACATTTCAAGTTTTAAACCCTAATTAATCTCATAAAGATTACTCAATTTACTAATCCAAATTATGAGCGAGTAGAGGGACCTTATGTGTAACGACCCGAGTTCAGGAGGGGTACATGAATGAACCGGTATCACATCTGAACGAGAGGGATCCTGGGGACATGAAAGTAAGGTTAAGAAAGGCTTAAAAGAATTAAAAGTTCCTACCTATACCAACAAGGTGCACCTTCCTTTTCGGTGGCTCAATCATAAGAACTCCAAAGTTAAGCGTAGATATATTTCTATCCATTTTAACCCTAAGTTTATGGGATGCTTATTGAACAGTGTTGTTTGACTGCTCTCACTTGTGCATATACTTGTAGACCATTTTTTGCTACATATTAAAACTTGATCCTCTTTTATGTCGCCACATAAAGTTAAAGTATTCATATTATAACTATGGATTTGTTTATTGGATTTTTATAAAAGAATGCAATATCAAAGGTAATTTATTGAATAAAATACTCAACAATATTTTTATTGATAAATTAAAGTTGTTAACAACATTTGTAGTCCAACGAATGAGAAAGTTTCTTTGTAGTTCACTTCCTCAACCTGAGTATAATCTTTTGCCACAAGTCTAGCTTTAAAGGTCTATACCTTTTCATCTGGACCTCCTTTTCTCTTGTAGATCCATTTACAACTTATAGGTTTTACCCAATCAGGTTGATCTACAAGCTCTCAGACAGAATTTGAAGTACATAGACTCCATTTTTTTATTCATGGCTTTAATCTATTCATCCTTATCAATATCTTCTATTGCTTGTTTATAAGACAATGGATTTTCAATTCCATCATCAACTATGATATCTTAGACTTCTGTTAAAACTTTGTAGTGTACAGATGGATTCATAACCCTCCCACTACGTCGAGGCAATCTCAACTCTTGAGATGGATGTGAATAACTAGATGAACCGATATCAACAATCCTATCATAAAATCATGTTTACATAAAAGCATAGTAACATGAAACATATGCTTTAACATCCCTATCATAAAATCATGAACTTCTAACGCATGCTTGTAAACATAAAGTATATAACACTTGTACATGCTTTCATAACTTCTTTAAGCTAAGTCATGCGTTAATAGACTTTTTAAAAAGTAGTTTGCTTGGAACTATTTTAAACATTCTCATAAATAAAGCTAGCATGAGTCTGAACTTTTAAGTAAAACATGAGTTTACTAAAACATTTGAAAAACACTTAGTTTTGTCACTCACAACCTTGAGCTTCCTTCCTAAGGTTGATAAGTCTTCTCAATTGGCATTAACCCTGTGGAAATAATAAACATGTTTGGTTAATGCTATTAGTCCCCTTGTGAGACTAACTCACATAAACAAGCTTAACATTCAACTTAGAACATCATCCTTCAGCTCAATACGTACCTCCTTTATGTGTTCAACACTTAGAACTTCCTTAGGTTATATAGCTTAGCTATGTGGCCACCAATGCCACACTAAGTGTCAACACATGCCCATGCACCCATTCAGCTGTTCGCCACGATTGCATCACCTTACCACCAATGCGCGCCTTGTTGCCCAAAGCGCAGCCCTTTACGCCCACACCTCGCATGCACACTGGTGCAGCGCCTCGCTGAAGGAACCTTATTAAGGGACCTCAACTATTAAGGGAACCTGAATGTAGTGGGAGGGTTGCAAGCCAGACTGTACGTTATATAGGTTTAACAGAAACCCTAGCTATCGTAACTGACGGAGATGTTAAGGATCCATTGTCTTACAAGAAGGCGATAGAAGATGTTGACAAAGATGAATGGATCAAAGTTATGGATCTTGAAATGGAGTCTATGTATTTCAATTCAGTTTGGGATCTTATAGATCACCCTGATGGGATTAAATCTATAGGTTGCAAGTGGATCTACAAGAGAAAACAGGGTGTTGATGGGAAGGTGCAAACCTTCAAGGCTAGATCTGTGGCGAAGGGATATACCCAAGTTGAAGGAGTCGACTAAGGGGAGACTTTTTCACCTATCGCCATTTTGAAGTCTATCCAAATCCCCCTGTCCATTGCCTCAGACGTCAAGATTGCTTTTCGAATGGCAATCTTGAGGAGACCATTTATATGGAGCAACCCGAGGGATACGTAACATAAAGACAAGAACGAAAGGTGTACAAGCTTAATCGAACCATGTATGGATTGAAACAAGCTTTTCGATCTTGGAATATAAGATTTGATGCTGCAATTAAATCTTATGGCTTTCATCAGAATATTGATGAGCCTTGTGTTAAAAAGAGAATCATCAACATGTCAGTAGCTTTTTTAGTGTTGTATGTAGACGATATTGATGAATTATTTTAGGCGGTGATATGTGAAAGGAAATTGCGTGATGGGAAATGCGTTATGCAACAAGTTTTCTCAGCAGAACCCAAGTATAAATTCAACTGAGTTTCCTGGTAAGTCCAGGGTCGAACTCAGGGACTAAGGAAAACAATATGTGGTAATAATTTTTTAGATTACTTTGAGGTAACCAATAAATCAAAAGAGTTGTTGGGTTGTTGTTTGCGGTGTAAAAAGTATGCGACGGATTTGAGAAAAGATTGATTATGCGGCAGATACACTGAGTATGCAGAGGAATGGGTTGAGAAAGTCTTTAACTAGTTTTTCCTGAGAATGCGTTCAAACTATGCGATCATGCTACACTCATGCGACAACAAATCATTTTTCAATGCAAATGCGGTAACTCCTAATTCTAGGACGCATGTGATGAATGCGATAATATTCATAGAGCTTATTCCTAAGTCTCTACTTCTTGCCTATGCGATGATGCAAGATGCACACAAAGACAAGGTGACCACATACAATTATAACCTATCTCTAGGATGCATGCGATGCGTTATCAGCCAACAATGCTTATTCCTAAGCTCTATCTCTTGATTATGCATTTCTAATTTGACTCTCCCGAGTCTAGATTCTAACCCGAATTTTCCAAGCCTAGATTCTATCCTTAGACTATATGAGTATCTCTAATGGACGATTGACGCATACATAATACAAGATAATGGCATAGAATGAAGATCCCCAGTTATGCTAGCTAAGTGTTTCTCAACCCATTCGAACGATTTAGCTACTCATGCGTAATAAACAGAAAGTGAACAGATATAAAGAAGTAAATTCCATTTTTATAGATAAGTTCAAAGTACAAAATGACAATGGAAAATAAGGATTGAGAGCCTGGTAACAATCCCTTGCTTCCAAAGGTTTTTACACTGTTAACTCTATTCTGTTAAAAAGATGTTCCTGCTTCTGCATGAGTTGGCCCTCTCTCTGATCTTGACAATTCCGACACTCTTCCAAGTTCACCGAAACAATCTCTCAATACAATCTCACTTCCCTCGCTTCCACCTTCTAAATAAAAGAAAAACTAAGAACAAGGCTACTACTAACTACAGAGAAAATTATCTAACTGCGCAAACTAGACTAACAAGACGAACTCCTTTACTGAAGGTAGCCTCTGGTATTTATAGAAATTCGGAGTGAAAGGCTTCTTCTCTCGTATGATTGCACTGATGGGATGACATTAATTCTCTGTCTGATGCGCCGAATATTTGTCACCGAAAAGTTGAGTGTACTTGCTATAGTAGTTCGTTAACAGCTTGTCAACTTAATTCGAAATCGACCGTCATCAGTTTTCTATCGCATCGTGATTTATTACGCTTTTCACCCAGATGTGCCCACAAAAGTTGTGCCGGCTCTATGTGGTAATCTTCTTGAGCAGATATTTGCGAGCGCAAATCACCGCATAGCCTTGCGGTAATGAAATTTCTTGATGTGCTCGACCGTTGATTTCTTGTGATCGCATTTTTCACCTTGCGTCAACGCATATTCTGTACAAAAATACATAAGTTAACTGCTTGCATGCGATGGATGCATGTGCCCATAATATTGTGAACTTAATGCTTTTGAACGCAATCTTATATATTTTTATCAACGCAAACCTGCATTGTTTAATAACTTAATACTGTAATAATGTGCATTTCTACCCGTTATCACACCCCCAAATTTAAACAATGCTTGTCCTCAAGCATAAGCTAAATATTTCCTTTAGAAAGTCGGCCGTAATCTCTTTTCTTAGATTTCTCAAGGATGCCTCGATCAAATCCTATACACCAAAGTTTCCTTAATTCTTATTCAGGTCTCCTCTTAAAATATTTCTAAAATTTAGGGACCGCAAGTTTAACCTTCAAAAAGACTTTAGTAGATTTCAGGACATCGCATGATTTTTTTTCAATTTTTTTTTCACTAGGGTGTTAAATGATTTTTTTATCCTTGCGTATTTTAGACATTATTGTTATTATTATAATTATTATTATTTTCTCTCTGACCTTGTGCTAATCCAAGTGCCTCGCCTTCGTTTTGGCTTGCCCCCACGTGTGTCACGTGGACATCCAACTATGAGTAAGACGTTGTTTCTCAGACTAAACTCATGCCCATTTGGCAACGGAGTTACGGTCATTAATTTATGCGTTGATCACGATTCGTACCTTCGTTTGGGCTTGCCTCCACGTGTGTCATGTGGACATCTAACTACGAGTAGGATCCAATCACAACTTTTTTTTAAGCAAGGCTAAAAATAGCAAGGTTGAAAATGAATACCGCACCCCCAAATTGGCCCAAATATACTTCCGAGCGATTTGTGAACGTTCATCGCACTGATGATTGGTTATATACAATGGACACAAAAATATATCTGTAGTGCAAAGAGTGAGTCGTCGGTCTTTAGTGGAGTGTCTGACAGTTAATGGATAGTGGATATCATGATTAATGAGTTTAGTTAGTTATTCACGTACCGTTGGAGCTTTAAACTACATGTCCATAAGGTTCCCTTGATAACTCAATGGATTCAAGTTGAGAATCGGATTTTGGGTTAGTTTGAAATGTTCAAATTAACATGAGCGAATTTGATTATATATGATATAATTAAATTAATTCAATTATATATGATATAATTCATATATTGTATTTGATACATTATTTGATTGGAGGAATTAATATAAATATGATTTATATTAAATGTCATGAAATAGAAAAAGAACTATGGTTTATATGTTGTATATGATGCAATATTAAAACTATAGGTTATAAATATAATATGACAAATTAGTTATTGTATTTATTTATAATTTATTAATTATATGATAATTAAGATTTTTTTTTTCTAACTAACATACTTGAGTGGGTGGTTATTCACGGTTTTATGGTAACTGTGAGATAAAAGAAAAATTGATTTAAAAAACTCATAGAATGAACAAGTGAACAAAACAAGCTATCGGATTACTAATCGAGTGGCTATGCAATAGCACCGAGTATACTAGCCGATAGCTTGAGAGACTACACGATCGAGTATCAAGTTTATACAATAGACTTCTTCTTCTACGCGATCAAGTATAAAGTCTATACAATAGACTTCTTCCTCTATGTTCATTGCATACTGAATCGTCTACTCGATTGTTTGCTTCCTCCATCCCTCTATCCAAAATCATATAGAGCCCACAACTTCTAGATTCTCACACCAAGAATACCAAGGTAATCTTGCGGTGGTGTCGACTTCTATTCGAGGATCGAGGATCGAGTTTAACTTACTAGTGATCGAAAATTTACCAATTGATCATTGCGTTCGTGCTGTTTGGACGCATTGGTGACTAATCAAGGGAAATACATGAAGAAAGAGTTCTTCAAAGGTATTGTCATTCGTTCCTTGGTATTAAATTTAATAAGCATGTTGTGATTTAGTCTTTAATGCAAAATCATTTCTATTTGACTGTAAATGTATGTGTTTTTTCACAATGGAATTTAGAACGATCCGCTTTCACTCACTGGTTCTCTAGATTTAGAGTTCCTTCTATTGGTATCAGAGCCAGGTTGTTTTGATTTCCAAATTCCATTGTTGTATTGAATTCCATTTACAGTCCTCGTGGGTTTTAAATGATCTGCAATGCGTTTAAGTGTTAGATGTGTTTGTGGATGTTGATTAATGGATAATTTTGGGATAATTGCCTCTATTTAAACCTTTTTTTATGTTTACAAAAGTAAATTTGTAAGGACCCCTACGTTTTCTGGCATAATTAACAAAATAATCGAGTATGTATTCAAGTTTTTTTTTTTGTTTGAGTCGTTCGTGATGAAGCTAGATGCATGGAGATGCTATTTGCTTCGAGGAAGAAGACCAATTGTTGGTCATATCATGTAGGCCAAGCTAAATGATTATTTAGATTTGGCTATGCGATCGTGTAGAAATGTTCTACTCGATCATGTAATATTTGCTAAATGATCGTATAGCTAATGCTACGCGATCGAGTAAAGAGTCGATGTGTTGCATTTGCTACTCGATCCCATAGACGCTCAGGGTAAACCTTGACTGAGTATATGATATTCAACACATGGCACACGCACTAAACGATCATGTAGGCCAACATGCTCATCCCATAGTCACTGGCTACACGATCACTCGGTATACGATACTCGACGCTTGCTCCTCGATCGTTTAGATAATCATGCTTATCGCATAGTCATTGTCTACTCGATTGTATAACATGCGTTACTTGATGTGCGCTGCACGATCGCGTAGCCTTCATGCTCATCGCATAGTCCTAAGGCACGCAATCAACGCTACATGATCGTTTATACTAGCTAAGCGTTACTTGACGATCTGAAGAAGATGCTACACGATCAAGTGACGATGCTTCGACCCAGCGGTTCAAGACCCGATTCGACTATTTGAACCAGTTGACTCGATGCTTTTTGTAATAGTTAGCTTTTCTTTTTGGTTTTGAGGCTAATTATCCCGGTTTATCAATTTTTATTTAATGTACATGTGATGTATGTTTAATTATATGTCATAATGTATGACATAATTTTAAAACCCACCATAGGTTATGCATTTTATTCATGCATCATCTTTATATTATAAGTTTTATAATATAGTAGTTTGCATAATTAATTTATATTAAAGCTTGCTCATGCATCATATAATATAAGAGTTATAATATATGCATGCATGAAAGCATATACATACATCATCTTTATATTATAAGTGTTATAGTATAAGGGTGTATGTTATCATGTATGCTTAATTCATTACTTTGTTATATAAAAGTTAAATATTTAGTAATGAATGAACATTGCACGAAGCATGACACTTATGTTTATTTAAGTTATAAATACCTTGTGGATGTCTAGCTTAGCAACGTGATTGATTTTAGTTGTTTCATTCTTTATAAGTGTTATAATTAATGAAATTAGAATTAAAATCAATAACCAAGAGTTGATTAATATTTGTTAAAGTGTTTAGTGAATGTTAATCAAAGTTGTTTACCTTTCCAAAGTAAGTGTTACTTTTGGGAAAACTTAAACAGTCACTTAGTAAAAATAATTAGTCGTATTTTTCAAAGTACATTAAACCCTAGGTTGTTAAAATTCTCAGTGGGAGAAAAAGATATATATGACATGTCAATTCCACTCATGTTTCTCCCTTAATATTTACACTGTGAGATTCATGCTTGGCTTTGTGGCACTCTGGGAACGTCCCTCTTCGAATGTTGTTTGCATAGGTCAATATCAATGTGAGTGGAGAGAGTATTCATAGTAAGTGGGAGAAGGATGTGTGTCAACATGTCCTACAGTTTCTTTCATTGGTTTGCACCGTGAGACCTTCTTGCATGATCTAGTGGCACCCTAGGAGCGTCTCCTTTTCGAATGGTTTGTGCAGTTGATCAATATCAAGGCAAACTCCAGAAATTGATAGGGTCGCTTCAGTTTTTGCTCTAATCAGTTTTTCCCTTCCGTTGACTGCATGGGGCAGAACTCTAGGATCTAAAATGAAGGGTCACACTTACGAGAAATTATTAAGCAAGTTAATGATTTCTTGACCAAATCGATGATGGCTAATCGTCATAGGAATAAGAGTTATTCTGGTGTAATGATTAGTTGAGAGTGTCTCAATTCAGTGAAGGGAGAAATTGACTACCCTTCAGTGGCTTTTGTCCTAAATCACTGAAGCGTCATTGCAAAACTAGATGTAATATGGGATTCATTTAGATTTTGCTAAACTTGATTGGATTTGTTTTTAAAAGAGCTATGCTAAAATCTAACATAGATCAATATATTTTTTTTCAGCAAAATGTCAATGTTAGATTTTCCGTTAGTTGCCTTTTCTTCTTTGACCGATTTTAATTACATGACATGGAAAGAGTCTATTAAAATATATTTCGTGGTAAACGACTTCTAGTTTGTCATGTTTGAGGATTGTCCTCAAGTCCCAAAACCTAATGCACCGAGAAATGTTCGTAATGCATATGAGGTATGGATGAAGGCTAATTCGAAGACCCAACTTCACATTTTGCCAAGCATACCTAATGCATTGGCCAAAAGGTTTGAGAATATGGTCATTGCACATGAGATCATGAACTCGTTGCAAGAATTGTTTGAACATAAGTTCTTACTTTTTAAGAAAAATGGGGTTGATGACAATGAAACCAGTGGTGTTAGTTCCTAAGATAATCTCTAGTCCATATTGAATGTCAAGGGACTAACTGAGAAAGCAATTGTTGCTGACTCTGATGAAGTTCATCGACGAGGACTGTCCTCTGAAATGAAACTTGGAGTTTATAATATAGGTTATGATACTGATCCCACTACTCTCCAGAAAATGAAGAAATCCGAAAACGATAAATGTGATTTATTTGTCTTGGAGACGTGCTTGGTAGAGAATGATGATTCTACCTGGATAATTGATAAAGGGGCTACTAACCACGTGTGTTCTTCCCATCAAGCATTTAGTTCCTGGAAACAGTTAGAGGATGGAGAGTTGACTCCTAGAGTCGTTACTAGGGAGACCGTTTTAGCTGTTGCTGTAGGCAGGCTAAAGTTATTTTTGGATAAGAAACGGTATATGTTATTGGATAATGTTTATGTAGTTTCTCATATCATGATGAACTTAATTTCAGTTTCTTGTCTGATTGAAAAAAATTATTTCATCTTCTTTTCTGAGAATAAAGTGTTTATTTTTAAGAATGGTATGTAGATAGGTTTTGGTTCAATAGAAAATAACTTGTATGTACTAAGGTCGTTAGTCATAAAAGTCTTGCTTAATACCGAAATGTACAAAACAACAACAACTGTAAAAAGACCAAGATTTTCTCCTAAAGAAAATGTTCATCTTTGGCATCTAAGAATAGGTCACATCAACGTCAATAGGATTGAGAAGTTGGTGAAAAGTGGGCTTCTAAATGGTTTAGAAGATGACCAAACGACCTTTTACTGGAAAATGGTATAGAGCCAAAGAAACCTTGGAGCTTATATATTTAGACCTATGTTGTCTGATGAGTGTAAGAGCATGAGGTGGGTATGAATATTTCATCTCTTTCATAGATGATTATTCTAGATATGGGTATCTATACCTAATGTAACATAAGTCTGAAGCTCTTGAAAAGTTCAAGTAGTATAAAACTTAAGTTGAAAATTTTTTAGGTAAAAAGATAAAAACACAATGATCTGATCGTTATGGAGAGTATATGAACTCAGAATTCAAGAACTATATCATAGAATATAGAATCATGTCTCAACTCTCAGCCCCAGGTACACCTCAGCAGAATGGTGTATTAGAAAGGAGAAACAAAACTCTATTGGACATGGTTCGGTCTATGATGAGTTGTGCTCATCTTTCAGACTCGTTTTGAGGATATACAGTAGAGACTGCAGTTTACATTTTGAATAATGTTCCTTCAAAGAGTGTTTCTGTAACATCCCGATTTTTTTAAAGAAAATTTAAGTTAATTATCTCAAATTGCAGAGTTTTAGTTTCCTAATCTTTGGAATTTGGAAACAAATTGTTATAGTTGAAGAAGTTTTATTCGTTAATGTGGATTCTTTGAGTATGAGTTTAAAATTAATTGGAAGGGGTAATTGAATTATTTGTATAAGAAATTTTGAGTTTTTGTGAAATTTGAAAGAGAAAAGAGGAAATTGTGGTACTAAGATTTTACCCTCTTTAATTTTGGAACTTGGATCCAAAATTTAAGTAAAGAATTAGGAAAAGATAATTGGTTTATTCGGAAGTAATTAAATAAAGTACTTAAAAAGATAAATTTGGATTCAAGTTAATTTGGGAAGTTAGAATTTAATTTTGGGATTTAGAATTTTTGGAAAGAAGTGATTTGAAGTTGGTGAATTTATTTTTAGGTTTATTTAATTAATTGGAGAAGAGGTGAAAGATTTGAGTTTGATATGACATATTTATTAAGGAAATGGAATATATAAATATATATAAGGGTTTTGGAACTTAAAAAAGAAAAAGAAAGAATATATATGGGTTTTGGAATTTAAGAAAAGGAAAGGAAATAATATATATATA
>NC_052352.1:7116304-7233156 GCF_009727055.1 Benincasa hispida | reverse complement strand
ATACATGTATGTATGTACGTAGATATATATGTATATGTATGTATGTATATATGTATATGTATGTATGTATATATGTGTATGTATGTATGTATTTGTGTAGTGGAGAATTAAAAAGAAAAGAAATATGGAATTTTCAAACCCCCACTTTCTCACTTTCTCTTTGGTTTAGACGAACTCCGGTTACCACACCGCCAATGTCCACATCCTTTCCTCCGTCGAGTTGCAACCGCGCCACTCCGACCTTCACGTCGCCGGATCTACTCGCCGTTGGTCCTCATCTCTTCAAGTCGTTGTCCTTTGTTGAACGTCAGCGTGAAGTTCGTAGTTTTGGGATAGGATCTAAATGATTTTCATGGTTTTGTTGAGGATCTTGAATACTCAATAAATAACGTGTTTAATTATCATTTCAATCATTATTTTGGAGGTTGAATTTTAAAGTTTGAAGGCGTTTAAAAGGTCGTTAACGTGCTGTCAAGTAGAGTTAAGGTGATTTTGGTAAGAATTTTGGTAAGATTTGGGGCTTTGTGACTTGTTTAATTCGAGTGTAATTTATACGAATTAAGTTATTAAGTTTTGTTGCTGATTTTGGCATGATTAAACGCTTAGGTGTGAACCTAAAGGTTAAATTTTATTTTGGTTTATATACTAGGATTTAATTTAAAGATTGTGGAGATTAAAAGGGGTTAGTTACTCAAATATTTGGCTCGATTAAGGATTCAAGAATTTCACAAAGATTCAATTGCTTTTCGGTTCAATCTGATAACATGATAACATGATAGATGGATAGTATAGTATGACCAATATATATTCTTGTACACGTAGAGACTTGCATGCTAGTAAGAGGTGATACTTGATTCACTAAAGGTGTATTTGATATGAGGATATAGAGGCATATATGCATGATGTATAACCATGCTGTTGAGGTATATATGTATGTTATAAAACCATATTGTAATAATTGTGATGTTGAAACTATGACAGTGTCTTTACTGATTAGTTAGATACCCACTAGGTAATGTGTTTCCTTCAGGATTCACCAGATTGTGATTCCTTCGAAATTCACAAGATATTGTGTTTCCTTTGGGTTTCACCAGATATTGTGTTTCCTTCGGGATTCACCAGATATTGTGTTTCCTTCGGGATTCACCAGAGGTAGTGGGCATACTTAACTACAGTAGAATAGAAACCATTTTTGCATGTATGTATGTGTCCCATGAGGACTAGATCAATTTTTATGTTCCACCAGAGATAGGCATCTAGAGGACATAGATGCCTAGCCCGACCCCAGTAGTGGGGTTACTTACTGAGTATTTTATACTCACCCTTTCTCATGTTTATGTTCCAGGTAAGGCAAGGACGCACTGGCGAATGACAAGAGGAATCCTTGAACGAGTCACAAGGGACCAGTTTTATGCTTCCGCTCATGATATTTAGATTTCTTTCCATGTTTTTCAACTTTCAATTTGATGTTTGAAGCTTACTATTAAGATTTGTTTTCAGACTATTTATTATTATTTATGATTTATGGGTATCCTATCGTCTGTTTTTAATATCTAAATTTAATGAAGGTCTTTTGAATTCAACTTATTTATTTAGCATTTATTTCACTATAAAAGAATGTCATTTTAAGTTCCATGCATGCATGTGTTTAGTAGCAGCCTAACTTGAGTTCTAAAGGGTCGGGTCATTACAGTTTCTGAAACACCTTTTGAGTTATGGAGAGGTAGTAAAGATAGTTTACGCCACTTCAGGATTTGGGGATGTCCAGCCCACGTGCTTATGGCTAACTCTAAAAAGTTGGAACCTCGTCCAAAAGTATGCCTATTTGTAGGTTACCCCAAAGAAAACGAGGTGGATACTTCTATGATCCAAGTGAAAATAAAGTCTTCGTATCGACAAACGCTACCTTCTTGGAAAAAGACTATATAAGTGATCAGAAGCCACGAAGTAAACTTGTTTTAAATGAGATTTCTAATGAGACTGCTGAGACTTCAAAAAGAGTTGTTGAACAGGCCGATAGATCAACAAGTTGTTGATATCAGTGTTGGGGTTGATGCCCTAAACTCTCGTAGGGTCTTATAGTTTATAAACACCTATATGAACAAACACTTGTGATGTAATAATAGGAGATATTTTCTTCACTGTTGTCTATGAAATATGAGATATTTTAGTTGCATTTACCACAAACCAATAAATTAAGATCCCTAGTTATCGTTGTGACTTAAGCATGTATGTGGAGACATACAAGTGGATCATGCCTTAAGTGATAATCTAAATGGTCTGTAGTATATGGATAAAGGAAGGAAAACTTATCCTGGTAACACTACAAATACGACCCGCTTTATAGATGTTACAAGTGTTGTAAAATGCTACAGATAGTCTGATCCTGATCATTCATGTGGAGACATGCGAGCAAAGGTGTCCTATACAAAGGAGTTTGTATAAGACCGGACCATGAAGTTATTAGTATCGACGTCGTTCATGACAGAGACTTTCATTTCACTAGGATGACCATAGGTAACATGACCTTAATAATCCTTAGTGAGTTGGAATTCCTGCCTATGAGGGTGGTTCTTTGATTTGCATGGGTGCGAGTGGCCAGATTGCCAACTCATACCTACCACTTTGGGGATTCGTCTGATTGAGGTGCTGGGAACTCAGCTACACAAGATGGAATTCACTCATTTCCCGAAGCAGAGGTAAGTAGATAGATTGCTCTCTTAAGGGCTGATTTCGGGGCTTGAACGATTTGGCGCCACATAACTTCTCATGGCCCGAGATGTGTCCACTCATAGTAGTATTATGATGTATTGTTCATTAGAGGAATCAGTTGTACTTAAGTAGTTAGATGTAACTATAGGGGCAAAATGGTAAATTAGCCCAACTGTACTTACGAGCGATCTGTGAAGGGTTATCGTACTATTGATTGGTTATACTGTTGGACACAGAAATATACCTATAGTGAGAAGAGTGCAGTTGTCAGTCTTTAGTGGAGTGCCCAGTAGCTAATGGATGGTGGATCTCGTGATTAAAGAGTTTAGTCAGCTATTTATGTACCGTTGGAGCTTCAAGCTATAGGTCCATAAGGTCCCCTTGGTAGCTTAATGGATTCAAGTTGAGAATCAGTTTTTGGGTTAGTTTAAAGTGTTCAAACTGACAAGAGGGAGTTTGATTATATATGATATAATTAAACTGGTTCAATTATATGTGATATAATTGATATGGTGTATAAGATACATTATTTGGAGGATTTTTATATAAATATGATTTATATTAAGTAAAGGAGAAAAGGACTATGGTTTAAGTGTTACATATGGTGTAATATTAAAACTATAGATTATAAATATAATATGATAAGTTAATTATTATATTTATTTATAATTAAAATAATTATATGATTATTGAGGGTAGTTTCTCCTTTAACCGTGCATGAAAATGGGAGGTTATGTTCATTTTTCATAACTGAAGAATAAAATGAAAATTGTTTTCATTTTGAAATGAATCACTTCATTAAATGGATGACTAATCATTTAGCTCCTGAGAGACTACACGATAGCTTTCAAGTGTTTTTCTAAACAATCGTGTACTAGCGCCTTTTACTAGACGATCGTGTAAAGTGATTTACTAAGCGATCACGTGCCAAGCGAGATTCTCTAAACGATAGTGTAAACAATCAAGTGTGTTTTTCTAAACGATTGTGTACCTAGTGAGATTTACTAAACGATCAAGCATACAAAGTCCATGCGATAGACATTACCTTCTCCGACTTGCTTGATTGTATAGTTCGATCGTTGCTTTCCTCCATCCCTCTACCAAATTCAATAGAGCCCACACCTCCTGGATTCTAACTCCAAGAATCCCAAGGTTGCCAAGTGGAGGTGTCTAAGGAGTTGTTTGTTTGTAGAGAAGACTATTTGTGAATTAAGCGACAACGAGAGATTGGGTAGGCGTTCTAAGCGACAACGAAAGGTTGCTGTTTCAGTCTTCACAAGAGTAAGAGATTAGTAGAAGAAGAGTTCTTCAAAGGTAGGTCTCTCCTTTTTTTTGTATTAAATTAATAAAGCATGTTGTAATTTATTAGAAGATGCATAATTATTCTATATGTTTGTGAATGCCTTTAATTCTATCACAATGGGCTTGGAAAGATCTTGCTTCTGCTCATGGGTTCTCTTGAATAAGAGTTCCTTCAGTCAGTTTATCTAGTCAACCATCTAAAGAGTTGAGATTACCTCGACGTAGTGGGAGGGTTATAAACCCATCTGTACGCTACATGGGTTTAACAGAAGCCAAAAACATCAGATCTGATGATGGAGTTGAGGATACGTGATCTTATAAGCAAGCAATGGAAGATGTTGAAAAAGATGAATGGATTAAAGCCATGAATCAAGAAATGGAGTCTATGTACTTCAATTCTGTTTGTAAGCTTGTAGATCAACCTGATGGGGTAAAACCTATAGGTTGTAAATGGATCTACAAAAGGAAAAGAGGTGTAGATGGAAAGGTAAAGACCTTTAAGGCTAGACTTGTAGCAAAGGGTTATACCCAAGTTGAGGGAGTGGACTATGAAGAAACTTGCTCACCTATTGTCATGTTAAAGTCTATTAGGATTCTCTTGTCCATAGCCACATATTATGACTATGAGATATGGCAAATGGACATCAAGACTGCCTTTTTGAATGATAATCTTGAGGAGACCATCTATATGGCTTAAACAGAAGGATTAAGAGCAAAAGATTTGCAAGCTTAATTGGTCCATTTATGGACTGAAACAAGTGTCTAGATCTTGGAATATAAGATTTGATACTGCAATCAAATCTTATGGTTTTGATCATAATGTTGATGAGACTTGTTTTTACAAGAAAATCATCAACAACTCAGTAGCTTTCCTTGTGATGTATGTGGATGATATCCTATTCAATGGGAATTATGTAGGTTAAGAAATGGCTAGCCACCCAATTCCAAATGAAAGATCTAGGAGAGGCATAGTTTGTTCTAGAGATCCAGATCATAAGGGATCGTAAGAACAAAAGGTTGGCCTTGTCTCAAGCATCATACATTGACAAGATGTTTGTCAAATATTTGATGTAGAATTTCAAGAAGGGTTTATGACCATTCAGGCATGGAAGCCGAATACGTAGCTGCTTGTGAAGCTGCTAAAGAGGCTGTTTGGCTTAGGAAGTTTCTTACTGATTTGGAAGTTGTTCCAAATATATCTTTATCAATCACACTTTATTGTAATAACAATGGTATTGTGGCAAATCCTAAGGAACCTCGGAGTCATCGAAGAGGCAAGCACATAGAATGGAAATATCATTTGATCTGGGAGATTGTGCATTGCGGTGATGTGATTGTCAAGAAGATCGCATCGGAGCACAACGTTGCTAATCTGTTTACAAAGGCTTTCACGACTAAAGTGATCGAAGGTCATCTAGAAAGTTTGGTTCTACGGGATATGCAACATCTTGTCTAGGGCAAATGGGATATGTTACTAGGGTATAGTGTATGCCTTAGTTTATTATATTTTATACTATTTTTGTATTGTACATTAGTCTCCCTAGGCTTTAGGACAAGTGGTAGATTGTTGGGAATAGTATCCTAAATCTCATTGTTATTTCATAATTTGTAAAACTCCGTGTAAACATATTGTCACTAATAAAATAAGTGTTATTTTATAAGCATTTTTACTCAATTCAATAAACTAAGATCCAAGGTTATTTTATGTAAATTTAAACAAATATGTAGAGACATACAGGTGGATCTTATTTAAATTAATAACCTAAATAGTTTGTAGTAGATGGATAAGGTTGGGTACCTTATCTTGGTGACACTCCAGATACGACCCACTTTATAGATATCAAAAGTATTGTAAAGTGCTACAAATGATCTGATCCTGATCATTCATATGGAGACATACGAGCGGAGGTATCCTATACAAAGAATTTGTATAAGACCGGACAACGAAATGATTAGTCTCTTTATATGACACTGTTGATAATAGAGACTTACATTTCACTAGGATGACCATAGATGACATGATCTGAATCTTGAGTGAGTTGGGAACTCCCGCTCATAAAGGCGGTCCTTTGATTTGTATGGGTGAGAGTGGCCAGATTGCCAACTCAACAAGCCTACCATAACTCCTTTAAAGGCTGATTTTGGGCCTTAAACATAGTAACCACATCCTTTCTTGGGAAGAGAGGACTCCGTCATAGTAGGACTATGACTTATTGTTCATTAGAGGAACCAGTGGTACTTAAGAAGTTAGATGTAACTACAGGGGCAAAATGATAAATTGACCCAATTGTACTTATGAGCGATTTGTGAAGGGTTATCGCACTATTGATTGGTTATATCCAATGGACACATAAATATATTTGTTGTGCAAAGAGTGCAGCTATAGGTCTTTAGTGGAGTGTCGGGCACGGGCAGTTAACGGATAGTGGATATCATGATTAAAGATTTTAATCAGTTATTCACATATCGTTGGAGTTTCAAGCTACAGGTCCATAAGGTCCCCTTGGTAGCTTAAGGATTCAAATTGAGAATCAGGTTTTGGGTTAGTTTGAAATGTTCAAATTAACAAGAGGGAATTTGATTATATATGATATAATTAAAATAATTCTTATATATGATATAATTAATATAATGAATTTGATACATTATTTGATTGTAGGAATTAATATAAATATGATTTATATTAAATGCCATGAAATAGAAAAAGAACTATGGTTTATATGTTGCATATGATACAATATTAAAACTATAGGTTATAAATGTAATATGATAAATTAGTTATTGTATTTATTTATAATTTATTAATTATATGATAATTGAGATTTTTTTTTTCTAAATAACGGACTTGAGTGGGTAGTTATTCACGGTTTTATGGTAACTGTGAGATAAAAGAAAATTTGATTTCAAAAATCTCATAGAGTGAACAAGTGAACAAAACAAGCTATCGGATTACTAATCGAGTGGCTATGTAATAGCACCGAGTATACTAGACGATAGCTTGAGACTACACGATCGAGTATCAAGTATAGACTTCTTTTTTCTACATGATCGAGTATCAAGTCTATACGATAGACTTCTTCCTCTATACAATTGTTCATTAAATACTCAATCGTCTACTCGATCATTTACTTCCTCCATCCCTCTATCCAAAATCATATAGAGCCCACAACTCTTGGATTCTCACACTGAGAATACCAAGGTAATCTTATGGTGGTTTCGACTTCTATTTGAGGATCAAAGATCGAGTTTAACTTGCTGGTGATCAAGGATCCTCCAGTTGATCGTTGCATTCGTGCTGCTTGGACGCATTGGTGATTGATCGAGGATCCTCAAAATGGTAGATATATTGAGTCATGAATCTGACCACTTTCACTTATGCAGATCAAACGACCGCCCCCATAGGCAGGAGTTCATAACTCATTCAAGATTAAGGTCACAAGTCACCTGTGGTCATCCCAATGAAATGTAAGTCTTTCCAAGTAACAGTGTTATAAAGAGAGACTAATCATTTCGTGGTTCACTCTTATACAAACTCTTTGTATAGATACCCACACTCAATATCTCCACATGAATGGTCAGGATCATATCATTTGTAACACTTTACAACAATTGTAATAATTAGAAAGTGGGTTGTGTTCGTAGTATCACCAAAATAAGGTACTCAGCTTTATTCATCTACTATAGACTATTCGGGTTATTACTTAAATATGATTCAGCTGTATGTCACCACATACATGTTTAAGCTACATTAAATAACCTTGGATCTTAGTTTGTTGGTTTTGAGTTAATTAAAATAACAACTTATTTTATTAATAAATAACATGTTTATACAAATAAATTACAAACTATTAAACCACGAGATTTAGGACATCAACCCTAACAAATATGTGTGAAGATATTTTAGAGTTGAATGCTTGTGCCAATAATGAATAAATTGTGGAAATGGTTGGTGTTAATTTTGTTATCAATAAAATTGTTTCGGATTTGGGCATTGAAAATTTAGGCTCTGACAGGCTTAAGGAAGTTAGTATATCTAATATTCCTACTCCTGATCATATTGATGCTGAAAATGTTGTTGATTCTATTGCTCTCATTGTTGGGCCTGTCATTAGGAATACATCCTCGGATGATACGTTGTCATCTCAGCCCCATTTCTACTGACTAATTCTTTTATGGCAAAAAGGGAAAATGGGTTGGTTGCAATCATGAGATCGAAGATTGTGATACGTTCCTGTTTTGGTTTGTTTGGTATGGGTGGTTGTGATTGTGGTCGACAGATAATATTTTCTTTATTTATCTCGTCGGATTTTTTGTCACTAGCTTTATGGGTAGTTTTTTTGCTTTGATTTTCTTTCCTTATTTGGTTGTAGATATGCTAGGGTGATTCTTTCCCTTTTTGTTATTGTCGTGTTTGCGGTATTCCTTCCTTTTCTATGTTGAATTTAGAGGTGTCATTGCTTTTAGTTTTAGGGTAAGCAACATATTGTTGTGCAACTTTTTCTACAAAAGTTTATATGAAAAAGATAGGCTCTTTAAAGGTGTTTGTAAGCATTGTTGATCTAAGTGTTTCTTATGTTGGTGTTAATTTGATTCAATGAAATTTCATGTCTATCATTGTCCAGGGCATTCCTCTACTTGTTGATGAGGATATTTTTTCTACTGATGATATTGTTATCTTGGATAGAGCTCTCTCTATTTCTCTTTTTGTTGGCAATTATGTTAAGCAGGCTTAGTTGTTGAAGACTCTGAACATATGTTAGATGATACACACTCTGATGGCTATATTGATAGCTTTGTTGATGGGTTAGTTATTTTCTACTTTCAAATTACTCTTACTTGTTGTTGGCTGGTTGCTTGTCTCTATCGTCATGGTTTTTGTTACTTTTGACTATTTTTGTAAACGAAACAAAAGAAGGAGAAGAAGTTTGGTTCAGCACCAATATGATGGTTTGTGGTTATATGTGTGTTGCTCTAGTCTGATTGGTTTACTTCCGTTGTCGTGCCTTGATGATTATTTTGTTTTGCCTTAAAATATAGCCAAAGAGAGAGTTTGTTACTACAATGTGATTGGCTGATTTTTTTATAAACAAAACTCGAGCAACATATTGTGCAACATATCAAAGACATTTTTATTAATATTACTACATGTCTGACAGTAGATTTGGTAGAATAATTTTTCCTTATTTTTCTGTGTTGATTTTCAGATTTTCGTTGTTGTTTTCCTTATTCACTCCTAAAAGATATTCTCAAAGCTAGTCTTATATATATGATGATCTTTTCATTTTTAGGGTTAGTCGTCTTATTAGAAAAGTGTGTATTGAGAGTTTTGATCTTCAGATTTATCTAAGTAACCTCCATGTAGTATTATTGAAAATCCTTGTATTTGTTGTTGAGATTTTGGTTCCACAGCTATCGTAGAACTCGGTAGGAGTTTGATTTGTTATTGTATTTAGAGGGAACCTAAGTATGTTGAAAATAATGAAAACTCATATTTAGAGGAGCCTAAATTTGATGAATGTGAGGGGATCTCACTCTTAGGGGGAGCCTAAGTACGTCGTATTGAGGGGATCTCATACAAAACTTGGAGAAGCATTTTTGCGGATGTGATGGGAGCTCAAACTTAGGGGGACCCAAAGTTGAAACTGAAAAGGTACCTGTTCATGAGTCACTAAAGAGAGAGTCTATCAGATAAGTACTTTCGTTATAATTGCTAAACTCTTTATATAGTGAAGTTTTAATCCACCCAGCACACAACCCCCCAGACGTGGGTGAATTTGCACCAAATTGAGTTGTCAATCCTTGTGTCTTTATATTTTTGTTTGTTTTCGCCTTGCCTACTTATCATACATATTGTCTGTGACATTGTGCTTGACATTGTATCATGTGTTAGATTCATCTTTTTTTTTTTTCACTAACAAATTATCAAACTTTCAATTTTGTGTTTAAAAGATTCTTGATCTATCTGATATATTATATTTTAAAAGAATCCCGAACTATTCAACACAAAATCAAAAGTTTGAACCATCTAATGATATAAAAATCAAATTTCTGTACAATAGATTCGTTAATTACAAAATGTTGAATATATTAGAAATCTATTTTACATAAAACAAAATAAAATAAAAAAATCTAAGAACTTATTTAACATTCTTAAAAAATTCATAACATATTAGAAAGGGAAAAAAAATGTTTTAAAGAAAACGTATGAAACAAATGGTCAAAAGCTTAGACATGATCAATCATACTAGTCGTAATTCAATCTAAAATATTGTTACCGACCAATAAATAAGTATCAACCTGGACACCCAAAGACGACGACAAAATAAATAATATATATTGAACTAAAATGTTTGACGCACAAAGACGAGGACAAAATAAAATTCTCCAAAACATCTAGTTTTTCACAAGGCAATGGGAAGGGCGGGGCCGACCGTGGATTGGGTTGGAGGGGGACACGCTGGTCCGGGCCCCTTCCTACATATCCAGCGCCTTTCTTTCTTTTTGTTTCCCAATTTAATCATCCAAGTTTTAAATGCTCCATAAATTACTAATGTCAATTGTCAAATCAATACTTCTTAGAAAAACACCAAACAACAATAATATCCAATTTTTCAACGATGGAAACTTTTAATGCACGTCAAAACTATATCTATATCTATATATATATATATATAACCTGAAAATAAGATGACTCGAAATTAAGGATGACTGTATTTGATTATAATGATAATATTATCAAAATTTTAGGATAATAAATTGGCTTTGTATTTTATTTATAAAATTAATCATTGACACCTCTATAAAATTTTGATAGATTAATTAGTAAACAATAAATTTAATTCAAGATTTTGAGTAAAATTAATTATTTAACTATCAAATAATAATATTAATTACCAATAATTTTAAATAAGTAATTTATAATTAAGTTACTTGATTACATAATTTGATGTACCAATTTGATGAATTTATATAAATATGATGTATTAATTAATAAAACAATGAAAATCAGTTTAAAAAATTAAATATAACATCTTGTGATTAAAATAATGAATTATAATTAAGGGGGATTTTCAAAAATAGAAAAATCAGGAAAACTATTTACACAAAATAGTAAAATTTTAATCTTCTTTAATAGAGATTGATAGAGGCTAATAGAAGTCTATCAATATCTATCCGTGATAAAAACTTATAGAAATTTATCACTGATAGACGTTGATATAAGTCTATCTGTGCCTATCAATATCTTTTTTGTTACTTCTGTAAATAGTCTGACATTTTTTTAATCTGTGAAAATTTCTCAATAATTAATCAATGATAGACTAATTATAACTATTAAAAAATAATTTCATAAAATATTAATCATAATGATAATTAATTAACTACATATATAATTTATTAATAAATTAAAAGTATTAATGCCTCAATTCTTTACGATTTATTATATAAATAATTAGTTAATTTATGAATATGGAGTAGTTAAATTCAAATATTATAATTTAAAATTTGATATAATTTTCTAAATTATAAATTTAATATTCAAATATTAATTAATTTTAATAATATAAAATAAAATAATAGATTCATGTATTAAAAGGGAAGAGAGAGTGGACATCAAGAAAATCCAAACTTTTGGATGGGTATAAGGAATGCATGAGAATAGCTTATTCTCATGTCTAAAGCTTCAAAACTTGTACCAAACAAGAGAATATATATCCCTTACCCATTCCTATCCTTACTCTCATCCCAATTCCCTTAATCCAAATTAAAAGTAGTTCTAAGGATTTGATGAACTTGGTGAAGATTCAAGTTGAATTCATAATTAATATGAATAAACATATAAACGTGTGTTTGGAGTAAGAACTATCCTAAGACTATAATAATCATATCTTACTATAGTAAATACTATTTTATATTCCCTAATTAGCTACCGGCAACATTATTTTGAAACTCACAGTATTTACTATTTTTTTCCTCAAACTAAAATAGTTTACACCTCAAACACATATTATTGTTACCCAAACTAAAATAATCTACCCCTCAAACACAAACTATTATAACTCAACTATAATAACTAATTCCTTACCCCAAACACCCCCTAAGCAGTTGTGTAATTGAAAATTGAGCACGACTAAACTTATTTAGGCATGCTAACTAAAAATAGTTATAAAAAGTGGGATAATTATTTTAAATGACAAAAATACTGAAAATATTTTTAAATATAGCAAAATAGTACTATCTATTAGTGATAGGTAATGATAAACCATGACATTTTGCTATATTTGTAAATAAGTGTAAGATTTCATAATTAATTTTAGGTTAAAATATCATTTTCGTCCTATATTTTCTCATTTAATTTTAATGGGTACTTCCAAATATCTAAATTTCGTTCATATACTCTCAATAAATCTTAAAATTAGTCTTTATTGTTGATTTGAATATTTTTTTTTATTGAATATGATAAAATAACAATAATAATTTATATTCAAGAAAAAAGGATGAGGAAGATTTGTTTCTATATTTTACAGCGATGACAACATAATGACTATACTTTGACATTTGAAAGAATAAAATAGGTACATAACTGAAATGATATCACTACAAGAAAAAGGGACTCTCCCGACACCTAAAACAACCGTCGGAACATAGGTCATCGGGAGAGAGATTGTCTTTCGATGAAGTAAGAATGTTGTCAAGATTGCGGAATAATTCCTGACGGTGTATGTGGCATGTCAAGAGTTCAATAGAACTCCTGACGCCTCACCATGCCTGTCAAGCGTTAGGGACAGAGGGCAATTTACATTGACCAAACTCCCGACATATTACATAATTCGTCGAGAGTGAAGATTTTCAGGGTATAACAATTTAGGGCGTACATCATTTACTTCATTTACTATTATAGAATATCTTTTTAATTTATTTTTTTTGTTCGAATGTAGGAAATTTCGGAGATGAATAGGAAGAATAGAGAGAAATTATCGTTCGACCACGTAGGAGGATCAAAGTCGTTCCTACAAATTCAATCTGAGCTGCAAGAAAAGCAAGGTCGAGAAGTAGGATGTGTTAACCTATTTAAAGAAACACACTCTAAAGGTGGCAAGTTCATGAATCAGGTAGCTGAGGATGCATATGTAACGAATTTTGTTTTATTTTCATTTTGTATTTCATTTTTAAGTTTATTCGCTCGTACTTACACACTTAATTGATATGTGTAGAATCAAATGTTAGAATTGCAATCCAACCCCACTCAAGAAGGTTTTCAATTACTAACAGGGGATGAAATTTGTGATATAGATTTGGGTAGGCGACCCGACCATGTAAAAGGCCTATGTTAGGGCCCTAAACCTAAGTCAAGAAGGAGTAGTAGCTCATCAAGTTCGTCATATACTCAAGGAACGAAAAGTAGGGAGGTGAGGGAATTGAAAGCCAATTTCAAACAGTCTCAATCGAGGATTAAGGAACTTGAAGATGTCAAAAAACAAATGAGAGAGGATCATGCAAGACAAATGGAAGAAATGAAAAAAATGATTAAAGACATGATACGATCATAGAGAGAATGGTCATTGAATTAGGTATGATTACTTCGTTATCTAGTTGTCTAATATGTTGCTATCCTACAGTTATGGTAGCAACGTAGTTATGTCTTACTAGTAACTTTATGATAATAAATTGTTGGCTATCCTGTAGTTATGGTAGCCAAACAACTGAATTTTGATGTGTGTTTTGTGGGGTAGGTTGAGATTACTTATATTTGTTTTGGAGTTCAACTTAGAATTTTGTGTGTGTTTACGAATGTTTATGAAATTTGAATGTTGGGGGGGTGGGTTGAGACTGGTTATAATTGTTTGGAGTTCAACTTGGAGCTTTTTTTTTTTTTTTGTATTTATGGATGTTTATGAAATGTTGTGTGGGGTGGGTTGAGATTACTTATACTTATTTTAGAGTTCAACTTGGAATTTTTTGTGTGTTGTCGATGTTTATGAAATTTGAAAGTTGCGGGGTGGGTTGAGATCAGTTATAATTGTTTTGGAGTTCAACTTGGAGCTTTTTGTGTGTTTGTGGATGTTTATGAAATGTTGTGTGGGATGTGTGGGGTGGGCTGAAATTACTTATACTTGTTTTGGAGTTCAACTTGGATTTTTTGTGTGTTTGTGGATGTTTATGAAATCTGAATATTGTGTGTGTGTGTTTGTGGAGGGGGGTTGAGAATTGAGATTGGTTATACTTGTTTTGGAGTTCAACTTGGAGCTTTCTGTGTGTTCGTGGATGTTTATGAAATTTGAATGTTCTGGAGAGTGGGTTTGTTAGGGTTGATGTCCTAAATCTTGTAGGGTCCTATAGTTTGTAAATGTTTTGAACAAATTCATTGTTTATTTAATAAAACATATGATATTTTATTCCATATTTTAGTTGCATTAACCACAAACAATAAATTAACATCCAAGGTTATCTTATAGCTTAAACATGTATGTAGAGACATACGGGTGAATCATGTTTAAGTGATAACCTAAATGGTCTGTAGTAGATGGATAAGGTTGGGTACCTTATCCTGGTTACACTATGAGTATGGTCCACTTTGTAGGTGTTATAATTGTTGTAAAGTGCAACAAATGATCTGATCTTGATCATTCATGTATAGACATGTGAGCGGGGATATTCTATACAAATAAGTTTGTATAAAACCAAACCACGAAATGTTTAGTCTCATTATATAACGTCGTTCATAATAGAGACTTACATTTCACCAGGATGACCATAGGTAACATGATTTGTACGGGTGAAAGTGGCCAGATCGCCAACTCAATAAGCCTACCGTTTTGGGGATTCATCTGATTGGGGAGTTGGGAACACAGTTACACAAGAAGGAATTCACTCCTTCCCCGAGGTCGAGGTAAGTAGATAAATTGTTCCCTTAAGGGCTGATTCCAAGGCTTGAACAATGTGGCGCCACACCCTCTCTTGGCCTGAGAGGGGTTTAGTCATAGTTGGAATATGATCTATTCTTCATTAAAGGGATCATTGGTACTCATGGAGTTAGATGTAACTACAGGGGCAAAATGGTAGTTTTGACCCAACTGTACTTACAAGCAATTTGTGAAGGATCATCCTATTATTGATTGGTTATATGTAATGGACACAGAAATACATCTGTAGTACGAAGAGTGCAGTTGTCGGTCTTTAGTGGAGTGCCCGACAGTTAACGGGTAGTGAATAATTTAATTAAAGAGTTTGATTAATTATTCATGTACCATTGGAACTTTAAGCTACAGGTTCATGAGGTCCCCTTGGTAGCTCAATAGGATTAAATGAGAATAAATTCTTTGATCAATTTGAATTGTTCAAATTAATAGAGAGATTTAATTATATATGATATAATTAAGTTATTTTAATTATATATGATATAATTGGTATAATGTATTTTATATATTATGAGAGGAAATAAATATTTGAATAAGATTCAAATATTATTTATATGAATTGAATTTATATTTTTTAAATTTAATATAAATGAGATTTATATTAAATATCATATGAGAGAGAAAAGAATCTATTGGTTATGTATATGATACAATTATATGTTATATTTGAAATAACATATAATTTAATATATATATTATATGATAAGTTAGTTATCATATTTATATATATATATTAAACGTATATTTTCTCTTCACCCACGTAAGTAAATGGTTGATGTTTTATGGGCATTTGATAGGAGAGAGTCTCATTTATCTTAGAGCAAGAAAGAAAGTCAGAAAAGATACATTATTGAATAGAGAAAAAATTGCTCTCTGTAAGTTTTTGAATTTTTCTTTCCTCTCCTCTCTTCTCTAAAATTCATTCCCTCATTCCAGAATAGTCAGAGCCTACTATTCCTAGATTCTCTACCTGAGAATATCAAGGTCACATTCATGGTAGTGTTCCTTTCTTGATTGAGAGATTCTTGAAGTAGGTCTTCAAAGGTAAGAATTTCTGAAACCCTAAGTTTACTTTTAATTAAGCATGCTATAAATTGAAGGAACTCTAACTGAAAAGAGAACCGTGAGCGGAAGTAAAATCGTCCCAATTTTCATTTTTCATTGAATATAAGTTTTACAGTTAAATAAGAGCAAGATATGTATTTACATAAATTGTAGGATGCAATACTAAAGGAAAACTTAGGGTTTCAGAAACCCTTAGCTTTGAAGAACACTATCTTCAAGAATCCCTCGAACAAGTCACAAACGGATCTCCTTCTCCAAATGGGACACCACCAATCAGAGCCTCATGCATTCTCCTTAGAGATTAAGAATGGCAGAAGTTGTGAGCTCTACCTTAGGGCTTCGGAAGAGGGAAAAAGATGGGGAGGAATAGAGGGAGGAGAAGAACTTTTCTAATTATTAATTTTTTCAGAGAGAGCTCTTTCTCTCAAAGAGTTTTTAGGAAGAAAATGAATCAATTAATATTAATTGACGGAGAGAAAATGGGGGGAGGAAGTTGTAACTCCCTCCCTTTAATTAATTAATATTAATTAAATTAATAATAATTATACATATAATAACAATCTTATTATATGTATATAAACTATACATTATATCCCATATAACACATGATTTATGGCTACATATTGTATCAAATACAAATAGCCTATAGATGTATTTTCTCTCAATAATACATGACAATTAATATAAATTACATTTATATTAAATTCACTTATATGAATCTCATTCATATAATTAATATTTGAATCATATTCAAATATTTAATTCCTCTCAACTTATTTATGGTATTTAGTATAAATCATATTTATATTAAATTTAATTACTTGAGTCTCATTCATATAATTAGTATTTGAATCATATTCAAATTTCTCTCATATTACATTATATTATAATGTATCAAATACATTATATTAATTATATCTCATATATAATTAATTCCCTCAATTAATTTGAACACTTCAAATTAATCCAAAAACAATTCTCAATTAAATCCCTGTTGAGCTACAGAGGGGACCTTATGGACCTGTAGATTGAAACTCAAACGGTACTCAGATAATTAATTAAATTCTTTAATTAAATTACCCAACATCCATTAACTGCTGATCATTTCACTAAAAACCAACAGCTGCACTCTTCGCACTGCAAATATATTTCTGTGTCCATTGGATATAACCAATCAACAATGTGATGACTCTTCACAAATTATCTAACTCCTTAAGTACCACTAATCCCTCTAATGAACAATAAGTCATAGTTCAACTATGACCAAGTCCCTTCCAGGCCAAGAGAGGGTGTGACCACTATGTTCAAACTCTGGAATCAGCCTTTAAGGGAGCAATTTATCTACTTGCCCCTGCATCAGAGAATGAGTGAATTCCGTCTTGTGTAGTTGTGTTCCCAGCTCTCCAGTCAGACGAATCCCCAAAATGGTAGGCTTGTTGAGTTCACAACTCACTTAGGATTCAGGTCATGTCACTTATGGTCATCCTAATGAAATGTAAGTCTCTATTATTAACGACATCATATAAAGAGACTAATCATTTCGTGGTCCGATTTTATACAAACTCTTTGTATAGGATACCCCCGCTCACGTGTCTCCACATGAACGATCAGGATCAAATCATTTGTAACACTTTAAAACATTTGTAATACCTACAAAGCGGATTGTATCCATAGTGTCACCAGGATAAAGTACTCAGCCTTATCTATTTACTTCAGACCGTTTAGGTTATTATTTAAACAAGATCCACTTGTATGTCTCTACATACTTGTTTAAATTACATGAAATAACCACGGATCTTAGTTTATTGGATTAAGTATATGCTTATGAAATAACACTTATTTTATTAACAACAATATGTTTATACAAAGTTTACAAACTACGAGATTACAAAAGATTTAGGACACCAATCCCAACATAAATTATGTAAATACATAATTTGTCCTTTCTTTTCCGTAAAAAATACATTCTATGAGAAATGGAAATTAGGACGATCTCGCTTCTGCTGAAGGTTTTCTTAAATGAGATCCTTCAAGGTTATGATTGGTTATACTTACTTTGGAGTTCAACTTGGAGTTTTTTGTGTGTTTGTGGATGTTTGTACAATTTGAATGTTGCAGGGGTGGGTTGAGATTTGTTATACCTTTTTTGGAGTTCAACTTGGAGTTTTTTTGTATGTTTGTGGATGTTTATGAAATATGAATGTTGTGTGGAATATGTGAGGTGGGTTAAGATTATTTATATTTGTTTTGGAGTTCAACTTGGAGTTTTTTGTTTGTTTGTGGAACTTTATGAATTTTGAATGATGTGTGGGATGTGTAGGATGAGTTTTGGATGAGTTGTGTCGAACTTTATGAATTTTGAATATTGTTTGGGATGGGTTAAGATTAGTTATCCTATTGGAGTTTAACTTAGGTCTTTGTGTGTTTGTGGGGGTTTCAGGTTAAGAACATGTACTGTTGGAAGTGTGTTGATTTTCATTGTTTTGTAAGATTGTTACTCATTTCTTTGTTTTGTAGGATTGTAGTATTTTATTTGTTTTGTAGGATTTATAGGATTCACATTATGGTTTTTGTTTTCTTGTAGGATGTTGTGAAATAAGGTTGAAAGTGTTGTTGGAGATGTTGGGTTTGAGATCATGTGTTGGAGATGCTGTGTTGGAGCCGTTTTCATGTTCTCACTTTTATGTATTTGTGAAGACATATTTCTTTTGTTTGTTTGTTTCTTCTATGTATTTTGTCAACTTTTGTCTATTTTAATAAAGAATACTATGGACTTTGTTTGTTTGTCTTATTTCTTATGTGAATATTTTTTTAGTTGCTTAATAATGTTATATATGTTATTCAAGTCAAATTTTAAAATAATTTAAAATAAATGTCTATCTCCCGTCGAAAAATGTCGGGAGTAAGCCGTCGAGAGCTTGAAGAACGCCCAACGACGTCTATATATGCATCGGGAGTACCAAACTCCCAACACCATATAATAGGCGTGAGGAGTTTCTTCAAACTCCCTATATGCTTGCGCGTTGGGAGTTGTACTCCCAACGAACATCTCCCGACCAAACTCCTGACGACGAGTATATCATTGGGAGTTGAACTCCCAACGAGTTTTTTAGCATTTCCTGGCGATTTGAAGCATCGGGAAAAAGGTCATTTCTTGTAGTGTATTTGTAAAATGTAAAAAATGAAACAAACTTAAATGTAAAAGGAAAAAAAAAAGTATTGACATAGATATTTTTTTTATCACTTGTTATGGATATGTACAAAATAGCATAATCAATATTAAGCAAGATCAAATACAACAAGATCGAGTAATAAACAAGACTCGGGCAAAAAATATCATCCTAATAGTAAAATGGACCTGGGGGAGAGGGATGGACCAAATGTCCAAACCCAAACAGTTGGTCGAATGCCAAACCTAGTAAATTGTCAAATGAGACATGTTCGTGCTTACCTTGACCCATTTAGTTCCAAAAGTAGCCCAATTCTTTCCTAAAACCTTGTTGTGGATGACCTAGGTCAACAATCCCTATAACTATATACATCATTATAACTCATAGTGACATTTTGGAATGTGGTTCTTCACACAAAACACTGATGTCACACAATATGTCCTAGCAAAAACAGAGATAACGACAAAGCAACAAAAAGCAAATCAAGAACAGACACACAGGGATTGTTAACCCAGATTCTGATGAACCACCTACATCTGGAAGGCAGTGTGCTTAGGAAAGATAATCCATTAATATATAAAAGTCAAGCAATTATAACGTTACACTTATCTGTAAATAGCAAAGATTACAGTAACACACGTAGAACCCAACTTAGCTAAACACCTAGGCTCCTCCTGGATGTGAAACTCCTTCTCACTCGAACTTAGGCTCCTTTAGGTATATGTATGTTATTGTTGTAACACTTAAGCTCCCCTTAAGTGCTTGAGACACCCTCTCACTCGACGATATCTTTTCTTGTGCTTATGAACTCCCTTCACATAAGAACTTAGGCTTTCCCTAAGTTTTGGGAACTCCCTTCTCGATGAATACTATCTTAGGCTCTCCCTAAGTCTGAATAACTTTTGTTGTTATGATACTCTAACCGTAAGAGTAAGTAGAGAATATGTTGCCACAAACAAAGCACAAAACCTTCTTCTTGAATTCAATGCAGTAAGTTTTTTTGTAGAAAACGCTAAACAGTATGACAAAATAATATGTGTAGAAACCCTAGCTCTAGAACTTCTTGGGCTTAAATATCACGGCTGAATGATGGAAGTGATCCTCACATAATATTGACGATTCACCAAAAAAGGAAAAATCTTAGAGAAAATATTCTACAGAATAATTTAAATAAGGAAAGAGATATTTTGCGGAGTTGGTATCTTGAAGAACAACCTTTGAGACAAGTACCCACAAAGTCAAAATCTAAGACAACTCCTAAATAGCCCAAGAAGTCAATACCAAAAAAAATTAAACAAATATATTTAAACAATATCACATTTCTAACACATAGAAAGCAAATTCTTCCGCACTCTTAAACTACTATTTTGTTGCACTTTTTCACTTTCCCACTTAAGCATCGAGTATGTGTGGCCTACAAACTGCTAGTATGAAGTTCTTTCTCTTTTGGAGGTTACGTTTTTTTCCTCGGATAAATTTATCTGTTGGTGTTACGAGAAAATCAAACATTCTTCTTTTCTGTCTCAATGTTGGTATCATTATTACTGTTGGGTGAAATTTTAATTTTAAGAAATAAGAGGGAACTAACGTTTGGTTGGAGAATCCCACATTGAAAAATTTTGGTTTGGAAGCCTTCCTTTTGTACTCCAACCTTGGGCTTTGGGTTTGGGCCCCAAGGGGTACCCATGTTTTGGAGAGAGTGAAGAGATAGACCAATGTGGGTTCGGTGGACGTCCCACACACACGTCGTCGCCACCGTCGGTCACGCGTGGCGCGCGCGTGTGTGTGATTATTATTATTATTATTTTCTTTAATAAAAATATTATTATCATTATTATTATTATTTAAAATGAAAAAAAAAACTTGGTCCTTCGCGTGCGTCTTCCAGCCGAGTCTTCCAACCGAGTCTTCAGGCTCGCCCTCGCACGTTCTGAGGTTGTCCACCTCTTTCTCACTCGATAGTTCCACACTGAAGGCCTATAAAAGGTTTTTCACTTCCTTTCGAAAGTTCTTCTCTCCCACTCTTCCACTTTCCATTTTCCAAGCAGTGAATCAGAAAGGGTGTGTGTTCTGGTTGGTAACGGTGCATTTTCGACCAGGTTTTCTTTTAGTTTGTTTTATCTTGAGGACGACGTGACAGTATTCCTAACCTGCTTGAACACTTAGGCAGTGTCGCGAAACGTCTTAAAGAGAGCGAGCTCCGCGACTCAACCTATAACGAGCTTCTGTTTTGCATTTTTTATTCTTTGCTTGACTGTCGTGACCTGACTGTTTGTTGCTATCCTATTCTTCGTTTGAGGGTCTTGCCGTTTCCAACAATTTTAAGATGTTTTATCGCCACATCACTAATGACCCTCACTAGCAACAACGACATCATGACATCTGACCTCAATCATCAATTCCGGTTCGAAGAAGCGAAGTTCAAACGGTGGAAGCAAAATATGCTATTCTTTCTCACCGTTAAGAAAGTTGCCGACACTTGTACCATAGATAAGCCGATCGTCCCTCTAGAAGAACTAACTAAACAACAGATAAAAAAAGTTGTTGATTGGGAGGAGAAAGACTTTCTTTGTAAGAACTTTATTTTAAATAGTTTGATTGATGATCTGTATGACTACTACGGTACAATGAAGATAGCGAATGAGGTCTGGGATACCCTACAAAAGAAGTATGACACCGAGGAGGTCAGGTTGAAGAAATATGTTGTTAGTCGTTATCTCAAGTTTCAGATGACGGATGACAAATCCGTGGAAGCCCAGTCCCATGAACTCCAGAAGATAGCCCACGAGATAATTACTGAAGGTATGTCTCTAGACGAACAATTCGAAGTTGCTATTATTATTGATAAACTGCCCCCTTTGTGGAAGGACTTTAAGGCATAAGACCAAAGAGTTCTCCTTGGAGAGTCTTATCACCTGGCTAAGGATTGAGGAGGAAGCCTGGAAGCAGGACCAGAGGGAGGAGGTAAATGAGCCGTACTGGAAAACCCGCCTCTGTCGTGATAAAACCTGACCAAAAATCAAAAAGGACAAAGAGGAAAGGTCGAAAAATGGACCCAGCAACTAGAACCACAAGAGAAAAAAAAAAAAAAAAAAAAAAAAAAAAAAACAGAAGCACCCTTCAGGAGAAATGGTACGGTTCCTTTTCTTTAATTGTAATAAACCTGAACACATGGCTAGGAACTGTAGGAATAGGCATCGTCGCGCTGGTCAGGTGAACCTCGTTAGTCGCCATGATCACAGAAGTAAATGTGATCGGTGGTTAACCTTAGTCTCTTTAAAACTTATACTGAAACTAAGGATAAGAATATTTTATTGGGGGATCACCACTCCACGAAAGTTGCTAGAACCAGGGAGGTGGAACTAAAGTTTACCTCTGTGAAGACCCTTACGTTGAAAGATGTCTTGCACACTTCAAAGATAAGAAAGAATTTGGTCTCGGGCTATCTCCTCAATAAGGTCGGGTTTACTCAAACTATAGGGGCAAACCTATGTATTCGTAGGGAAAGGGTTTGCAACTGAGGGAATGTTCAAATTAAATTGAGACCTTAATAAAATGAAATGTTTTGTATATATGTTGTGTTCTATGAATGTTTGGCATACTAAACTCTGTCATGTGAATAAGAATTTAATTAGTAACATGATTAGGCTGGAAATGATACTTAAGTTATCCACGAATGAATTTGATAAATGCGAGTATTGTAGTCAGGTTAAAATTACTAAAACTCCGCATAAATCCGTACTTAGGATTTCTAAGACTCTAGATTTAATTCATTCTAATTTATGTGAATTTGATGGCATCTTGACTAGGAACAAAAAAAGATATTTCATTACTTTTATTGACGACTGCTCTGATTTTACTTTTGTATATTTGCTAAAAAAAACAAAAGTGATGCTTTTGATGCCTTCAAACTTTTTGTTTTCGAAGTAAAGAATTAGTTTAATAGAAAGGTTAAAAGACTCCATAGTGATAGGAGAACTGAGTACGACTCAAACAGTTCTAATGAGTTCTTTAACTCATATGGAATAATACACGAAAAGACTGCACCTTATTCTTCTGAAATGAACGGAAAAGCCGAAAGGAAAAATAGAATTTTAGTTGAGCTAGTAGTTGCTATTTTACTTAGTTTAGGAGCCGCATCTTATTGGTGGGGTGAAATCATCCTTACCGTGTGTTATGTCCTAAATAGAATCCCAAATTCTAAAAACAAAACTTCACCTTACGAAATTCTCAAGAATAAGAAACAAAACTTGTCTTACTTTAGAACATGGGGTTGTCTAGCCTTTGTAAGGATTCCAGACCCAAAAAGGAGAAAGTTGGCTAGTAAAGCTTATAAGTGTGTTTTTATAGGTTATGCCTTAAATAGTAAAGCTTATAGGTTTTATGATCTAGTGAACAAAGTGATCATTGAGTCAAATGATGTCGATTCTTTGAAGATAGATTCCCTTTTAAATCAAGAAATAGTGGGGGCTCGGGATCAAGTGATCTAACCCTAATTAGAAATCTTAACCCTAGAGAGGAAACCGACCCATAACCTAGAAAAAGCAAAAGAACTAGAACCGCCAAAGATTTCGGGAATGAATTCTTGACCTATAATGTAGAAGAATGTCCTAAAGATCTGAAAGTTGCCCTGTCCTCAGTAAATGCCTACTTATGGAAAGAAGCCATAAATGATAAGATGGACTCACTTGAGTCAAATAGGACTTGACACTTAGTAGATCTACCCCCAGGTTGCAAAGCAATATGGTGCAAATGGATCTTAAAGAGGAAACTTAGACCTGATAGAACCGTTGACAAATTTAAAGCTAGGTTAGTGGCAAAGGGCTTTAAACAAAGAGAAAACATAGATTTCTTTGATACCTTCTCCCCTGTCACTAGAATTACCTAAATCTGTGTCATGTTTTCTCTCGCTGCCTTTTATAACCTCGTAGTACATCAAATGAATGTAAAGACCGCTTTCCTAAATGGTGAACTTGAAGAAGAGATTTACATGGAATAACCTGAGTGTTTTGTAGTCCATGGTCAAGAAAATAACATGTGTAAATTAGAAAAATCTCTCTATGGACTAAAACAAGCTCCTAAGTAATGGCATGAAAAAATTGACGACCTTATCCTATCTAAAGGTTTCAAAGTTAATGAAAGTGACAAATGCATCTACTATAAGTTTGAAAATAATCTTTGCATTATCTTATGTCTATATGTATATGATTTGTTGATCTTTGGGTCAAACTTGCATATCATAAATGAAGTGAAATTAATATTAAGTGCAAACTTTGATATGAAATACTTAGGAGAAGCTAGTGTAATCTTAGGCATAAAAGTGAATAGGTTTGAAAAGGGAATTTCTTTGGATCAATCTCACTATATAGAAAAGATTCTAAAGAAATATAATTACTTTGATTGTAAACCAGCCTGCACTCCTTATGACCCTAATGTTAAGTTGTTCAAGAACACTGGTGACAGTGTTAATCAATCTGAGTATGCGAGCATCATAGCAGTCTTAGATATGCTGCTAATTGCACTAGGTCTGACATAGCTTATGCCATAAGATTACTTTGCAGGTTTACAAGTAGGCCTAGTAAAGAGTATTGGAATGCTATAGAAAGGGTAATGAGGTACTTGAAAAAAACCTAAAACCTAAGATTACATTATCAAAAGTTTCCTGCTATCCTGGAAAGGTTCAGCGATGCTGACTGGAACTCTCTTTCTGATGATTCAAAGGCTACAAGTGGCTCTATCTTTAATATAGCAAGCGGAGATGTATCTTAGAAGTCCAAGAAACATACTATTTTAGTCCAATCTACGATGAAGTCAGAAATGATAGCACTAGCGACAGCTAGTGAAGAAACAGTTTGGCTTAGAAGTCTACTATCAGAGATTCCTTTTTGGGAAAAGTCGGTACCAGTCATATTGATCCATTGCTATAGTACTGCAACAATCTCAAAAGTTTAGAACCATTACTACAACGGAAAAAGATGACATATATGTTGTAAGCACAGTACCATTAAAAAAGTTTCTCACTACTAGTGCAGTTAGAGTGAATCATATACGGACTGATGAAAATTGGGCATATCCTTTGACGAAAGGACTGGCCAGAGAGAAGGTTTTCAAAACCTCAAAATGGATGGGACTCATGCCTATAGAAAGATAAATCACGGTGAGGAAAACCCAACCTGTAAAATGTAGATCCCAAGAAATAGGTTCAACGGGTAAGAACTGATCACAAGTGATATATAGTGAATCCTGCTAAACCAAACACAGAGTTTCATTCCTATGACTTAGAGTCTGAGCATGATATCCTGAAGCATAAGAAATGTTGAACTTAGTTCTAATGAGATCTATACTTGATGACAAGTAGGGCACCTAACTACAGGAGTACTTTTGATAAACTCACCTATGTGAATGTGGAAGTAAGCACCCCTTCCTATGGAGTTTTTAGGCAAACTCTCTAGAGCGTTCATTAAACTGGGATACACGTGCTAGGCCTTAAAGCATGGGCTTTTGTACTACACCCTAATGACACTCTGTGTGAGATGTTGTTAGAGATAAAGTTCAAAACAAAGGGTTACTCTAGTATATTCTGAATCATCTACACTACGTAAAGGTTTAAGTCATAAGATACATTTACTTATGCATAGTGTTGTATAGACTGAAAGTGCACAATGAAAAACTTTATCTCTTCTCTTTTGTTTAAATTTTCAAGTGGGGGATTGTTGGGTGAAATTTTAATGTTAAAAAATAAGAGGGAATCAACTTTTAGTTGGAGAATTCCACATTGGAAAATTTTGGTTTGGAAGCCTCCCTTTTGTACTCCAATCTTGGGCTTTGGGTTTGGGCCCCAAGGGGTACCCATGTTTTGGAGGGAGTGAGGAGATAGACCAATGTGGGTTAAGTAGATATTCCACACGCCGCACGTCACCGTCGTTTGTACGGCGCGTGTGTAATTATTATTATTATTTTATTTATTTATTATTATTATTATTATTATTTACGAAAAAAAAAAAGAACTTGGTCCTCCGCTTGCATCTTCCGGTCAAGTCTTTAGGCCCCCCTCGCACATCTGAGGTTGTCCGCCTCTTTCTCACACGATAGTTCCACGCTGAAGGCCTATAAAAGGAGCATAGTTTTTTCACTTCCTAAAGTTTGCCTCTCCTACTCTTCCACTTTCCGTTTTCCGAGCAGTGAGTCAGAAACGGTGTGTGTTTCAGTCAGTAACGGTGCATTTTCAATTGGGTTTTCTTTTAGGCTGTTTTATCCTAGGTACGACGTGGCAGTATTCCTGACCTGCTTGCACACTTGAACAGAGCCTCGAAACGTTTTAAAGAGAGCAAGCTCCACGACTTAGCCTATAACGAGCTTCTGTTTTGCAGGTTTTATTCTTTGCTCGACCATTGTGACCAAACCGTTTGTTACTGTCCTATTCGTCGTCTGAGGGTCTTGTCATTTTCAACCATTACTACTATTCTAAACTAGAAGGCACGAAGTATTTAAAAAGTATTTACAAATAAGCCCTACATCTCTTAGTTATTGGTAGTTTTCTGTTTCCTAATAAAATTATAATTTCGCTATAAAAAAGTTTGGTCATCTAATTTTGAATTTTTTGCCCGCCCCTGAGTTTTGGCCCTTTTGGCATTTGACTCTGCTGTGGCAGAAAACGGCGAGAAGTTCCCTATAAAGACGATGAGTTTTTCGATGTTTACAAAAAATTATTTGTTCCTAATTAAATTGTCTGGCAATTATCTTAAATTTATGAATAATATATTTCAATACATATTTAAAAAATACTATTTTCCCTTTATCCTCACAAATATTAAACTTTAAGAATAATTGAAAAGACACTATCTGCTAAATGTACAAGTTGTCTAAATATTTATAGGTAGTTGGATCTAATTCTATAACATTTTTAAATTATATTTGTTCCCTTTCAAATTTTATTTTTTCAAAATAAATTTTCTTACATAAAATAATTGCTCCCTTCTTAAAATATAAGTTGTGGAATGAAGTAAAATGTATTTAGTAAATTTTATTATAAAATTATAAAAATTAGTTAGGATGTTAGATGAGTTAATACTAAATTTGACAATTTAATTATATGAATCAAATTATATTTATTATTTTAATTATATTAATCAAATTTTATTTATATTTTAATTATTTTTTTACATTAATAATTAATTTATAATTTATTATAATATATAATTTTTTTAAAAAAAAAACTTATACGATCTGACAACTAATTTTGTTTCTAAATTATTTGATAAAAGTTTAAGAAAAATAATTGTTATAAAACTAAATTAATTAAAATTTGAAAATACATAGGTAAAAATATATTGATATGGAGGAATATTATTATAATATATTTATTTAAATGGTTAAAAAAATTACTATATTTTTTAAAAAGCCAATCTAAAAGCTATTACTAGTTTTTCATATGTTAGTTATAATTTTAAAAGTGATTTTCTTAGATTAATTAATAATTTGATTTACCAAGCACTAAAATCGATTAAGATTTTTTCAAAATCACTTCTACTCTTACAAACGTAATCCCAAACGGAGTTTTAATAAATATGAAAAAAAACCTATAAAGTCAAAAAATCGATGAAACTCAATTTTTTTGGAATTAGATTACAAAATTAGTTTGATTGTATTCGATCTAAATAAGTAAAAATTTTATAGATTAAATTATTTCATGAATTACTTGAGTTGAGTTTATGTTAAATTTAATTACACAAACTTATTAAAAATTATAGCGTCAAAAGAAGATTTAAATAAAAAGAAACTCAAGCAAAGATTTAACTTTATGAGTAAGGTCAAATATGTGTCAAATAATTTTGAAAAAATAAAAATAAAAATCACACGGTCTTAGGAAATATAAAAATCACACGGTCTTAGGTAATATAAAAATCCACGTCAGAAAAAAGCCAGTAGTAGAGGGGACACAACAAGTCGGTGTGCTACAGTAAGCTGCCAGCTGGATTATATTATTTTATATAATGTTAACCGCTCAACTGCCTCGCGAAACTCGAATCACGCTCAGTGGACTGCGAGAACTGCCACGTGGTTTGCTCCGTTAATGTAATCAGGTCCGTCCAAATTACAAACGGAAGAAATTCCGCACGTTCTATCCCAAGAGCGTGAATCGCACGATCTTTAAAATGAGCGAATATTAAGGCACGTAAGATTTACGCCACGCTGTAAGGGAGTGGGAAAACGGTGATTTATAGACTGTTGGATAGGCTCAAAAGGTCAAAGAGATTCAACTCGATTCACGTGAGATTCTTTTCCAGCCTGGCGTGGGGTCATCTGGCGTGGAAAATGTTCAGGCCATATTTTTTTTTAAAAAAAAACACTTACTTGCTTTACTTAATTAATCATGTTTTTAATTTAATAATTATTATAATAAAGTTTGTTTTGTTTATTTCTATTTGAGTAATTTACCCTCCCTAACCCTAATGCAGAGCGAATATCTTTTGGGGACCGTAATAACTAATAACAAAATAGTCCATAGAAATCATAACAAATAATATATATATATATATTAACAAATCCAGTTAATTCGATAATAATTTTATTTTTTAGGTTCAAAATACTTACCTTTATTCTATATATTTATTCATTTTAGTATAAATATTTTTCAAATGTTTATTTTATTTTATGTTGATTTAATTTTTGTTCATTTTGTTCATTGTACTTTTAGAATATTTATTTTGATTTTTATATTTTAAAAAGCTAACCATTTTGGTTCCTCCGTTTTTATTTCTAAGAGATTAAAATGACCATTTAAAAAAAATTGAAAGACCAAAATGAATCAGTGTACGTGAAAGAACAAAGATAAGAGAGTACATTTCAAAACAACCAAATGAATTAAAGTTGAAACTACTAGAAACAAGATGAATATTTTAAAAATGTAAAATAAATAAAAATTAATAGTGCATAAATCAAAATTATATTTAAAAATATTTGTTATTTCGATTTTTAAAAATCATTTTGGTATTTGCGGGCAATGTTTAATTTTTTTTTAATGTGTTTATAGAAAAGTGAAACTACACAAAAATAAATGGTCTAATTAGTTTTGAAGTATTGAAAAATAATAACAATAATTATCAAACCGGTATTTTTAAAAAATAATTTAAATATTTTAATCAATAACAAATTGTTGATATCGATATAATGAGAAAATGTCATCGTTCAGATGAAAAGAATCGAGAAAATGTAATTATAACAGTGGATTAGAGAAGGACCAAAATTGAGACTTAGTTTGGAATGATTGTAGTTTTTAAAATAATTGCCCACTTTCTAAAAATCAATTGTGAAAGAAGTAAAATAGTATTTAAAAATTTTAATTTTGAATTAGAAGATCTAATTACATTGTTATATAAATTAATATTAAATTGGTGTAATTTAATTTGAGCCAAAGTAAGTTTATTATTTTAATTATTTTCATATTGATTATAATTATATAATTTATTATAATATGTCTTCTAAAATTTTAGATGATTTGAAATTCAATCCATTATTTTAATCTAAATTATTTAATAGAAATTTAAGGCAACTAATTGTTATAAAAATACTTCAATCGATTAAACTTTGAAAATACATGTGAAAAATATATTAATATTTAAAAATATCATTATAAAATATTTATTTAATTGATTAAGAAAACAGTAGATTCTTAGAAAAACTAATCTAAAAGATACTACTGTGAATTGTCAAAAGTTAGTTAAAATCCTAAAAGTGATTATTATAGATTAATTAATAATTTATTTTACGAAATAATCAAGCGGTTAAGATTTTTCTAAAATCACCTTCTACTGTTTTAAATACAATTGCAAGGAGAGTTTAAGGAAGTGATGTTGGAGTAGTGATGGTAGAAAAAAAGATTTAGATACACTTGATTTTGTAAAATTGATTTTTAAACAATCAAATTTATGTTTTGTTCCAACATTTTTAGATTGATTTTCAAATATTTAAAAGTGATTTTGAATTATTATGTCTGGTTCTAAAAGTGAATTTAGAGTTATTCAATTACTCAAATTGTATTTTTCTATTTGAGAAATATCATTGAACTAAATAAATATAGTAAATATCTATTTCTATTTATTTTATTATTAAATTCTTATATGCATGGTTGATATTTTGAGTAAGGTTAATACTTATAATAGATATGGAAAGAAAATTCAAAATATATAATGGTTTGTTTATTAACAATTTAATGACAGATAATTGTCTCAATATTTAATTAAAAATATCACAAATAACTAACCAACATATTTTAACAAAAATTGAATTAAATAGTTACTTTGAAACTAATTTTCAGTTAATCACTTAACAAAAATCGTTTATCAATTAATTCTTTAAAAAATAACTTAAAATGATTTTATATTTTTCTAAAATAAATTTTAGTTCACACAAAGTACAGTCATTTTAAAGAAAAATGATTTTGACAAAGAAAAAAAAATATGTAATTTTAACAATTTCAAAACCATTTATAAACCTATTCTAAAATGTAGAGAAGTTGATTTGGAAAATTTTACAGCTGTAAAATGGAATGGGAGAGAAATTAGTCAAAGATGGTAGGCCCTGATTTTAGGTGTTTATTAAAATAAAAAAAAAAAAAAAAAATGTTTAATGTTTTGTGTCAAACAGCTCTGGCTGTACTGTCATGTCCTAAACGCCACTCATTCTGCGTGAGGGGAATGATATTATTATTATCTTCCGAGATTGAATTCGTTTCATCCAATTTCCACTCTTGCCCCTACTAAACTTTCTTTACCATTGCTTCTCAGTTCTCGTTTCTCTTTCTCATTGTTCTTCTTAATATATATCTATATATATATATTGCTTTTCTTCATTTACAACAATTAAATTATAGGGTATAATAAGACTTCATCTTGGTATGGATTTTTTTTTGTCTATACACGAATAAGTTGAGTTTTTAATTTTAATTATGTTGTTTAAATTTTAATTGACAGACTAAAAATATATAAAATTAATTTGAACCAGTCATTGTAAATTTAGAAAATTATATTGCCATAAATAAATGGAAAGTATATTTTTCAATAATTGTTGGTGGAATGAAAATAAAATTGTAGTTTTTTATTTCTTTTTATTTAGTTTTGTGGAGATGCATAGAATCAGGCAGAAGATCTAATTTTGTCTTTATTTTTATGCTTTTGTTTTATTTTATTTTTAAAATGTAAAGAGGAGAGAAGAAAATAAACAAGAATTTCCCATCCTGATTCTACTCTCTATCTTTTCGCTCTTTTCTTGCAAATACATATCTAAGATATCTCATCAGTGAGAATAACACAAAAGTCTAATATGTAATCGACATAATTAATAAAGTGAATAAAAAAAAGGACACAATTAATAGCTTAAATTCACGTCCAATAACAAACATTAACTAACGGATGTGTTCAAAAAATTCGATAACTTGAAAATTTTGATCAACTGAATTGGATTATCAATTCATTTAGATTGAATTGGATTCAATTAAATGAAAATAACCTAAATCAACCTGAAGTTATTGTTATTAATTTTAAAGAGTATGTTATTTTTACTCATAATAAAATTATTTGTACATATATTTATATTTATTTTATTTTATTTCATGATTGTTTTGGTTGATTTATTCTCCCCTAACTTATAAAAATATTTTTTTAACAAATTGAAAGATCAAATAATATATGAAAATAATTAAATACAATTTTTACATGTTAACATATTGCTTGTTTTAGAATAAACATTTAAATAAACGACTCAACTAACCCAAACCAACCACATCCAAAATGTTTAATGGTTGAGTTGGATTGAGTTTATTATTTGATAAGGGTTATTTGAATTGAATATATTTACAATCCGAACAATTGAGTTAGATCTAAAAAAGTAATACAATCCGATTCAATCCAATCCATAAACACTCTTACTAACTAATACGTTTCCTTATTATTTTATGATCAAACCAATTTTTTTAAAAATCAAATTCATTCTCAATAGTTCGAATTCTACATAAAGTTTAAGGCTGCATCACTAGAAATAAATAAATATAAATATAAAAGTAAAAGAGGTTAAAATACAATGGTGAAATTATAATTCTACCAAAATTGTTTTATTTTTAAAATACAATTTTGTCTCTGTACCATGAACTTCAATTAATTTTAGCATGTGTTATTTCAAATGTCAAAGTTATAAATATTGAAATAAGTTCCTACCATTAGTTTATTGTTAATTTTTGTTTATAAAAACAATTTATTCACACTTAACATTTCTTCTATACATTTTGAAAATATATTATTATTATGTATTTTTTATGTAAAAAGTACGTATAAAAGCTAAATTTTAGAGACATGAAAGAATAATTTTTTAGTTTAAATACCAATATCGTTCTGTAATTTATCTTTTGTTCCATTCTGGCTTTTGTACTTTTAATGGTCAATTTTAGTCTTTGGCTTTTAATAAATCTAAAAAATAATAAACGCAATTAGTTTCTCGCTATTTGCCCCCCCCCCCCCCCCCCAAATAATTTAGTATTAATAAGCATCCTCTTTATAGATGGTAAAAAGATCAACACAGTGTATACTTTCTCACCTAAAAACTATCATTATTTTAATTTTGATTTTAAAAAAATAACTTTGAAGGACTAAAATAAAAATATGTTGAAAGTACAAAATCTGAATTTACAATTTTTAAAGTCAATTGAAAATATATATACATAAATAAAATATGATCTAAAATAAAGGGATCAAAATAATATTTTAATGAAAATTTTGGATTAAAATGACATTTTAATCCAATGACAATAAGTGCTCTTTTCAAATATAGATAAATAAACCAACTTATTTACAAATATGACATTGATGAACCCTAATAGACATCTATCAATGTCTATTATTATCGATCATTAATGGAAATTTATCATAAATAGCATCTTTTAACTTTTCATCTTACAAAATTAACACCATTTTTTAAAACTCATTTAAATAGTTTTTCTCGGTTTATCTCCCTTAACCACCTTTACTAACTTATGGAGTTTTTACTCTTTTAGGCCTTTCTTAGTACATCTTAGTAGATTAAAGACCGAGATGCTAATAATTCTTGTAAATATTATATAGTATACCCAGGTTTTATACCAAATCTTATATATTTTCAAAATTTCTTCAAATTTGGTTATCTTTATCAAATATTATATCAAAATCTTAAATAATTTTTAAAATCTTTACCGAATTTCTAATTACCAAATAAATTTAACAATTATAGATGGATCTCGGGTGATTGATTTTTATTTTTAAATTTGAGAAAATATTAAATTTTTTTTAAAAAATTAGATAAAATATGAAAAATATATAAAATTTCAATATCAATCTCGGGCAGATTAATACTGAGATTTTATATATATATTTCACTTTTTTCCTAATATTTTTTTGCAAAATTTAATATTTCGTAAAATTTTAAAATAAAACTTAAACATGCTATTTTACCTAAAATCTTGGTATACCTAATAGTTTTTATCTTATGAGATAATTTTAAGTTTTCACATTATGAGTTTTATCCGATAGAATCTCAGTATCTAAATTTCGATAGTCATCTTATTCAAGGTGGGTTGAGAAAACTATTTGAATGAATTTAAAAAATATATATTATTTTTAAACCATGAAAACTTAAATGTGTTACTTTCGATAATTTTCGAATAATTAATAGGTGCAGTTTGGTTACATTTAAAAATATTTTTACCCTAATGATAATCCGAAAATGCCCCAAAAAATGAAACTGCCGTTCCAGCAAATGGTATAGACTATTTTCCGTGAAACAATAGGGGCAAAACCGAAATTTGAAATAGGAAACAAATGCAGACAAAGCAGAATCACACTGCGGCAAATTGGTTTTCAGAAATATTATTAAAAAGGCTAAAAAGAAAAAAGAAAAAAGAAAAAAAGAAAGAGGGTACATAGATCTAGTACGTACTCCCCACCTACTTTACAGAACCCAATTTCCTGGAAGCTCCCCTATCCTTTTCCACAAAAGCCATTAACAGATACATGCACCTTCTCTCTCTACCCTTCACTTTCTCTCTCCTCCTATATAAAAACAAACCCTTCCAACTATTTCCCCTCATTCATCTCTCACTCCTCTTTCCACAGTCCCCACATATCCTTTCAAACCGTTTCTTTCTTCCAATTCTGTTTTGCCGTTACAACCATGAGAACCTCCTCTTCTTCCTCCTCCTCCGACTCCACCTCCTCCGATTCTTCCTTCTCCGGCAAGGGATTGCGGCGCCCGGAGAAGATTAAAGGTCCATGGAGTGCGGAGGAGGATCGGATTTTAACTCAGCTTGTCGCTCGTTATGGACCCAGAAATTGGTCCTTGATTAGCCGTTACATTAAAGGCCGCTCCGGCAAGTCCTGCCGCCTCAGATGGTGTAATCAGTTGAGTCCTAATGTTGAGCATCGCCCATTTTCTCCGATGGAGGATGAAACGATTTTGGCTGCTCATGCTCGGTTTGGGAACCGGTGGGCCACCATTGCTCGTTTGCTTCCCGGTCGGACTGATAATGCCGTTAAGAATCACTGGAACTCGACGCTAAAACGACGGGCGAGGGAACAACAGCAGCAATTAGTGATGGACGAAATTGCCCCTGAGAATCATGGTAATAATAATAATGCTGTGAATATTGCTAGTGATTTGAAGCTTTCCGTACCTCTGGAGGAAGATCCGTTGACCGCCTTGACTCTGGCGCCGCCGGGAATCGGCGGCGGTAGAACCACGACGGCGGAGGAGCGGCGGGTTGAGAATTTTCCGGCGGGGTTTTGGGATGCAATGAGGGATGTGATAGCGAGGGAGGTGAGGGAATACATGACGACGACGTTTATGGAGAATCCGGAGTTTCACTAACTGAAATGCCAGACTCCTCTCTGTCTGTCTTTTTTTTTTTTTCTTCTTTTTTTGCCCATAGAAAGTTGTATTAATTAAATTTCTTGTTAATATAATGATTCATTAAAGAAAAAAAAAAAAAGGAATCCAACGTGGCATTACAGCCTGGCTTGCCATTAATTTCCACTCCATTTTTGGTAAGATATTATCGTAAGTAATGATTAGATGTAGTATATATTTTCTCTTATTTACCACGTAAAGAAGAAATTATAAAAAAATAATTAAAAAGAAATATAACAATATTTTGAAATGTTTAAATTTTTTTCTATTATTTATAGAGGCACGATTTGGATGGGAATTAGATTATGATTTGAAGGTCGGTCTTGTTACATAAGATAAGGTCATCAACTTCAACCAATTTGCTTCAACTGTCATATCTCTGTATTCCATGTGTGGAATGCATTTTAAAAAACAAATGGAAGATACAGAATGAATGTGTTACGAAGTTTCCTTCCTTTATTATTTCGAGAATAATGTTTATTTTAATGGCAAATCGTGGGGAAGATGAGAGATTCCTTCCCTTTAGATTGCAGCTTTTAATTGATAACATATCCTATGCATTTGGAATATATTTTTAAATATTTAATTTAAAAAATAAATTATTTTCTAAAAAATTTAATTGTTTGACAAATATTAAAAATATATTTTAATGTGTATTTTTAACATTTTTTTTAAAAAAATAAAATAAAAATTAATTTTTTGAAAAATACTTTTTTAAATCAATCCAAATGAATCCATAATGCAATATATGTAGAATAATTTAATATTTTATTGATTAATTTGTATACATGGTTCCCAAATTTTAGTTGGATATTAATTCTAGTTTGGTACTATATATTAAGTAGGAATCTTAAATCCTTTATACGTTCTTTCAAGTTCATCAACTGAATCATCAATTTTCCAGAGGTACAAAATGTAATATTTATTGGATTATAATTGAACTCATAATTTTGTTATAAGTGAGATGGAGAATCAAATCTCCAACCCTAATATCAATAATACATGTTTTTTTTCTTTTTTCTTTTTTGTTAATTGAGTTAGGTTTATATTAACATATGTTTAGAAAATTAGCTTCTTATGGATTTGACAAATAAATTTCTAGAATTAGGCTTATAGACCATACTTTTGCAAAATGGCAAAAAAAAAAAAAAAAAAAAAAAAAAGTCCATTTCAAGTTTCACCTTCCTACTTATTACTTTTATGCTCTCACTACTGGTATACACTTGATACGTTGGATAAACTCTTGATATACACATGATATACTATCGATATATACTTGATATACTATTATATAGATTTAGACACTTGATACATTATTAATATGTACTTATACTCACAAATGTCCTCTCTATTTGTTTATTTTTCTCTATCTTTCTCTATCTCTATCAATTGGTTTTTTGGTGTGAAGATTAAAGTTAGTCCATACGTCATAGCTCCAAAGTAGAAGAGAGAAAAGTTATCTTATGCTTTAAGTCATATTATATAGAAAAACTACAATTCCATGGCAAGCTGATGAACTTAACAATATTAATTATTAGAGGCTTTTGACTATTATCTGCCTAGAAAAAGATTATAGAAGAGAGAATAATACTTCAAATTACGATGTGTTATTAGCGATTGATCTATTTTGTTGAGAATTTTGAAACTATTTATATTATATCATAATCAAAAGTACGACTCGATACAAATTTACAAGAACTAAAACACATATCATCATAGTTAATTTATAAGCGATCAAATTATAGACTCTCTACATAAACAAAATAGAAAACCTAGATCAACAACAATTCAAACTGGTTCCCGAGTTTTGATGAAGAAATGTACTCGATAAGTTGGAAATTCCATGTAAAGTCTATCTTGGTTTGTGAATTATCCTTAGACTCATTTTCACGTTCACGATCTTGGGAGCCTTTTGAGCATACTCTCCACCTCTGCTCCAGACCGAGCCTTCTGCCACTTGAAAGCTCCCATTAGAACTAATTCCTTCAAAAACTATAGTTCTCTCTTCCTCTAATGAAGAGAATAAAAGAAACAACAAATTAGTAAGCTCGATTAAGAGAAGGGAAATGAATTGATTGAATTGATGACTTTATTTTATTTATTATATTGACGAGTGAATGTAGGCAATGGTAACAACAACCGAAGCGACGTAGCTAGCGATCAACAGATGAACAGTAGAACGACAAAGGCAGGTAGCAGTCAATTGATCGGATGATCTGGAGATTGGAACATGAGAGTGAGAGAGACCATTGAGAAGAGAGTCTGCGCGTGAAGGATGTGGGTGAGGATTTTACTATTTTTGCAAAATCTAAAAAACCCAAGCTATATTTGTAATTCCTTAATTAGATTTGTCACCCTTTGCAATTTCTCTTAGAAAATTTAACAGACGAGATAACTAATTGATGCAATCTAATTTTGACAGCGTAAGATGGAATTTTAATGATCAAAACATATAGAAGAGTTTAATAACCAAATTAACTAAGTATTAATTGAATATGTAGTATGTAACTTCTAAACTTTAAAGGTAACATTGATTTTTATGTGTGGATGATTTAAGTTTTGTTTGATAATTATTTAGTTTTTTTAAAAATGAAGTCTATAATATTTTGAAATGAACGTCTCACTTTTAAAAATTAAACTAAAATACTACTTTAACCTATAATGATTTTTTTTATTCTCTTTCTCCCGATGTCTTACCAAATCAAGGTAAGTTTTAAAACTTAAAAAAAAGAAGAAGTCATTCTTTCTTTTGTTTTTATTTTTAAAATTTTGGCTAAGACTTCTTCTTTTCTTTCTTTCTTTGTTTAAGAAAGATAAACACCTTTGTAAGAAAATTTGAGAAAACAAATATACATTCCAAGAAAAGTAAAATTGTTATCAAATGGGACTCAAATTAAACATTGATTTAAAAAATTTGTTTTATATTTTTCTTTGTTTGTAAATATAAACAACTAAAAATAGCAAAAGTCCAAACAAAATATAAGATTACATTTCAAGCCATAAATAAAGTAACCCTTTCGGATAAAAAGGTCGAAAGAATTTAGACTCCCAAATTTTTCTTTTATTATTAGAATAGTGAGCCAACTCCACAATGCAAGATAAAAATTTGCTTTATTATTAGAATTCAACTAAAAATCCAAATATTTATATTAAGATAGGAAAATCATGGTAAATATTAAAATGTATACAATCTTAAAAAAAAAAAATTTAATCAAATGGTTATTATAAAAAGAAAAAAAAGATATAAAATGACATATATTTCTAAAAATAATTATTAAAAAGGAATAAAGGCAGTGGGGGCACATGCTTCCTGGCCCCAATGTAGCTTTTCTATGCTTTTAGATATTAGTGATTTGGTTAAATAAGAGTAGCACAAGTTTTCAATATACATTTAATGAGAAAATCTAGTCTGAATTGATCGAGTATCTTTTTATTAATTAGTTGAAAAGATTTCATTAATCCCCCCTTGAGCACTTCAAATGCTTCAAACAATGGGAAGGGAACATTAATCCCCCTTAAGCTATTATTTTTTAATCTCCTCTCTCAATAAAGAATGACACAAATTAATAGTTCCTACTTTAGATATTTAAAAAACTTTTATGAAGACTTATCATGCGCGAAAAAAAGTGTTAATTTACTATAAATTTTGAAGTTGGTATCCGCTTATTTTCTTAAACTTATAATATTATTTAATAAATAACAAGTAAACAAGTCTACACACAGAAGTTGGTAATCCTGTACGGTGATGAATCACCCACGTCTAGAGAACAGTGTGCTCAGGAAATATAATCCACTAATATTAAAGAGTTAAGCAGTTTACAACACAGTACTTATCTGTAATACACGATCACTACAGTGACTTACATAGAGCTCAACTCACCGATCACCTAGAATCCCCTAGATAGGGCTATACATCGGTTGGTTGGTGTTTGTTTTTAAAGGAAACCGACACCGAAAAACGACCAGTCGGTTTGTATGTTTCTGGAACCGAATTGTAGGAATTCTGTTTTGAAAACCAGCCAGTGACCAGTCGGGTTGGTTGAGCAGTTTTGTATTTTTTTTCTTCCTTTCTTTTTTCCCTCCTCCTTCCTCCTCTCTTATCCAAATTATAATGATTTCATTATGTTCAAAATTTGTTGAAAATTGACAAACATACTTGGTGTTGGTCATTTGATTAAGAACTTCAAATTTGGACCCAATCTTCCTTATTTTGTTAGATGTGGACCATAACTAGGGTTGTACATCTAATCTAGGGCTGTCAAATGCCATTGGAAGTTATTTTAAAATCAGTGTTTTAAACAAAAACATCGAAAAAGAATCATGCATATTACATATACATATGTACAAAATAAGTCATAGACTCGTACAAATACATATTAAGTCATGTTCTCAATTTCTTTTTCTTATACATATTGCATAAGTCAAAGTCTGAAAGACATAACATCTAGCTACCAAACAAGATAGGAAATACATATTACATATTAGATATTAGATATTACATAACATAAGTCCAAAATAACATAAGAAATGGACACCATGATACCACATGACATAAGTCCAAATGAAAAAAAGGAAATACATAACAAGTCCAAATTAAAAAGAAAAAATACATAACAAGTCCAAATTAAAATTCAATGCAAGAAGTCAAAGTCTTCAATGTCATTTTCCTCATCCAAGATCATTTTGAATCCTACAAAATTAGCAAATGTACAAAAATAATAATAATAAGTCAATATCGTTTATGATTTCTCAATTCTTATCTTAATATTTGTCAAAAAAAAAAAAAAAAAGTAAAATCGAAACAATACCTTCTTCAACCGTTGAGTCTTCTCAAATTTTTTGTAAAGATCAATATCTATCGATTTAAAATTGAGCCAATTTTGAGTACATATAAGAGCCTCGATCGTTCTAGGAGCCAATGAAGAACGTGATGAGTCAACTATACATCCTCCAATACTAAACGTGGGCTCAGATGCTATCGTCGATAGTGGGATCGCCAATATATCTTTACTTAGTGCACTAAGAATCTCAAACCTAATGACTATTATGCTTCCATCAATTAAGTGTGTCAAAGGCTAGATCATTTTTAACAAGAGCTTCAAGCAAATACACATCAAGTTCATTTGCCTTATCAAAATGGGTTGCGTCAACACTTGAGAATCTTGAAGCAAGTCCATCTTTTCTTCTACACCCATTGTTTGAATTGGAACCCTATCCCTAGGCCATATTAGCAAACGCACTATCATTCCCATTCCCACAAAAAGAAGACGAATTATATGCATTGAAGAGTCTTCTCAAAACATCCTCCACTTTATTTGTCATATTTTAGCTTCAGTTGGCTCTAACAACTTGTTGAAACATTATGATAAAAACCTAAACTTATATCGTGGATCTAACACAACAGCAACATACAATAGCAAGTTGCTCTTCTCATTATTTCCCTAATATTTATCAAACTTAGTCTCCGTGCTCTAAGCCGCATTCACAAGAATTGGATTTTCACTATCCATGGAATTTTCTTGTATGCAATTATGAATGGTTCTAATTGGCTGGAAAATCACATTGGAAGTACCACACAAAGAACCTGAAATTTTTAAAATGACATTGTAAAACACTTCCAAAAACCTAACCAACATCCGAGCATTCTCCCAATCATCTTTGGTAGGTTGGCATTCACTCACAAAAGTGGGTTCTTCATCCTCCAATCTACCAAATGTTTTTTCAAACTTAGTAGCCACTTCAAGCATCATATACCGTAGAGTTCCATCTAGTGCTAATGTCAAGGCACACTAAACTCTTACAAGCAATCTTTTCAATTTCAATACACTTCTTAAATTTCATAACTCGTGCAGGAGAAGACTTCACAAATCTAATGGCATTGTGAATTCTTCTAATGCACTCATAATGTTATGCATCATAAACAATAAAATCAATAAATGGGCACAACATCTAATATGCAAAAATTTACCTTTCAATAACAACCCACTACTAAATCTCTTAACAAGATAACCTACAACTGTATCTTTTGAGCTTGCATTATCAACAGTTAAAGTCATAACTTTATCAATTCCCCAACTCTTTAAATTATTTTCAATGGTCCTACCTATGGTTTCAACTCTATGATTTTCTATGGTAGTAAAACTAAGAATCCTCTGTTGGGGTTGATGCCCTAAATCACGTAGGGTCTTATAGTTTGTAAACATTGTATGAACAAACTCTTATGTGATTAATAATATATGATATTTTATTCACTTTGTCCATAAAATATGTGATATTTTAGTTGCATTAACCGCAAATCAATAAACTAACATCCAAGGTTATCATTGTAATTTAAACATGTATGTGGAGACATACAGATGGATCATATTTAAGTGATAACCTAAATGGCCTGTAGTAGATGGATAAGGTGGGGTACCTTATCCTGGTGATACTACTAGTATGGCCCGCTTTGTAGGTGTTATAATTATTGTAAAGTGCTATAAACGATCTAATCTTGATCATTCATCTATTAGACATGCGAGCGGGGATATTCTATACAAAGGAGTTTGTATAAGATTGGACCACGAAATGTTTAGTCTCATTATATAACACTGTTCATAATAGAGACTTACATTTCACTAAGATGACCATAGGTAACATGACTTTAATCCTTAGTGATTTGTGAACTCTTACCCATAAGAGTGGTCCTTTGATTTGTATGGGTGAGAGTGGCCAGATCGTCGACTCAACAAGCCTACCATTTTGGGGATTCATCTGATTGGAGAGCTGAGAATACAATTACACAAGATGGAATTCACTCATTTCCCGAAGCACGGGTAAGTAGAAAAATTATTCTTTTAAGGGCTGATTCCAGGTCTTAAACAATATGGCGCCATACCTTCTCCTGGCCCGAGAGGGGTTTAGTCATAGTAGGACTATGATCTATTGTTCATTAGAGGAATCAGTGATACTTAAGGAGTTAGATGTAACTATAGGGGTAAAATGGTAATTTGGCCCAATTGTACTTACGAGCAATTTATGAAGGGTCATCGTACTATTGATTGGTTATATCTAATGGACACAAAAGTATATCTGTAGTGCGAATAGTGCAATTGTCAGTCTTTAGTGGAGTGCTTGATAGTTAACGGATGGTGAATAATGTAATTGAATAATGTAATTAAACTCTTTAATTAATTATTCATGTACCATTGGAGCTTCAAACTACAGGTCCATACGGTCCCCTTGGTAACTCAAAAGGATTTAGTCGAGAATCAGTTTTTGAGTTAATTTGAATTGTTCAAATTAATAAGAGAGATTTAATTATATATGATATAATTGTCATAATGTTGATACATTATAGTTTCATTGGAGGAAATAAATATTTGAATGAGATTCAAATATATTTTTTTATTAATAATAAAATAAATATTTGAATGAGATTCAAATATATTTTTTTTTATTAATAATGAAATAAATATTTGAATGAGATTCAAATATTTTTTTTTATTAATGTGATTCATAGTTGTTAAATTTAATATAAATATGATTTATATTAAATGCCATAAAATAGAGAAAAGAAACTATATTTTATATTGTTTGTGATACAATATTAGAACTATAGGTTATATGCTATATTTGATATAACATATAGTTTAATATAAATATAATATGATAAGTTAGTTATCATATTTATTTATATTATTTTATTATTATTTGAATAATAACTTCCCTTTTTTCTCTCCAACCACCTTAGTGGGTGGTCATTGATTTTGTGGTAGGAGGAATAAAAGAAAAGTGGTTTTCTTCTTATTCCTCTACGATTGAACGTAGTAATTTGCTGAAATTGTGAGCGACAGAAAATTTATGTGTTCTTGTTTATGAGAAAACTCTCAATCTTCTACTTCCTCCACCCAAACTATCCTTCTTAACTAAAATAGTCAGAGCCCACCACTCATGGGTTTTCACCCCGGGAATACCAAAGGCTCCTCTGTGGTAGTGTCTTTGTTACTGTTCAAGGTATCTTGAAGAAGATTTTCAAGAGTTGCTGTTTCTGTTCGAGGCTCGTGACTATTCTAGGGAGTTTCACGAAGAAAGATTCTTTAAGGATAATGTATCTTGAACCATTTTTCTTGTAAAAAAACATGCTATAGTTTTGATATAAATGCATATCTTTTTATATGTATACTATAAATTATGTTTTCAATAATTAATGAAATTTGGACGATCCGCTTTCGCTCAAGGATCTCTTCAAAACAAGTTGGTATCAAAGCCAAGTTGTTGGCTTATGATTCCAAATTCCATTTTTGTATTGAATTTGTTTACAGTACTGGTGGATTTTATTATCTGCATTCTATTTATGTGATGAATGATTGTGGATAGTTTGTTGATGGATGTTTCGGGATAGAAATTTTAGTTTTTGGCTTTCTGTTTATTTTACAAAGTTAATTTGTAAGGGCCCCTGTGTTTTTGGGCAATTAATTACAATCGAGTATGTATTTGCTTAAGTTTTCGAGTCGCTCGTGAGGCTTCAAAGAAGAAGGGTTGCAGTGTGTTTCGATGGAGAAGAAAAAACGGAGGTTGCCGCATCGTGTAGCTAGAGCTAAACGATCGGATAACTTTTGTTATGCGATCGTGTAGAGTTTACTGCACGATTGTATAGCATTTGCTAAACGATCGCATAGCTAATGTTACGCGAACGTGTAGAGTTTGCTACACGATCATGTTGGTTGACTTTATGATCACATAGGCACTCGTTGGGTGGACGATCGTGCAGTATATGATACTCGACGCATCCTTGTGTGCTAAATGATCGTGTAGTCTATCATGCTCATCGCATAGTCATTAGCTACACGATTGTGCAGTATGTGATACTCGACACATGGATGTTTACTACATGATCACGTAGATTTTCATGTTCATCGCATAGCCATAAGCTATGTGATCGGATATAAATGATCATCTATACTCGACACCTCGCTGCTCAACGATTAGATGTTTGCTACACGATCAGCTGCAAGCTATGAAGCACATACACATATACGACTATACGATACAGATATGATCGGATACGGCGATTCGCCAATTTCTAAAAAACTAAGATACGGATACGTCTAAGGATGCGTCATTTATATATATATATATATATATATATATATATATATATATATTTAAAAAAACGAGGATACTGATACGTTGAAGATACATTTTTTTCTTTAAAAAAATCTAGGATATAGATAAATTTAGCATACAAGTTAATAACAATAGTACAAAATAGAATACAAACACTGAAATAGAATACAAAAAAAGCAACATCTAAGATGTTGAAGTACAATAGTTAATAAAATGCAATAGAAAAGTGACTCATATTGAAAAGGGAAAGAAGAAGAATATTAGAGAGAAAAGTATGAAGATAAACGAAGAACTTATTGTTGAAGCTATTTATATGGTTTATATTTTGGTGGATTTTGTGGGGACTCAAATGTGAAGATAGAGATTAGATGATTCTAGTCTAGGGTTTGGTCCGTTATTTATTTGTTTTTCTTTTGGTTTCGAACTCGAGTAGTGAACTTTTTAAATAGGTTGCCTAATTTTAGATTGGGAAAGATTAGATGAGTTACTTGTCTTTTTTTCTTTTAAAAAAAAAGTATGCATAGAAATAAATACGTCAAATCGTGTGTCAGATACGTATATGAGAAGTATCTGGAAGTATCGGTTTTGATACGTGTCGGATATGATTCTTTACTCACATGAAGTATCTATGCTTCATAGGCTGCAAGCGTTCTTGGTGTAGCGGTTTGAAGTGAGCGGTTCAAGACCCGGTTCACTTATTCCAAATCGGTGGACTGAAATTTGGTAATAGATTACCTTTTAATTTCCATTTTAGAGATGTTCTATCCCGGTCCATCAACCATAAGTGATGTATGTTTTTATTATATGTCATAATATATGTCATATAGTATTAAAACCCACCATAAGTGATGTATTTATTTTCATGCATCATATTATACTATAAGTGTTATAATATATTAGTATGCATGATTTAAATTACATAAAGCACGCTCATGCATCATATAATATAAGAGTTATAGTATATGCATGCATGCATATCCATGCATAATTTATATTATAAGTATTATAATATAAGGTTGAATGGATGTATGAAATGTATATTATAGCATGGTGAAGAAAATCAGACATGAGGATTTCCATGAGCAGCAGAAGGATCGTTCCAAAATTTAATCGAATTTGAACACAACAATTACAGTCACGAAACGAAAACATACGGTCATACACAAAACAAAATTACAACATGCGTTTCTAAAGATCAAGGGATAGAACAAATATACCTTTGAAGACTCATCTTCAACACCCTTGATCACAAACGCTCGAACACAACAAGATGACAATCCACGAACACTCATACACCACGACCGTTACATTGCACGATCCACAGCATGTCTCTTATACACATCTAGATGTGTATAAGAGACAGGACCGTTACATTGCACGATCCACAGCAATCTTGAACACAACGATCACCCAGATCACGAACACAGTGAACGGCCTCCAATAACCTCGACTATGTCGAGTTGAGTATGACACCACCACAATGGCAACCTTGGTATTCTCGGTGTGAGAATCCAGAAGTGTGAGCTCTGTGTGAACTTGGTTAGAGGACGAGACCGGAGGAACAATCGTGTAAACAAGTGGGAGATGACAGTGTCTATCATATAAACGATGCCCAATCATTTAACAAAAGCCATGCGGTCGTTTAGCATAAGCTACACAATCATTTAGCTCATCGGCCAGTTGAGTGACTATCGTATAGAAACACTCCACGATCGTCTAGTTTCTCTGATGCTCTCATTTAGTAAATCTAATTTACTTAACAAACTTTCCGTGAGTAATTTTTGAGAATAGAAATCTCAAATCAACAACTACTAAATTTATGGAAGCATTTTTCCTTTTATCTCATGGTTACCATGAAACCACCAATAACCTCCCACTCAATTGGTTATTAAAGAAAAAGAGATAATTATCCAATAAATAATATTATTATAAATATATATGATAACCAACTTACCATACTATATTTATAACCTATAGTTTTAATATTTCATCTCATGAAACATATAAACCATAGCTCTTTTTCTATTCCATGACACTTAATGTAAATCTCATTTATATTAATCCTCTACTTGATGTATCTCATGCATCACACCTCATATCATATATAATCGAATTACGTCTTGTCAATTTGAACATTTCAAATTAACACCAAGAAGTGATTCTCAACTTAAATCCATTGAGCTACCAATGAGACCTTATGGACCTGTAGCTCGAAGCTCCAGTACGTGAATAATTAACTAAAGTCTTCAATCACGGGATCTTTCAGGCACTCCACTAAAGACCGACAGTTGAACTCTTCTTACTAAAGATATATTATGTGTCCATCTTAACCAATAAACAGTGCGATAACCTTTCACAGATCACTCGTAAGTAAAGCTGGACCAATAACCGTTATACCCCTATAGTTACATCTAACTCCTTAAGTATCACTAATCACTCTAATGAACATAAGTCATAGTTCTACTATGATTGAGTCCTCTCTTCCAGAGAGAAGTTGTGGCCATTATGTTCAAGCCCTGGAATCAGCTCTTAAGGGAGCAATATATCTACTTACCCCTGCTTCGGGGAAGAAGTGAATTCCATATTATGTAACCGAGTTCCCAGCTACTAAATCAAATAAGTCCCTAAAAAGGTAGACATGTTGAGTTGGCCACTCTCACCCATACTAATCAAAAGGCCGCCCTCAAATGTAGGAGTTTCCAAAACATTGAGGATTGAAATCATGTTACCTATGGTCGTTTAGGTGAGATGTAAGTCTCCAGTATCAACGACGTTATATACAGGGACAAATCATCTCGTGGTCCGGTCTTATGAAAACTCTTTGTATAGGACACCCCCGCTCACATGTTTCTACATGAATGGTCAGGATTTACCTTCTATAGTAGTTCACAACACTTGCAAACCTCTACAAAGCGGGCCGTATCCGTAGTGTCACCAGGAATAGGTATCCCTCCTTAATCCTTATACTACAGACCTATTTAGGTTATCACTTAAGGTATGATCCACTTGTATATCTCATATACATGCTTAAGTTCACATACGATAACCATGGAGCATTGTTTATTGGATATGAGTAAATGCCAGAATGAAATAACACTTATTTTATTCATAATAATGTGTATAGATTATAAACAACGAGACTTCGGGAGAATTAGGACACGAATCCCAACAATCTCCCACTTGTCCTAATGCCTCGGGAGATTAGTGTACAGTACAAGATAAATACATGTACAATATACAGTAAAGTAGATCATCTCCCACTTGTCTTAGACAAAATGCCGTATGTCCTGTAGACCCAAACTCTCCAGGTGACCCTTGGACACTTTAGTCGTGAGAGCCTTTGTAAAAGGATCAACAATGTTGTGCTCCGATGCGATCTTTGTGACTGTCACATCACCATGATGCACAATCTCCCTAATCAAGTGGTATTTTCGCTCTATATGCTTGCCTCGACGATGACTCTGAGGCTTCTTCGAATTTGCCACAGGCCTGCTGTTATTGCAATAAAGAGTGATCGGTAAATCCATATTTGGAACAATTTCCAAATCTGTAAGGAATTGCCTCAGCCAAACAGCCTCCTTAGTTGCTTCACAAGCGGCTACGTATTCGGCTTCCATAGTGGAGTCCGTGATGCATCATTGCTTGATGCTTTGCCACACTACAACCCTTCTATTCAGAGTGAACACTGACCCGATGTTGACTTATGAGAATCTCTATCAGTCTGAAAGACAAAGTTCGTGTATCCTGTATGGATCAGATCCTTATCTCCATACACGAGCATGTAGTCCCTCATTCGTTGAAGATACTTGAGGATCGTTTTGACTGCCGTCCAGTGATCAAATCCCGGATTGGACTGATACCGACTGAAAATCCTACTAAGTAGTAAATGTCAAGTCTGGTACACAAAATTGCATACATTAAGCTTCCTACAGCTGAAGCATAGGGAATCTGTCTCATCTTCTCAACCTCTTGAGGTGTCTTAGGACATTGATCCTTAGACAACATGATTCCATGCCTGAAGGGTAACAAACCTTTCTTGGAATCCTGCATCTTGTACCTGATCAACATTTGATCGATGTATGATGCTTGAGACAAGGCTAACCTCTTGTTCTTACGATCCCGAATGATCTGGATCCCTAGAACATACTGTGCCTTTCCGAAAATTTTCATTTGGAACTGAGCAACTAGCCACTTTTTAATGTCAATCAGAAACCCTACATCATTCCCAATGAGTAGAATATCATCCATATATAGTACCAGGAAAGCTATTGAGCTGTTGATAATCTTCTTGTAAATACAAGATTCATCAACGTTCTGATGAAGGCCAAACGACTTGACCACAGTGCCAAATCTAAGGTTCCATGATCTAGATGCTTGTTTTAACCCATAAATGGACTTATTAAGCTTGCAAACTTTTTGCTCTTGTTATGGAACTATGAACCCCTCTGGTTGAGTCATATAGATGGTATCTTAAAGATTACCATAAAGAAAGGTGGTTTTGACGTCCATTTGCCATATCTCATAATCATAAAATGTGGCTATGGACAGGAGTATCCTAATAGACTTGAGCATGATAGCAGGTGAGAAAGTTTCCCCATAGTCAACTCCTAGCAGGTGAGTTGGCAATCTAGCCACTCTCACCCATGCTAATCAAAGGATCACCCTCAAAGGCAGAAGTTCCCAAAACACTCAGGATTGAGGTCGTGTCACCTATGGTCGTTTAGGTGAGATGTAAGTCTCTAGTATCAATGGTGTTATATACAGAGTCAGTATCATTGGCGTTATATACATAGTCTAGTCATCTAGTCACCTATGGTCGTTTAGGTGAGATGTAAGTCTCTAGTATCAATAGCGTTGTATAAGACACCCCCGCTCGCATATCTCCACATGAATGGTCAGGATCTACCATCTGTAGTAGTTTTCAACACTTGCAAACCTCTACAAAGCCGACCGTATTCGTAGTGTCACTAGGATTAGGTATCCTACTTTAATCCTTATACTACAAACCTATCTAGGTTATCACTTAAGGCATGATCCACTTGTATATCATATATAAATGCTTAAGTTTACATAAGATAACCATGGAGCATTGTTTATTGGATATGAGTAAATGCCAGACTAAAATAACAGTTATTTTATTCATAAAACAATGTGTATAATTACAAACAACGAGACTCCAGAAGAATAAGGACATCAATTCCAACAGTTTAGTCATAGTGAGATTATGATCTATTGTTCATTAGAAGGATCAGTGGTACTTAAGGAGTTAGATGTAACTACAGGGGCAAAATGGTAATTTGACTCAGTTGTACTTACGAGCAATTTGTGAAGGGTCATCGTACTGTTGATTGGTTATATCCAATGAACACATAAATATATCTGTAATGCGAAGAAAGCACTTATCAGTCTTTAATGGAGTGCCCGATAGTTAACGGATGATGGATAAGGTAATTAAAGAGTTTAATTAATTATTCACGTACCGTTGGAGTTTCAAGCTACAGGTCCATAAGGTCTCATTGGTAGCTCAAAAGGATTAGTTGAGAATCAGTTTTTGGCTTAATTTGAAATGTTCAAATTAATAAGAGGAAATTTAATTATATATGATATAATTAAATTAATACAATTACATGTGATATAATTGACATAATGTATTTGATACATTATAGTTTGATTGAAGGAACAAATATTTGAATATGATTCAAATATATTTTCTATTAATAAGATTCATAGTTGTTAAATTTAATATGAATGTGATTTATATTAAATGCCATAAAATAGAGAAAAAGAACTATGATTTATATATTGTATATGATGCAATATTAAAACTATAGGTTATAAATATAATATGATAAGTTGGTTATCATATTTATTTATACTATTAATTATTTGATAATTAATTTCCTTTTTCTCTCTAACCACCTTAGTGGGAAGTTAATTAGTTTTTATGGCGAAATGGAATAAAATAAAATATGATTTTATTATTTCAGAGGATAAGTTACACGATTTGTGAACAATCTACACGATTTGCTTGAGAGCCTATGCGATAGACTTTTAGTCTACACGATTGAAGAAAACTCTATGCGATAGCTTGTTCTTCCTTCAATCGTCTTCCTCCTTCAAACCACAAACTCCCTCCTAACCATAGTAGCTAGAGTCCACCACTCCTGGGTTCTCACCCTAAGAATACTAAGGAAACCACCAAGTGGTTGTGTCTTCTTTTAGTCTGAGTTTCGCTGTTGTTTGATCGAGGAGAGTTCGTAACTGTTCGTGGTGTTTGTGACTATTTGAGAGATTAACGCGAAGAAGATTTCTTCAAAGGTATAATCACTTAAATCCTATTTATTTATTCAAAAGCATGCTGTAATTTATATTATGATGCATAATCTGTACTATTTTACTGTAAACATTTGTTTCAATCGAAATGTGATTTGGACGATCCATTTTCGCTCATAGGTTCTCTGTAACACGAGTTCCTTCAGAGATCATGTTTTTTTTCCAGGAAAGAATTAATCTCCAGACGTACTCTTTCTATCCTCTAAGCTTCCAGCCCAATCAACATCATAATAGCCAACAAGAGAGCTGCTTGTATCAAACATGTACAATAAGCCATACTCGCTTGTATCATTTATGTATTTGATTATTTTCTTCACGCTAAGCAAATGACTATTTTTAGGAAAGGATTTATATCTAGCACATACTCCAAAAGCAAAAGTAATGCTCAACATGCTGGCAGTTAAATAGAGCAAACTCCCAATGATACTTCTATATAGGCTCTCATCGACTTGAGTTCCACCTGAGTCTTTTGACATCTTCACATGAGTTGGAGTAGGAGTTCTTTTAACACTAGCATTTTCCAAACTGAACTAGTTCACTAAGAGATAAAGATTTCCTCATTCAATTGCTTTATTTGAAATCCTAGAAAATAGGAAAGTTTTCCTACCATGCTTATCTTGGATTTTTTCTGCATTTGTCTCACAAAGAGCTTGACCATCTTCTGTGACATTCCCCCAAAAACAATACTGTCAACATAAATTTGAACAATCACAATCTCATGAGATTTTTTCACAAAGATAGCCTTAGAAACTCCTTCACAACTGTACCTGTTGTTGACAAAGAACTCGGTTAATTGTTTAAATCAGGCCCTGAGTGCTTGTTTCAGGCCATAAAGAGCCTTGTTGAATTTATATACATGGTCAGGATGAGGAGGATCCACAAATCCTTTGTGTTGAGCAACATACACTTCCTTCTTTAGATATCCGTTTAGGAACGCACTATTTACATCCATTTGATAAAGTTTGAATTTCAAGAGGCAAGAAATACTAAGCTAGAATTTGATAGCTTTAAATCTTGCAACAGGAATGAAGGTTTCATCAAAATTCATGCCTTCTATTTAAGTGTATCCCTGAACCACTAATTTGGTTTTATTTCTCATGACATTACCATTCTCATCTGTCGTGTTCTTGAAAATCCACTTTGTCCCAATTACATTCATAAATTCTGATCTTGGAATGAGAGTCCAGATATCGTTCCTCACAAATTGTCCAAACTCTTCTTGCATTGCATTGACCCAACACTCATCTTCAAGAGCTTCTTTGACACTCATTGGTTTAATAAGGGAAATGAAACAAATATTACTGATCATCTCAAGATAGTTTACTTTATCTTTCCTTCTGATTGTTACCTCTTCGTCAAGATCACCAATTATGTTACTATAAGGTATTTTTAAGAACTATATTTGAAGGTTATTTGTTACTACCTTCTATTTACTTAGGGAAATTCAAGTTATCCTCCACAAGAGCATTCAAATTCATGTCAGACGTCAAACGTGATGTTAGGGACATCAATGTTGACAAGAGAAGTCGAATAGACATCTTCTTCTACAGTAGAGAAGGACCTGACAGAAGCAACATTATCATCAATCAAAACGTTAATAGACTCAATTAAAGTGCGGATTTTTTTATTGTAGACACCGTAAGCCTGACTGTTCATGGAGTATCCAAGAAAAACTCCTTCATTTGATTTCATATCCCATTTTCGTCTGACTTTTCTGTCAACCAGGATGTAACAAGTACTGTCAAAGATGTGAAATTATTTCACATTTGGTTTTCTTCCTCTCCAATAATTCACAAGTAGTACTCAAGGTTGCAGGTCGTTAAATCACTCTATTATGTTTGTGACATGTCGTGTTTAGAGCTTCTACCCAAAACTGGTATGGTAATTGTTTAGCATGTATCATTGTGTGAGACATCTCCTAAAGAGTTCGGTTTTTCCTTTCCACGACTCCGTTCTGTTGAGGTGTGATGGGGGTTGAGAATTCATGATGACTTCTAGACCATTGGCAAAACTCAGTAAATTGAGAGTTCTCAAAATCCCTACCATGATCACTTTGAATTTGTATCACATTCAAACCCTTTTCGCACTATAATTGAAGACAAAGAGCTTGAAACACAGGAAATGTGTGTGATTTATCTCGAAGAAAACATACCTAAGTTTATCTAAGGAAGTCATCAATAACAACTAAGACATATCGTTTGCCCCCCAACTCTCCGATTGCATTGGATCCATAAGGTCCATATGAAGAAGTTCGAGAACATGAGATGATCCAAAATGACCTGTCTGCTTGTGAGGAGTGTGAGTTTGTTTTCTCGATTGACAATCACTACATATAATTCTAGTTGATACAGGTATAGAGGGGAGACCAAATATAGCATTCTTGCTAAGATCCTTCTATATAGACTTCATGCTTACATGTCCAAGGCGTTCATGCCATAGACTAGCTTTATCTTGCCTAGAGAGATGACAAACCTGCAAGGAATGGTCAGAACTCCATAGATAACAATTATCAGACGAGCACATACCTGTCATGACAAGAGCTTTGACATCGTTTGTAACAACAAATTTGTCTTTGGTAAAACTCACATTAAGACCTTGGTCACATAATTGACTAATGCTAATTAAATTAGCTGTAAGCCCTTGAACCAACATTACATCATTTAATTTTGGAAGACCTGGATAATTCATAGTTCCTTTTCTAATGATCTTACCACTCGTATCATCACTAAAAGTGACTTTTCCTGAGCTCTTTTCACCAATCATATGAACCAAGCTACCACTATCAAAGTGCTAATCACCTTTGGTAGACGATTTGAGAGAGGTCAAGACAACATTATATCTTTTCTGAGTGTTCTTCTATCTCTACTCCTGTTTTATCTTACTCTGTCTTGGTATGTAATTCCAAGGGAAGTGACGAACCCTTTTGAGAAAAGAGGGCCTGTGAAGATCTTTCAATACCTGATAGTAAAAAGGATGTTTATGACTCAGTTTGCCACAATAGTGACAAATCCATCTCCGCTTGAATATAAAGTTGCCTTCCCCAATAGGATTTATGGAGGAACTTCCTACAAAACCATATGATTCTGGTTCTTGAGCTTTTACAAACTTAATCTTTTGCTTGCGTGTAAACTGTTTATTATACTGATTTCTACCTTCTAAAAAATCAAGCATAGAGTTATCACCTGTTGTCTTTGCTTTTGTCAATATTTTCTCAAGAGTCTCAGTGCTAGTATTCAACATTTTTACGTTCTTGCTCATAGTGTCTTTTTTAGCTTTAATCTGTGATAGTTCATGTTTCAACTCTACAATTGTAGACATCAGCCTGTGGTTATCAACAACCAAGGTCTCAATTCTTTTCTTTTTTTTTATTATATAAATATATCTATTAAGGACTTTATAATCTTCTTGCCACTTAAGAAACATGACATGATATGAAGAATCTGAAGATTTAGGGCTCGTGGCATGAAAACCCTTTTCTGCCTACACTTCATATTCTAAGACCTAATAAGATGAGGTGTCAGATGAGACATTACTAACAAGTACTTTAACATCTTCCTCTGAGTCACTACTTTCTTATGTTTCAGTATCAGAAAAAATTAAGACATACCCTTTACTCCATTTTTTTTAGAAAATTAAGATATTCAACCTAAATATGACCATCTAGGAAGCACATATACTTCTAATTATGTAGAGAATCGGTATCAGATACAGATATGATACGGTTACGTTCAGATACTTGGTAGATACGTGATTTGAAATTTCTAATTTTTTATTTTATTTTTAATTTTCAGATACGCGTATCTGCTTCCAAATACTTGAAAGGGATACGTGGGTCAATTTTTTTTTTTTTTTTTTTCAAATTTAAGGCCAACCATTTAAAAAGCCCAACCTACAACACATTTTATTTTAGTGTATGTTTAAAAGTGATTTTAAAATCATCAAAAATCACTTTTTTTTTTTCATTTTTAAAATCACTCAAAAACACACTTTTAATTACTCAAAAGTAATTTAGTTTTCAATTTTACGCTTTTAAATGCAATTTTCATATCATCCAAATTAATTTTGAAGAATTAAAAATGTTTCACGATGATTTTGAAAATGAAAAAAGTGATTTCAACCATTTTAAAATCACTTCCAAACATAAAAGTCCACTTAAATTAAACAATCCAAAACAAAATAAATTAAAAATGATAAAACATAAAAAAATTTAAAAAAAAAAACCCGAAACGTAATTAAATCTTTATTATTCCATTCTTTCTTACTATTTAAATCATGATTCACACCCTCTTCATTCTCAACTTCATTCTTCAATCTTCATCTTCTACTTATTTCCCACCATCTACTTTGGTCGCTCAATAATCACTCGACGTTACTAGATTTTTTTCAAGTTTTCACCCTCTTCTTGAATCTATTTTAATCTAACTTGAAACAAGTATTATAAATATTAATTAATTAATCACACACACATACACACACACACAAACAAAAAACACATCTTCAATGTATCCATATCTTAGTTTTTTGAGACCCGAAAGAGCCAAACTTGTTAACTTCATTCTTGTTATTATAATTTGAGAACTCGGTTAAACTGTTTTAAAAGTAAAGATATAGATTTCTAGAAAATCTTCTGACTTTCTATCATGATCAACAAGTTCCTCTTTAACTGAGATTAAAGTGCAATATCCTTATTTTTCTTCTTGATCTTCCCATCTAGGGACATCTTAAAAGTAAGTAAAGAATCAAATAGTTCATTTACTCCCAACTTGGTTATGTCTTGAGCTTCTTCAATAACTATAACTTCTATAATTAAATCTCTTAGGTAGAGACCTAAACACCTTTCGAACAAAATTTTCCTTTGAATTTTTTTCACCAAAAGCAAAGGACTCATTTACAATATCTAACATTCTGACATTAAAATCAGCAATGGACTCATCATCATGCATTCTAAGGTTCTCAAATTTTGATGTCAACAACTGTAGCCTTGACATCTTGACTTTAGAAATTCCGTCATGCACAACGGACAAAATGTCCCATGCCTCCTTAACAGAAACACAAGTATTAATTAGTCTAAATATGTTGTGATCTACATCATTAAATATGACGCTCAAAGGACGAGAATTCCCAACGAAGTTTCCTCTTCTTCTACAGACCACTGAGACTCTGGCTTCAAGATTTCTTTTCCATCATAAGTTTTGATGGTGGGTTGAGACCACCTAGTTACAACAACCTTCCAAGATTTATTATCAATTGACTTAAAAAAAGGAAATTATTCGAGCTTCAATACAAAAAGTTTATTCTATCTAGAACTGGAGGACGAGTGGTAGAACCACCTTCTTTGATCCCATCTATGATTAAAACACCTGAGGTAAAGGTGACCTGATCAAATACCAATTGAAAAAGTGATAGGATGACTCGTAACTTGATATACAAATGTTAAAAAAAACACATATAACATCTGAAACAACAAAAATATTAACAAGTAAATAAGTAGAGAGACACAGAAGTTGGTAACCTAGTTCGATGATGAAATACCTACGTCTGGGGGGCAGTGTGTCTTGAAAAATAATCCACTAATATTAAAGAGTTAAGCAGTTTACAACGCAATACTTATCTACAATACACGGCCACTACAGTGACTCATGTAGGGCTTAACTCACTGATCACTTAGGCTCCCCCTAGATGTGAGACTCCTTTTAAGTGTACTTAGGCTCCCCATAAGTTCGGCAATATTAGTGTTGATACCTCGGTTTCTTACGATGAGTGAAACTCCTCGCACGATGATATCTTTACTCAAGTCAGCAAACTCCCTTCATTAATGAATTTTAGGTTCCCTAAAATGGAGAACTCCTTTTCCGAAGTTGAATCTTAGGCTCACTCTAAGACTGAAAATTCCTTTTTCTGGTAGCAATGGCTTATGCTCCCCCCCTAAGACCGTGATTTACTTCAAAGTTGTTGCACTTTAACGGATGAAGAACTTGCACAGCGGAATGGTGAGCAACAAGCAAGAACATAACGATGCACAGCAATGGTCGTAGAGTAGAAAACATCTTGTTTGATTAACAGAAGCGACAATCCTAAGAAAGAGCCAAAAAACCTCCTTATAAAACCATGACCAAATAAGGAAAGAGTGTTCAGAAGAAATTTCCTTTTTGGCCAAAATAAGATCCACATAAAAAGGAAAATATTGATCAAAATACTTCTAGTGAGATTTTTCACTTTACGAAATAAAAATATTCCACAAATGAATTCCAAATTAGGAAAAAAAAAATATTCTGCAAGATAATGACTTGTCTGAAGCAGTGTTAAGATAATATTTGTGACAACTGTGAAAACCACCCGAAACTACCTTAGGAAAAATATGAAGACAATTTGGAAATCTTCAAAATATATATATATAAACTTGTAAATATGATTAAGGTGTTGAAACATTTTGGCTAGTTTGTCTTTTAAACTTTAATTTTCATTTTGTAGTTGTGATTTTTCTAAATGTATTAAACATATTATTTTCTTAAATTGAATTAGAGTTTCCATTGATATTTGTATAAATCGGGGTCTCAAGAATAAAAGTAAAGAAATATTTTCGATGTAGCATTAAAACGTCAACGAAATATATATTATCAACAAAAGTATGACCAATATGCAGTTACTGTAAGTATTAAGAATAACACTTTATAAATTCATAAAAGTGACATCTTTATTAATTCAATAATCTGAATAAAATGTTAAAACTTGTTATGTTACCAACCTCAATAGTTCTATCGAATGGAGATCTACACACAATTTTATCGATATGGACACTTTTTTTTCTACTTAGACAAATATTAGGGGAAGGTTTATATTGTTGAAATTAATAAGCATTTCTTAATCAACGTTTAAATATTCAAAATCCTTTCTTAAATATTAAGAAATTGAATCTCTAATACATTGGAGAGGGAAGAAATATTTCAAGCTAGATTAAATTGTTGCAATTGTATGTTGGGCACTTTGGTTTGATTGTAACTGTTTCATCCATAATAAACCTATTGCCAACATTGCAATTAGTGTTAATTGGATTAAAAAAATATGCCTCTGAAATTTCTTCCATGAAAAATTCATCAAGAAATATACCCGGATTTATCAATTAACAATGTTTTATCCATACCTTCAGTTTGGAAGAAGCAGCCCGCTGGTGTAATCGAGGTGAATGTAGATGATGCGTGTAATCCAAAAGGTCCAGCCCAACCGAGAAGCCCTCACCGGTTCATTGCGTTGGACCGGCCACAAGCTCTGACGATCTGAAGTCGTTGTGAATGTACCTGCATAGATGCGAGTAGAGACTGGGAATTTGAACATTGGAATATGGAAGAATGTTATTCAAAAGAACCCATGTCCAGTAGGCCCTTAGTTTCATGTGTTGCGTAATGTTCAACCCTAACTCATTAATTCATTATTAAATTTCCATCTAAATACCAAAATATATATATATTTGGTTGATATTTCCACGTCTCCACGAGTTCGACATCGATATAGGGGTGAATCAATATTTTTATTATATTGTAAAAAAACCTACAAAACGCAAAAAATAATCATCAAAATGTCACTAATATAAATAATAGATATATTAACTAGGGTGTACATAGTTGGGTCGGGTTGGAAAATTTTTGTGGACCAACCCAAAAATTTGGGTTGCCTAATAATGAACTTCTTTCTTGGAGGGTTAACCCAACCCAACCCAAAATTTTTGGGTTGGGCCGGGTTGGGTCACCGATTTTTTTTTTAATTTGATTGTTTTTTTTAACTTTTATTTATATATATATATATATATATATATATATCTAACCCAACCCAACCCTTGCAGTTTAGGTTGGGTAGTCTGGGTTGGTCGAGTTATCGGATTTTTTGAACACCCCTAATATTAACTTGTTTGGAAATCATAAAATGTTGATTTATTAATTTAAATTTATTTTTTTGATTTTTTGTTTTTATAATTTTTCCAGAAATATCCATCTAAATCAATATTTTATCGACATTTCTATCAAAATTTTTCGTAAAATTAAGACCTTGATATTTCTATTAACATTAATATTTTAAACCTTGAATTTGTATAATGCTATTATATACATCATTAAAAAAAAATATTTAGAGTACATATTGGATTACAACCCTATTTTTATGAGGGTTTTCTACGTAACTCACTCAATTGTCAAATCATATGTTACAACCAAACAAAATTTTTGTTCTTTTTTTTTTTTTTTTATAAAATATATTAAACTTTTTTTTTTAACTCTTTGTAGAGTTGTTGTGAGCTTGCAAAAAAATGGTTGCTACTCGTTCTCTTAATTTTCTTTTTTTTTTAGAGTTTTATACAAATATTTTTGGATAATAAAGAAAATAGATGATTACAGAAATTTTATTGCCAAGAACTTTATAATTCAGTAAAAATAATTTATAATTGAATAGTTCTAAAAAATCATAAATTTACTGATTTTCGTACATCAATGGAGATGATGACCCATTGATTTTCTTACAAAATAAGCGTAGATTTGGTATACCTTTGCAAAAAAAAAGAGGGAAAAAAAGTGTGGATTTTGCAGTTCAGTCCATGGCAAAATTTCATATATGGGCTTACAGTACTTAGGCCCACACAAGATTTAAACACACCCAAAAATAAGGCCCAATAACTTGGCCCAACAACAGAAAATGACGTCGCGTTCCCAACTCTGACCTACGGCTCCCTAAACGAACATTTTTCCAGAAACAGAAAAAAACGAACTCAGAAAAAAAGAAGGAAAAAACGAAAAAAAAGGAGAATGGGGGCAGAAAAACCATCTCCACAGCTCGCTCTGCTTTGTTAGCTGTTGCCATTTTCACATCCTTCTCCTTGTCTCCTACGAATTACCCAAAGGAATTCCAAGTGGCATCTCCTCAGTGTGTGAAATTGCTACGAGCTAATGCCCTTCTTTTCCAGGCGAAGCATCTTAAACTCTTGTCAGTCTTTCACTCACCATTTTTGAGTACCCAGTTTTTGGAAGCTTAATAAGGTATTAGATGTTCTTCGTTTCCCTTTGATTTTTTCCCCCATTTTCTCTTTTTTACTTAGGTATTAGTCTATTAGATGTTCTTGGGTTTTGAATTCTAAGCCCACTGGAATTTTTGAATTATGTTAGATGATATAAGATTAAATTTGTCAAATCGCTTTTGGGTCAATTGGTGATTTAAAAGATGATATCAAAGTGGTGGTTCAGGGAGCTCCTGTTTCAAACTCTTGCAATATTATTTTCTCCCTCATTTAATATTGATTTACACTTGTTGGATATTCATCGTATTACAAAACCACAATTAAGAAGAGTATTAGATGATATAAGATTAAGTTTGATTTTACGTATCGGATCAATCGGTGGTTTAAGAAATTAAGATTCAAGATAATCACTTCAATATATTGAACAATGAAATTGATAGGAAATCCAGTGGTAATCCGTTGTTTATGGCCATGTTTGGAGGAATTTGAAAACAGTTAAGTTTAGAATAATTGTTAAACATGCTTTTTAATCCTTCAAAATCAAATAAGGAATAAACACATGTCGTAAATCATTGATTGACCCAAAAACTTTAGCTGATGGGTAAAGGTAAATTCAATATTATATCATCTAACACTCCCCTCACTTATGGGCTTAAAATATGTAGAAGAACCAAATATTAGTTGGGAGGAAATAACATTGTTGGAGTTTGAACACGAGACCTCCTGAACCACCTGCGTTAATACCATATTGACTCAAAAGCTTAAGCTAATGGGTGAAAGTAAATTTAATATTATATTATCTAACAACATGTTGGAGAGTAATTTTAAACTTGACAAAGGTGGTTTTAACGATTTGAAAATCACCTCAACCATGCCTTGAATATGGACTTAAATTCATTGAAATGGCTCAAGTGTGGCGAGTTTCAGATATTAGCAGTTAACTTTGATATAGCAGACAAAAGGAAAAGGAAAGTGGATAACCCTACAAAAAGATTTTACACATTGTACTTTGCTCGTGCCACTTTATTCTATCTAGCTCTCAAGTTCATCATGTCATATGTCTTCTATGGCGTGCTATGTCATTATTTGGTAGAGATTATATACAGTGTCAAATTCAAAATTCAATGATGTTGCCCCTTTTACTTTTTCTGTGCTAGCTTTGTATTCTCTTCACTTTTTCTGAATGAAACTTCGGTTATTCATTAAAAAGGCCTATATTGGATATATTGGAGGATAAGTTTACTATCTTATGAGATCAGTTGAATTGGCTATAAGTTACCTAGATATTCATGGATATAGGGAAAAATGTTCAGTGATTGATTTGAAACTTTGTAAGAGTGCAGAGACTATATCGATATATGCATTCTTGAATGTATTTCTGATTTATGTATTTTGCTATTTTGTCCGTGTATTTGTTGTTATTTCTACTATTGTTGGTTGTTATGTTATTTTTTATCTTATCATGTTTGGACATCTGTCCCATCTTTCTCTATTTAATAGATGTTCTCGCCTCAGTATCTGTGCTGACAGCAACTTTATCAATATTTTGCTTATTCTACTGTTATAACCGTCAAAGTTTCAGTACTAAATTTAATTTAATCCGACTAACCTTTTATGTTGGCTAGATATTGGAATCCTTTATTTTTTCACTTTTCAGTTATGGTAGTTTCATTGGCAGGGGTAGGGTGAGTTTTTAGAGGATAGGGAAAGAGGGAAGTTAAAGATTATAATGGGATCAACACCCAAACAACCGTTCTTTTGCTTAAAATGGCCATGGGACGTAGACCCCAAAAATCCCTTTGACTGTTCGTTTGAGGGTCCTTGGCTGTTCAAATCGCTGCAAAATGTGGGTACCTTTGCTTTCAATTTTGTAAATAAAGTTTCAAAATCGTCGCCTCCATGGATCAATACTTTTAAGCCATTGCAACTCGATGCCTCAACTGGTGGAAATAATATTTCTCAGTCTAGAAAAATGTTAACTCCTGAAGAGCAAGGGGAAGCAGAAAATAGAGCATTTGCAGCAGCATTAGCCAGTGGGAAAGAAGCCACCGTGATCGAGTTCTACTCACCGAAATGTTTCCTTTGCAATTCCTTGCTTAATACTGTTATGGAGATGGAAGCAAGGAATTCAGATTGGCTTAATATTGTGATGGCAGATGCAGAGAATTATAAATGGCTGCCTGAGGTGCTCAAATCTCCTCTCTTACATTACATTATATATCAACTGTGGCTTTAGGACTTCTGGTTAATTGTTAAAATTGTGTTCTCGGTGAACATATTGTCACTGTTTATCATTTTCAGGTGAGTAAGTCGATCTATTATTCTTAACCATAACTTTCAGATCTCTCTGATACATTTTCATTTTCAGATCAATCTTGCAGCTTGTATCAGTGCACATCTGGTTGAAAATACTGTTTGCAACTATGAAATCTTAATAATGAAGCAAATTAGTCTGTACATCAACCATATAATAGAGCGCATAATCTCTTCACAACCATTTTCTACATTCGTTTCAATAGTTTTGTTAATATTTCCTGGAAATCGATAGTATAAACTGAAAGATCTCCTGTGTTTGATTGAATGCTGGGTTAGCACTGCTTCTGATGGTTTTGCTTACATCTTTATGCAGGTTCTTCATTATGACATCAGATACGTTCCTTGCTTCGTGTTGCTGGACAAACACGGCAAGGCGCTTGCAAAGACGGGTATTCCTAGCAGTCGGCTTCTTGTAATTGCAGGACTTTCTCATCTTATCAAACTGAAAGCACCGAAGAACACTCCCTGAATCAGATAATAAGCCACCATGTTGAACAAATGGATTTTGGTAAGAATTGTAGTTACTTTCAAAGCAGAGCTTGTTCTCTGGCTACACATCTTTTGAAATTGCACATCACAGTTTACATTTGGGAATTTGATGTGTGGCCTCTGGTTCAAATGGTGTGTTCACCAGCCAGCTGAAACTCTAATTTCACTTACCAAGACATCTAGGGGCAAATCTTTGGGTGAGTTCAGCATATAGCTTGAGCACCTTTTTTTAATCACTTTTAATAAAAATGGTTTAGATTAGAATTTAGAACATTTAGGCCTCGTTTTGACAATCATTTGGTTTTTTAAAATTAAGCCTATTAATTAGGAAATAGTAGCTAGTCCTCTTTGATTACGAAATAGTAGCTACTCCCCTTTAAGTTTGATTTTCATCACAAGTTTTGCATCAAATTATTTAGGAATATCAAATTACAGTAGATTGATTTTCCACACAATCAATGGATAATAGACTTTCTAAATCTTTATTACCAAACATTTGCATATTTAAAAACCAAACCTAGGAACTTGTGTCAAAGAAGAGGCTCCGCCTACTGCTGTCTCCAAAGTTAGCCTTTAGAAACAAACTTTTACTAGTTTATTAATTACACAAGCATCTCTTACTTTTTTCTTGCTCCTCTTTAGAGTATATCAAATGTGGTGTTGGGATTTGAACAGGATATCAAGAAAAGTAGTGGATGTTTTAATCACTTGCTTGAGCTCATATTAACACAAGCATCTCAAACTTTTTTAACTGAAAACAAGGTTAAAAACCTAACAAAAATAACTGATCCATTTTGATTTATATTTTCACTTGCTTCTGATTTAAATGCAACATGGTTATTTCTGGGTTTATCTTAAGCTCTCCAAACTGTTGGGACCAGAACACTACAGAGAATGTGTGGAGTAATCTCTAAAGTGACCTCATATTCATACAAACATCTCCTTTGGAAAGTCAAAATAAATTGACACATTTTAATTTACATTTCATTTGATTCGGATTTAAACATATAATAATTATGTTCAGCAATGTCAAACCTATTCGATGGTTATGGGTTAATCTAAAACTCTCCAAACTAGTTGGGACCAAATCTTTACAGAAGAAGTGGTAGAAAATTGAATGCTGGTAGTGAGTATTTGAATTCATAGTTGTTGCATATATCTGCCACTGCACGTTAGCTGAATAAAAGCTGGTTGTTACTTGTGATTATCGCATTTAATGTGCTCTGATGTTAGTGCTTCCCAACATAACCTGTCCTTATCTTTGCAGTAAAGGAATATTTCCATTTTAAACCAAACTTATCAGAATTTCAACATGCTGTAAAAGGGATAATAAATATAACCATTTTATTTTTTTGTCTTTCTTTTTTAAAATTAAATTTATGAATATTATATCTAAATTTCTTTCTAGTCAAAATTTGATAACTAAAAGAAATAGTTTTTAAAAAATGTTTTGGTTTTTGGATTTTGGAATTTGGTTAAAAATTCAACAATGTAAATTATAGTAAAAATGTCAATGATATAGACTTAATTTTTAAAACAAAAAACAAAAAACAAAAAATCAAATAGTTATTAAATCAGACCTTAATCATTTATTTTAATCTCTGTTATAGTTAGATTAAATGTAATCAAGGAGTTCTTGTTGGTAACTTCATCAGCTAGGTGTGCGACGTTATCGTTAGTGATTTTTTTTTTTTTTGCCCTAATGATTTTGGACTTTTATGAAGTTTGTTCTTTAAAAAAAAAAATGATAAATTAATTCTCCCTTTTTTTTCAAAACAAAAGTTTCTCTTCAAAATTGCCATGCAAGACAGAGTTCAATTACTTCCCATTTTTACTATACTTATCAAATCTTATAACTTGCAGGTTTTAAACTTTTATCTTCCTCTTCCTCACTATTAGAAAAATTATGGATAAATTATAAAATATATTCTTGAATTTTACCATTTGTTCAGATTTCATTTGGTAATTATTTGATTTTTTTACTTTTAATTTTTAAAAATTGAGGCTTCAAATACATCTTCCACCTCTAAATTTCTTGCTTAGTTATATATTTCTACTAATGTATTAAAACAACCGAACCAAGTTTCAAAAACTTTTTTTAAGTAGTTTTAGAAAATCTGTTGTGTTTTTAAAATCTAGCTAAGAATTCAACTTTTTTATCCTAGAAAAATGAAGATGGAAAGAAATTGAGAGGAAATAAATTTAATTTTCAAAAACAAAAAATCAAAGCTTCATTTGGTAATCATCTTTTTTTTTTTTTAATTAAGTCTATTTCCTCCTATTTTTTAAGTATAATGGTTGAATTATTAGTCAAAGTTCAATCATAAAAGCAACTTTTGAAATATATTTTTTTTTTTTTTAGTTTTCAAATTTTTGCTTGATTTTTTAAATCATTGATAAAAAATAGATAATGAAACAAAAAATTTGGAGGTGGAAGTAGCGTTTATAGACTTAATTTCTTTTTTAAAAAAATCAAAATAGTTACGAAATGAGACTTAAATAATTACCAAATGGGACTTAAAAAATGCCCTTACTGTTTTAAACATCAATTATCCTCTATCTTTTATAAACATTTCAAAAAAAAATTAATATTCAAATTTATCACACTGAATCTCAATTTTCGTTTTAAAATCTAAAATATTCTTTATTCTTTCATTAGAAAGTTCTGAAATGTTTATTAAAGGTGAAGATTATATTCTCTTTGGAAATGACGGGAGTATTTCTTAAACCAATGATAAAATTCAAAGGTATTTTTTATATTATAGTTTAACAAAAAAAAATTAAAAGAAAAAACTAAGTTTGCAAAAAGATAGGGAAATCGGAATAATATATATATTGAGAATACTAATAATAACCATTTAATTTAGGAGATTTTCAAAAATAGAAAAATAAAGAAAATCATTTATACAAAATAACAAAATTTTCTAATTCATTGGAAAAAAACATTTTCTAATGTTTTTTTTAAAAAAAAAAAATATTGAAAATCAACCATCTAACTTCAAAGTGTGAACTCGAACAGAAGCCCTCGACCAAAATTTCAATCAAACATCAAATTCTCCCTAAATTGCAGTTGGTACTAAGAATCAAAATTCCGAAGTTGATGGACCAAAGCTGATAGAAAAATGGCATTATAATTTAGAGAGTTTCACAATTCTTCTAATTTTGACAGCGGAAGAAAAAAGAATCAAGTGAAGAAATAAAAGAGAAAATTACAGAGAAAATCAAGCGTTGGCAGGTGGATTTTGAGAAGCTGGTTCTTCTTGTTCTTGCTTGGTTTCTTGCTGGGGTCGGGCCGCCATTGTCCCCGCGGGAAGAGAGGCGGCGGCGGCGCAACCATCAACCCTCGGCGGTGGTGGGCTGATCCTTCCGTCGATGCAAGAGGAGCATTTTGTCTCCGCCCAGCTCTCCAAGTCGAAATGGCCGTAACCCATTATGCTCCTTCCTGAGCACAGCCGCCCGACCACGACGGCGACCACGGCGAACACAATGATGACGACGAGGACTCCGATAACCGGACCAACAGAGCCGCTGCCCGGATGGCCGCCATAATTTTGCTGCATTTCCGCCGCCGGCGGCGATTGTTGTTCAATTGGGAGTGACATTTGGCCGGAGCAAGAACTATAATGTAATGCTCCGGCGAAAGCCACTGGATTTACTTCTTTTTCCTTTTTATCTTTTAACAGCAAATCCAAAGCTGAAGAAAACAGAGTCACTCTGTAATGGCGAGGAGATATCAAAGATGGAGTAAAGAAGAAGAGAAAAGCAAAAGCAATTACAAAAGAGTGACCAATGGAGAAAAAGATGTTTCTTTTACTGTAATATTTTGATGGAAACAATAAGAACCCTGAGCACTGTAAAAGGACGAAAAGAAAAAGGCAATGTAATCAGAAAAGTTGGAATCTTTGGGAGTGTTAAAAGTCCAATATCTTTCCCAGATTGTGCCCTTCTTTTTGCTTTTTAAATAATGAATAAACAAATTGTCAAATGACCCAAATGAGCTATTTACAGGCCTATTCTTGTTCTTGCTCATGTAAAGAATCTACCCAAAAGAAACCTTAACTGTACATAATTTCAAAAGTTACTGTTTTTTTACTATAAAATGGGAAAACAAACAAATAATAAGTGCAAATAGAGCATAATTTTATGGAATCTGTTCCAGGCCTACAGAAACTGGCTACGTAACATTGGCTGAAATGCCAGTACCGTCACGTGAAGCCTCTGGCAAATTATCAAACTGCTGATTTAACATATTTCTAATCTCTCATTTCTTTTTCCTTTTTGGTTTTCTTTTTTCCTTTGCTCCAACCCACATGATTAAGCACAGTCGTGAAGTTTGAATTAATGAAGTTTGGATATCAGACAAGATCAAGAGGTTTTTCAAATTTATAGCGATTTTTTCAGCCCATTTATTGCTCTTTTGCTGTTGCTTGGTCTGGAATGGTATAATCTATTGAAGAGGGAAATTTAAGTCTACCAAGCAAGAAAAGGAGGGGGAGCTAAAACAAAACTGAGATGTCAGGGTCATTTTGCCTTGTGTGAGTTGCTTTGTAGCAACGTGAGCGACAATGCAAACTAAATATATACAGATTCAAATCTAATCCTGCTTATTATAGAATGAGTACAAAAAGAATGCTTTTATCCTCTTCTTTTCCTAGTACCATCTTCCAAGGGTGATATTCTTTTTCTGTAAGTACAAAAAATATGTCAGGGCGATCGCCCTAACGTTGACAAAGACCTCAAGTTTGGTGGTTACTAAGACCTATGACAGTTTGTTTAAGAAAGAATGAGTTCTGTCGTTTTAACGAGGCAGGGGGAAAGATGATCTCTATCCCAGCTTCATGTGGTCTTATGAGAGGACAGCTAACTTCCTCGAATATTTGCCTGTAAATATCCACGACTGTAGCTCAGAGGTGCGGCACTTCCCTTTTATGAGTCCTTGAAATAGAAAAGTGATGGTTGGTAACAGCACTGGCAGGAACATTGCTTGAAATGTTCGTTGAAGGGCTGCGATTCGGTTAAAAATGGGAGTCAGTTGCAAGGAAAACTTACAAGAACTGACACCAAGATCTAAGGATAACTGAGAAACAAGAAGAAGAAACTAAAAAGAGAATATTTACAAGCGTGGGCTTCATCACTATATGGTTCATAAGTGGATGAGCAAGAGCTTAGTATAGCTACCTACGGCACGGCAAATAATTGTTTGAAGCCGAAGTTCCAGGAGAGTTTTGTGCCTGATCTCCTTTGGGATTAAGGGGGTCCTTCGGACTCGACAATTTTTCCTAGAGAGCATAGAGTGCAAAAATAAATGAGATGTTTTTATGCGATAAAACTAATAAAAAAAAATTCTAAAAAAGACTAACCAAGAGGTTCATTGTTGAAAATGATGACGTGGGGATTGAAACATTTGAGTCATTTGAGGATCTTAAGAAAGGATGGTCAAGAAGGACCATGGCTGTTGGTCTGTCAGCTGGATTCCTCTGAAAGCAACACTGGAGGAAGTCTTTCCCTTCTGGAGATAGCTTTTCTGGGATAGCTGGGGTTTTATTCAACACCTTGAACATAGCTTGATGCTGAAAAGTAAAAAAACGTAGCATTCCGTTGAACGACGAAGTTCGGAGAAAGGGTTAACTTAGCTGCTGACTTCATTTTACTTTAATTTTATTTTGATTAAATTACAAGTTTAATCTCTAAATTTTGAGGTTTGTGTCCATATGGCAATTGAATTTTTGAATGTGTCTAATAGATTTGTGAACTTTTTATTTTGTTTCTAATAGGTCCTTGACTTATACAAATCTACTAGACACAAGATTGAAATTTTGAGGTTCTATTAGACAAAGTTCAAACTTATCTAATCAATTAATTAATTTTTTAAAAATTTCGAACATGTCAAGGATCTTGTAGACTCAAGAACTAAATAGACACAAATTTCAAAATTCAGAGACCAACTTGTAATTAAACTCCTTTTGTTTTTGTTTTTTTGGGCATGTATCCTATGCTCACCTGTCAGCAGCTAAAATTTTGTCTAAAGAAAGTGACAAATCATTCTCTATATCTCTTCCCTTACAAATAAAGTCAGTTATTTTCTCTCTTTCAATGGTCTAGAAAATAGAAAGAACAAGTACATAACAGGCTCACCCCTTCAAACTCACACCATGGAGGTTTTCCATTAAGCATTTCAATTATGGTGCAACCTAGACTCCAAATGTCAACTGCCAAAGCAAGGTCAGGGTTGGCATCTTTCAACATAGCAGCTTTTATGACCTGAAATGAATTGAGAGTTATAAGAGAACGTGCTGTTTAAAAAATAAAGTCAACCGTAACACATACCTCTGGAGCCATCCAGTACGGACTACCCTTCAATGAAAGATCATACTGCCCAGTCAGCTGAGTAGAGAAAAAAAAATATTAGAGAATTTATGAAAAGTAAAGCACACAAGTTGAGATAGTTAACAAAGAGTTGAAGCATCTGCAACATCTTATTCTCTTCCAAGATATTCAGAATTCTTATGAAGATACAATGACCAAAGTTCATAAAAGAAGTTACTGCAAAAATGAGGCCATACTGTGACTTTTGAAGGAACAAACTATTGGAAACAATTAAGATGATATTCATTAGCACTTGAAAACTCACATGTTTTGCCATCCCAAAATCTGCAAGTTTGACAACGCCTGATGAATCAACTAGCAAGTTTGCACCTTTGATATCTCTATAGAAATCACAATTAAATACTATATATATAGTTTAGAGAAAGCAAAAGCATATCCAATGACTTTCTTTTGCCATTTCACCTATGTTTAACAATGGGAATGAAAAACTTATCACGGAGATTATCTGTTTATAGAAGAAAGAATTTGTCTCACACCTGTGAATTGTTTTTGTGCTATGCAAGTAAGCCAGTCCAGAGAGAATATGGCGGGTGAAATTACGAACAATAGATTCGGTAATGGCTCCACAACGTTCACGGACATATTTATTTATTGACCCAGGATAAACATACTCCAAATATATATAGAAATGATCACCAATCTACATTTCCAAAAAGGAACCCAACTTTTAGAGTTGTCAAAAATGGTTAAACGAATTCCTGATAGAAAAGATAAAAGATAGAACACTTACTGTTTCACTTCCATAATATTGTACAATATTTGGATGTTTAAGGTGACTGAGAACTTTAATTTCCTGAGACAAGAAAGAAGTTATATGGCTGGAAAACATCTTATGATCACATATATTGCTAGATCTATGAATGCTTATGTTAGGTACCTAGACACCTTGGAGAACCACACTCCAAAAGCTAGCTATTGGGGTGGGAGAGCCAAGCCACTTAAGTACCACATTGGTCATCTCATTCTAACAAATGTGGCACAAAGGCATCCCATACTACCTTGGTTCCCAACAATATCCCATCCCGGAAAGTCAACGTCTCGGCAGTACTTCATTCGGCCACACCCGGTCAGAACCCTCTGCCGGTTCCATTCTGGAACGTCAACAACGGACTCTGATACCATTGTTAGGTACTTAGGCACCTTGGAGAACCACACCCCAAAAGCTAGCTATTGGGATGGGAGAGCCAAGTCACTTAAGTACCACATTGGTCATCCCATTCTAACCAATGTGGGACAAAGACATCCCATACTACCTCGGTTTCCAACAACTTATTGCATCAAAGCCCTTAAAAAGCAAGCTTGAAAGAGTATAGATGATATGATTTGAGTAGCCATATGCTTGTTTTTATTTGAGTAGCAAGAAAAAGCAAGTTCCAACTTGAAATTTTCATTTGAACTTGGTCCTCTCAAGTAGGATTTGAGTAGCCATATGCTTGTTTTTACGTGATAGTATAGACAGAGAAAAAAGATGGTAGGTTGCTAGTAAACATCTCCGTTATCGAGAACTACTCTTAAGAACATAAAATCTTCAGGATTTAAGTAAGCAACAGACACATGCTGGCTAAATGAGGATTCGAGAAAGTACGACTGAATACCTGCTCTAGTTGCTTTATACATTCAGCAGATTTAGGATCATCAGGAATGAGATCAACTTCTTTCATTGCACATAAAGCTCCAGTCTCTCTGAAAAGTATGAAATAAACTATGAGGAGGAGTTCATTAAACACTTAATTACACATTGCAAAGCTTAGATTCCATTCAAACCTGTTGGTTGCAAGATAAACACTTCCAAACGTACCACGCCCAATTAGCTTTCCTTTTTGCCACTGACCTTTCATAGATGAAGTGTATGGCTTCTCAATAACATGATGAACACTTGACGGAATAGATTGTGGAGATGCTTGTGAAGGGGCTACTAACGGAGGAGGAAGGGGCAATGGATGGGCATTGACATGGCCATGGCTTTCAGCCCGATCTATACTACTATTTTTTAGTAACAACTTAGAATGTAGGGGAAATGCCATATCATTAGGAGATCTAGGATTGCTTACGGAACTTTGAGCTGTCGGGCTATAGAGAGGAGAATGTTGAGAAGTAAGTGCAGTTTTAAGGGGTGGTACTTTAGGAGAATTATTGGAAGGAGATTCCTGATATTCATGGTGAGTCAAACCAGAAACAAAAGGATTTCCAGTATATGTTCTTCGGGGGCTAACAGCAGGACTCGGTAAAATGCTCGTTGGCGCACTCTTTGACGACGAATTCTTAGGTGTTGAATTGTAGTTACCCCTTTCATTACTCGGATAGGTAGGGGATCCTCTGCCTTTGTTGTTTGGAGGCTGATCCAAACAACCAAAAAGAAGCTCCTTATTCGGATTCGATTTCCCTGAATTCACAGAGGGACTTTGAAGGCTTGTAAATGTCGTAGCCCCAGTCCCTCCTGAATTGCCATTAACAACTTCCAAGGTCAAATCTACAGCAACTCGCCTTTGATTGTCGCCCAAAATTCTACTTACATTCGTCGTCCCATGATCAGAGCTCTTCCTAACAGTTTTAATAGCAGAATTACTAAAAGAAACAAATTAGATCAAAAAGCCCATTCTCCCCCTTTACAATTTAGAATCAAAAGAAAAACAAAAATTGAAGGAAATTAAACGCAAATATCATCAATTCGTAGGGCAAAAGTCAAGTCAAAATCAGAGAAAACTCACCGGACCGGATTTTCAACAGGCGATCCAACACGTCCATGACCAGAACTCCAAGAACCGGACTCCAGGCTCCGAACCGGAAAGAACTCCGGCAGAGGCAAAGGCTGAGGCAAGGGCGAGGACGACCAACGTTCGGAACCTCCAAGAGGCGATCTAGGTTTGGCCAATAAATCGGGGGAATCGGGAGATGATCGAGGGTATTCAAAGCCAACGTCTCGATCCGTAAGATGCCGGAGCTTCCTCTGTCTGGTGAGCCGCCGCTGAACGAGCGGTTCCGGTAGAACAACGGAAAATTCAGAATCGGGTAACTTCTGTTGAAGCCGAGAATTTGAAGCGCTTTTGTGAAAGAAAGGCATCTAGCTAAGCTGGTCGCGGACCCCAGGCCGGTGCCGGTGCCGCCGCCGCCGCCCGCCGGTTAAGGCCACATGTGCATAATCTCATCGTCTTTTTTCCCCATTTTCTTTTTTCCCAGCAAAAGTTAAAAATAAAAAATAAAAATAAAAAATAAAAATCTTTGCTTTTTCTATAAACTGCCTTTAACCAGATTTGGCGGTGGTTTAATTTTATCTGCCTCCGGCCTATCTTAGGAAACACCTACTTTTATTTTCATTTTTCTTATCCTTCGCAATTTCTCTTTTTCTTTTTTTTTTTTATTGGGTTTGAATAATCAAAAATTCATACGACGACTGATTTGTCGAGCAAGACGACACGTTGACTTAAAAAAATATATATTAAAATTTGGAAATTGTTAAATTAATGGAAATAGGTCAAAGTTGGTAAGTCCAAAGACAACGTGTTGGTACGGAAGGAGCAAAAAGTCATGAGAGGTATTTGTAAAGAAATTGAATTTTTGTCAACGATAGCGCGTGGGCTACACTTGACCTTAGAAAATGGGCGAGTGGAGTCGACGCGCCCGACAGGGCAGCGGAGCCCAGGGGACACAGTTTCCTTTCCATTGGTCTTTCTGGCGCGTTCACACCACGTGCCACGTCAGACTCTGGGTTTTTTATATTATTGACCGAGTCGCTGATACCGAGTCAAAGAATCGGCCCCTTCCTTTTCCCATTTTTTTAGTACTTCTTTTCTTTTCCTCTTTATGTATTATAATAATATTTAATTCGTACGCTGACAAAAGTTCTTCAATATTTTGAAATTTACCTAGTCGTTTTGGACATTGTCTCCCTCCCTTCGGTTTTTTTTTCCACAATTTCAAATCAAGTCTTATAGATTGGATAACTATTATTTTTTCTTAATTTGAAACCACGTTTTATGTTCTAAAATATTGTGAAAATTTATAGATGGGACAATTGTTATTTTTTGTTTTGATATTTTTTCAATAAAAAAAATTAACAATTGGAAACTAATAGACTAATATTCAATTCTTTAAAAATTCACTCTAGTAACATGCTTATTCAAACAAGATATTAATAAATAGTTAGTTATATCTTGTTTTTGTTAACCATATCTATTTATTGAGCAAAATAAATTTTTAAATTCTTTCATTCAATTACACTTCAATGTTTTTCTTTTGGAGAACAAAAAGTACTAATTTTCATTTAAAAGATTTGAGCTTTCTAATAAAATAAAGTTCAGGGAATAAAAAACATAATATATATTTTTATTATGTGAAAAAATGTAAAAAAGAAAAGTGTGTAGTTATTATATGAAGAAATTAACGGATGTGTATAAATGGTCTTAAATTTCAAAAAGAAAAAAAAAACAAAGGACACGAGAACAAAAAAAATTGTTGAAAAATTTAATAATAAAAAGAGAATGTAAAATTAAATAAAAAATACACGAAAGATTAAAAAAAAAGTAGGAAATAATGTGATGACAAAATAGAATTATTGAAATATATGATGATAAAAGTAGAATGAAAAATTAAAATTTGAAGAAGAAGAAGTAGTGAACAAAAAAAACATAAAGAGGTGTGAGTATAAGGTCAAAAGAGTTGTTATTGTAAAAGTTAAGGGAACAAAGAGAAGTTAAAATTTCTCTCGTCTTAACTTTTTTATAACGTAGATTCTTTTAAGAAAATCCAAAATATTAGAGGTGCATCAATAAGATTGTTATAATAATATGAATTCTAAACCTAAATTATAATAATGATTTATTGCTATTTTCACTTGATTTCAAATTGACTCAAGAATCATCTAAACAAATGTATTATTATTATTATTATTATTATTATTATTATTATTATTATTATTATCATCATCCTGAAATCATGCCTCAAGTAGAAAGACCAATTATTTAATTTGATAATATATTTTTTCTCTTTTATAATACAATATTTATTTTATTTTGAATATGGATATAATTTCTGAATTTATTTTTGATTTCATGATTGATTTTTTTTTTCCCGCCAACTAGAGCATGACTAAGTTAGTTAAAATATCTTTTATAAAAAAATATTAGTTAAAATATAAACACTCTGACCAAAGTTTGTGAAATTTTAAACAAGAGAAATCAACAATATTCTAATAAATTTCTAACTATTGTAAATTTTTTTTTATATGGACGTGTCTCAATTAACTTATGCGTACTTCAATCAATCTTATAGGATAACTCGTCAGATTCTACCTCATTAAAAGAAAGGTAAAACACTGGAGATTAATATTTTTGCCTGGTTGACTTCTTATGGGAGGATTAATATTATGAGTTTCGTCCACATTCTTGATTTGGCTTTTCTTTACCAGCTCGTGTTTCAATGTTGGGGCCTAAGGAAACCTAGATATGGGCATGGACACAGCCAAACGTATACAATGATACATCAATTTCTAAATAACTAGCACATGAACATATCGAAGAATCGAGGATACATTCTTTTTTTAGGATACATGTAAATCTAATATTAAAAAAAATACTAATTTACTCCACCAAAAATGCATAATTTAGTTGAACCTTGAAGAGTAATGTTAGGAAACCACGAAAATTTGATGCTAATTTAATTTTGTTGACAATACTTCTAATTTAGTTCAACTTATAGGAAGTTAAGGGGGGAAAATTAAAATACTAACAAAAACTGGGAGGCTAGGACTAGTGCAAACAAGGCCGATGGCGGTGTTTGCTGTTGTTTCCTTTCTCTTCCTCGTGAATAAAATATAGAAGGGAGAGAAGGCTAGTTAAAGTTTTTAGTTTTTAACTTTTAATGACCATTTTTTTGTTTAAAATTAAAATTTGATGGAGTTTCTAAATGGGCTGGGCCTTTTTCTTTCTTTCTTTCTTTTTTTTTTTCAAAATATATCCCGTGTCTCCAAGAAATTGTCCAAAATAACCTCACGAAGTTTTGCCATTTTAAAAATATCACACTTTAAGAAAACACGTTCGAAGATTTTTTTTTTTCGGGAGATCTCGGCCAAGATCATGTCCCGAGATTTAATCAAAATGTTACAATTTCAAATAGATCAGTAATGTGAAAGGATGAAAATATCCCTCATGCTTAAAACTGAAGGGTCAGTCTACACCGTCGATTCAGACATTCATTCTTCTTCATCAAGAGTTTTTGTTTGAAGCTTTTATCCATCTCCAAGATTAGTTGCATTGGTTTGTTGTTGGTTCTTAGCAGAGGAATTTCACTCTTTGTTTAGTTAAACATTTGGTTTTTAATTTCCAAAACTTCTTAAGGTTTAGTATTTGGCTGAAAATTTTTCGACAAATCTGCTGTGTTTTTTGGATATTGGTTGTTGTCTTTGTTTGTAATTTGTCTGTTTACATTGAATTTATGGGTTTTTGAGCATCATCTCACACAAGATTATTTTAAATCTCGGCCGGGATTTGAATGAATATGGCCCAAGATTCATGCAACCTGTCCCGAGATTTAAAAATGATTTTGGGTGTTTTAGGGCATCTGAGGTGTTAAATCTCGGGACACGATTTCGGCCGAGATTGCCTTGGGATTTATAGAAGTTTGCATATTTTTCATGGTTTTTTGTGGTTGTTTCTTGATTTCATCTTTCTTGCGTTATAGTTGACTTTGGTACCAAAATTCTGCACTTCAGACTATTTTCCTGCTAATTTGACCTATTGTTCCCATTTGGAGCAAACAATTTCTGTCATAAGAAGTTAACGCCTAGACAGTTATATGTTTAGGCAAACAGTTTTTGGACATTTTTTAGACTTGAAGTTTGTTTTCGGTGGGTCCCTCTGCCATTATATTCTTCCGAGAGAGGTGAAGGAGGAAAGGGAAGACACTATTAGCTTTAAGTTGTTAGGGAGGAAAGTGTCTTATGGGCGGGAGCAGTTTGACATACTGACAGGTTTATGATGCAACACGTGAAGTTGAGTTTGACAAGGATAGAGCTCATAGGCTCAAGAGGTTGTACTTGGTCGACAGGACTGACATGAATGGGATGGAGTTGGACATGAAATTTCCAGACTATGAGTTTGAGAGTGATGACATGTAGGAGTGTACATGGGTTGGGTTGGGTTAGGTTGGGTGGGGTTGTAGCGTTTTTTTGGACCAACCAGGTTGGCAACCCAAATAACCCAAATATTGTCTCCAACCCAACTCATCCCAACCCTCAAAATTTGGGTTGAGTTGGGTTATCGAGTTATTATTTTTTTTCCTTAACTTAAAATACTTAAATTTATCTACAACACATATCTAATAACTAAAATCTCATGAAACTAAATTTTTACCTATCAAATATCTATAATATCTATTATAAACTTTATGAAAAAAAACAAACATTCTTAAAAGAAAAACATAAAGAATTCACAAATTTATCAATTTTAAAAGAAATATATATGTTTTATTAATATATATGTAATTTGGGTTCGGTTGAATCAACCCAAATTCCTTTTTATTCAATCCTAAACCCAAACCAACCTAAGAAAAAATTCATCCTAACCCAACCCAAAAACAAAACTAACCCAACCCAACCCAACCCTTATCGTTTTGATTGAGTCTGGGTTGTTCAAGATGTCGGGTCATTTGAACATCCCTAACATGTAGTGAAGATGGTCATATTCTACTTCATTGAGTTGGCTATGATGGATAGGGAATGGAGGCAACACGAGGACCATGTTGAGTGTAATTGACGACTGGGAGGAGTTCTGCAGCTATGATTAGGGCAACATGATTTTCAAGAAGAGTCCAAGTAGCTTAAAGGGTGCATTAAACGAGAAAGTAGCAATATACAAGAAGAAGCCTGCTAATAGTGAGTCGTTTGAGTCGTATAGTCTATGTGTATTTCCATTCGCATTCCAAGTCAGTTGATTGTACCTTATGATATTTGTTACTGGTAAATAACAATAATCGTGTCAAAACTGTTTTTCATTTGTTGTTTAATATGTTAGGTTTGGGCATATGAGACCTTATCGTCGCTTAGTGGATAGGTGGCCAATAGGTCGTCTAGTGATGCCACGCCGTGCATCCTGTGATGGAGTTGCACGTACTCTCCTGGGTCGAAGGTGAATCAAAACCAGGTGTTTGGCTCTCAAGCGTTAAGTCTTTCTTCTTTACTGTTTGTATTTCATATTGTAGGATCTAGGGTTTCATATCTTACATTATGGTTACATGCGGGGTTGAATAATAGACCTTGTTCCGACTGATGAGAAGCTGGCTTATATCAGTCAATTTATTGACCTACCATGCGCGGATGGGTACCAAGAACCTGTTGAGGATGTGAGTGATGCACCATTAACGGGTGAGGGTAATGAAAGGGTGGATGCATTTTGGAGGGTTGATGATCAAACGAGAGGTGTTGATCAAGACGATATGGGTCTAGCTACAACGAATACAGTGTATGAGGGCGCCGGATATCCACGATTCGCTGCTGGACAGAAAGATCACGTTACGATTGTAGCTAGACCTGAAATGAAATCGTGATCGATTGGATCGCTGGAATCCCGTTTACATGCTAAGGTTAAGCCTCATAAGAACATGATAATGATTTTTCTAACTACGTATACATATATTGATCCCTTCAATATTCATGTTTGACTTTAACATTTATATAATCTCTCATCCATATGTAGGGTAAGTCGGTTGATTCTCGACACTATTATGATCACTAGGGAAGCGTCATCGTCAAACAGGGATTCGCTTACCATACTGCCCTACAGATTCGAGCACGCCCACATGTGGAGACCTTCACATTGCTCATGACAAGATCGTTGATTAAAAGGAAATTAAGGTTTATTATTAAATTATATGTTTTCCATTTATTATTTCTTTTTGTATTGTTCATTTATGTATTTTCTTTTGTGATTTCTTATGTCTATTTATTCACCTTGTAAAAGGTTGTTAGATGTACTTGCTTTATTTCAATAATATACAAATTAACAGGTTTGAAGCATTAGGATTTTATCTCATTGAACCCTAGCGCGAAGCCTTATATCCATTTCTTGATCTATATCTATTATCGACGTCGACGGAGGCAAACCCATCGGCCCATTAGGTTTTAATATAGTTATTTATGCCGCGTCCAACCTCCGTTAGTCCCTTCCATCCTCGATTTTCAAATCTGCCGCCATCCTCCATCATACCAAGATCTGTTAGATCCCTTCCATCCTCGAGGCAGACTCACTCGCTATCATCAATTCGCATGCTACCCATATTTGGCTTGATCCCTGCTGTCGTCGCCCAGCCTATCTCGCAATGCTTCACGCTCAAATCCACCGCCTTAGCTCTTCATCCGCTGCTGCTCGGATCCCTATTGACGTTGTCAGACCTAGTCACATGCACAGATCCTCTCCCCTCCCCTATTTTCTTCGCACATCAACTCGGGTTAGACCATAGGTTTCTGTTAGACTAGCAGTTTTCATGGGTTTCAGCTTTCAGACCGGTTCAATTTCAGTCAACCTATTTTTGGTTCAATTCAGTCTGCCCGACTCTGCCTAGTTTGACCAGTCTAGTTCAGTTTGATTCACTGCGTAGTTCATTTTCGGTCTCTGATTTGTTTTCAACTTTGTGTTTGTGGATTTATGTTCCCTTTTCAAATAAGTTGTTCGTGGGTTTTGTTGTAGATCTCTCTATGAGGATCTTTGTTTTCAACCCAGAAGTTGTTGTAGGTTTTGTTATCGATCTCTCGATCTTTTTATCCAGCCCAAAGGTTTTCTTCTGTTCTTCGCGGGTTTATGTTTCCAGTCTACTTTGTGGATTTCAATTTCCATCTCAGATCTGTTGATTTATTTCGAAAGCTATCTTTACAAACTCAAGTTATTTGTCATTCTACCACCTTGAGTTTGAGGAAGAGTGTTAAAAGGAAATTAGAGTTTATTATTAATTATTATTTTCCATTATTATTTTCCTTTTGGGCCGTTTTCAAATATAGGAAAATGAACCAAAATAATTGCATTAATAGCAAAATATCATAGTCTATCTATGATAGACAACGATAGCTATTATCTGCATATATCTGTATTATGATAGTAGTCTATCGTTGTCTATTGCGGTCTATCACAAATAAACTGTGATATTTTGTTATTAGTTGTAAATAGTTTTAGCGGTTTTGTCATTTAAAATAATTTCCCTTTTCTTTTTGGGTATTTTTCATTTATGTATTTTCCTTTGATGGTTTCTTGATGCATTAGCAGATCCAAAAATTTTGTTGACGGGGAACTTTATATAATTTAGTAAAAATAAATGTAATAAGTAGGGCTTGAACCTAGGTTTAGAGGGGGCTAGAAGGTAGTGGTTTTGATACTATGGCCTCTAGACCCATACTAAATCCGTCCCTGTTTTGATGTCTATTTATACACATGGTGAAAGGTTGATTATGTACTCTGATTTATTCAATAACATACAAAATAAACGAACTTTATACATTTATATATAAATATTCTTCATCCAATTTGTAGGGTAAGTCGGTTGATTCTCAACACTATTATGCCGCTGGGGAAGGTCTGTCATAGCAGGATCTGCTTTCCCAAGACCCACTTTCGGAGGATCTGCATGTTGAGCACCCGCATGTCGAGATTTCACATGTTGATCATTCAGATGTCGTTGATCCACATGTTGAGGACCCACCGACACATTCGAGTGATGTAGATACACACGGTGATGGGCGAGACGATGTTATTCCAATTGAAGTATCATCAGGTGGGGATGAAGTGGCTCATTTGTCCGATGTTCATTTGTCGAAATTGAAAATCGAGGTATGCTCTTATCCATGCAATATGTGGTTTAGGGAAAATGTGGCATGCTCTTATCAATGTTTTTTTTTTCATGTAGCTTGTAGAAAAATGACGATGATTTCATTTTGTTGATTATTTCCTTTATTGTGAAATTTTATATTGTACTTATTGTATTATATTTGCTGTATTTTATTCTTTCCTTATTTGTAATTATTTTATTTTTTCCTTATTTGTAATTGGGTATTTCTTCTATTTAAGAAACCTTTTCCTCCTTAGATTAATAAGAGAAAAAATAATATTTCTTTTAGCATGGTATCAGAGTAACAAAATTTTTTAAACCCAAAAATACTGCAATGAAGGCTTCTAATCAATCCAATAAGCCACATGAAAAGCCTCGTGTCTGGTGCGACCATTGCAATAAACCTCAACATACACGTGAAACTTGTTGGAAACTTCATGGAAAACTTGTGAATTGGAAAAATTCTAAGCAACATGCCTCTAATGTTAATGTTGTTGACTCCAATCCGTTTAATAAAGAGCAAATTGATCAAATTCTGAAGCTACTACAGACCAATTTATCATTTGGTAATCCTAGTGTTTCCTTGACACAATCAGGTACTTGTCCTCAAGCTCTCTCTTGCCTTAATTCATCTCCATGGATTATAGACTCTGGAGCTTCTGATCATATGACTAGTTCCTCTTGTTTATTTGAATCATATTCTCCTATGTATTACAATGAAAAAATTCGCATTGCCGATGGCAGCTTCACCTCTATTGCAAGAAAAGGAACTATTCGTTTGACTACAAAACTTATATTACGTACTGTTTTTCATGTTCCAAAATTAGCTTGTAACCTGTTGTCTGTTAGTAAACTCTCTAAGGATGTTAATCGTCGTGTTATCTTTTGTAAAACTCATTATCTTTCAGGATCAGGAATCGTGAGGGACAATTAGACGTGCTAGGATGATTGATGGTCTCTATTACTTTGATGAAGTTTCTGCTAGTCATAAAAAAGTTCAGGGATTGAGTAGTGTTTGTTCTCCTTCTGTTAAAGAAACTATCATGCTTTGGCATCGTAAATTAGGGCATCCAAATTTCTTTTATTTAAAGTATCTGTTTTCCGATTTATTTAAAGGATTTGATTGTTCAATTTTTCAATGTGAAAGTTGCATTTTTGCCAAACATCATCGATCCACCTATTTGCCTAAACCGTACAAGGTTCCATCACATTTTTCCTTAATTCAAACTGATGTTTGGGGTCCGTCTAAAGTCTTAACTCATAGTGGTAAGCGTTGGTTTGTTACCTTTATAGATGACCACACTCATTTAACTTTGCTTTATTTGTTAACAAAAAAGTTAAAGGTAAAAGACGTTTTTGTTCGATTTTACAATATGATAAAGATTCAATTTCAAACTAAAATTCGAATTCTTCACTCTAATAATGCACTGAATATTTCAATAAACAATTAACCAATTTTTTGCAAGAAAAGGGCATTTTTCATCAAACTACATGTCATGACACGCCTCAGTAGAATGGCATTACTAAGCGAAAGAATAGACACTTACTTGAAGTTGCTCGTGCTCTTATGTTCTCTATGAATGTTCCAAAATATTTGTGGGGTGATGCTGTTCTTACAGCTACATATCTGATCAATCGAATGTCATCTAAGGTTTTGAATTTTAAAACTCCTTTTAATCACTTCAATGAGTTTTTTTCTTAATAATCGGCTATCTTCTGATTTACCAATTAAATTTTTTGGGTGTACTGCTTATGTCCATACTTCTCCTCTTTCTCGAACTAAGCTTGATCCTCAAGCCATTAAATGCATTTTTGAATGCTATGTTTCTCATAAGAAAGCTTACAAATGTTTTGATCCTTTGACCCACAAGTATTTTAAGAGTATGGATGTGTCTTTTTTGGAAAATCAACCTTTTTTTGGCCCAAATTTTCTTCAGGGGGAGATATCTAACCTTGAAGATAATTTTTGGGATACTTTATCTCTCCCAAACATCAGTGGTCCTATCATTATGAGCTCTAGTCCTTCGACACCAAGTATGGAGAGTTCTTCTTCAGGGGGAGAAACACTACAAAATGACTCTACAAGTCGAAATCCTAAACTTCAGGTTTATACTAGAAGAAACTTGACTCAAAGAGTCCGAGATCAGACAATTGACTTATCACAGGACCAATCAAATACTCCGATGAATGATCCTGAAGATCCAGGTATTAGACACTCTACTCCTATTTCTCCTAGTTCTTCATCTCCTTCTAATCCTTTACCTGATGTCTCTGATCTTGATATTCCAATTGCTCATAGGAAAGGTACTCGTAAATGCACCAAATATCCTATTGAAAACTATCTTTCTTATCATAGATTGTCCGACTGTCATAAAGCCTTCACATCCAAAATAACCAACCTATTTGTTCCAAGGTATATACAGGAAGCCTTAAATGATTTGAATTGGAAATTAGCAGTGATGGAAGAGTTCAATGCACTGAAACAAAATTGTACATGGGACATAGTCAAACTACCAAAAGATAAGAAGACGGTGGGATGCAAATGGGTGTTCACTGTAAAATGTAAAGCTGATGGTAGTATTGAAATGTACAAGGCCAGATTGGTTGCCAAGGGGTTCACCCAGACCTATGGCATTGATTATCAAGAAACATTTGCTCCAGTAGCTAAAATTAATTCTATTAGAATCTTGTTATCTATGGTAGTTAATTTTGATTGGTCTCTTTATCAACTTGATGTGAAGAATGTCTTTCTCAATGGGGATCTTGAAGAAGAGGTTTTTATAGACTTGCCACCTGGTTTTGAGGTGGATCTCAGGATTAACAAAGTGTGCAAGTTAAAGAAATTATTATATGGGCTTAAACAATCTCCCAGAGCATGGTTTGAACGGCTTGGAAAGGCAGTCACAAGCTATGGATTCAGTTAAAGTCAAGCTGATCATACTATGTTCTATAAACATACTGGAAGTGGTAAGTTGGTCGTTTTGATAGTATATCTTGATGATATCATTCTTACAAGTAATGATGAGACATGACTGAATATCTTGAAGAAAAACCTTGCTAATGATTTTCAAATCAAGGACCTGGGAACCTTAAATTATTTCCTAGGAATGGAGTTTGCCAGATCTAAAAATGGCATTCTTGTCAACCAGAGGAAGTATATTCTTGACCTACTGAATGAGACAGATTTACTTGGTTGCAAGATAGCAGAAACTCCTATTGAGCAAAATTTAAAATTGGTTACTGCAACTGAAAAAGAAGTAAAAGAAAAGGAAAAGTACCAGAGGCTTGTAGGAAGACTCATATATCTCTCTCACATACGTCCTAACGTTGTTTTCGCAGTTAGTGTAGAAGTCAGTTCATGCATGCTCCCGGGTCAGTTCACTGTGAAGCAATTTATAGAATTTTGAGATATTTGAAAAGTATTCCAGGAAAAGGAATATTATTCATGAAGCATGACCACCTAAACATTGAGGTTTATACTGATGTTGATTGGGCAGGAAGCACGACTGATAAAAGATCTACTTCGGGGTATTGATCTTTTGTTGGAGGAAATCTGGTTACTTGGCAAAGTAAAAAACAAAGTGTGGTTGCAAGAAGAAGTCCTGAAGCAGAATTTAGGGCATTGGCCCATGGTATTTGTGAGGACATATAAGAAGACTATTGGAAGAATTGAATTTCTTTCAGACAATGCCCATACGCATCTATTGTGATAACAAGTCAGCAATTTCCATTGCCCACAATCCAATCCTTCATGATAGGACCAAACATATTGAAGTTGATAAACACTTCATAAAGGAAAAGATTGATGCAGGAATAATATGCATTCCCTTTCTCCCGACAACAGAGCAAATTGCAGATGTGTTAACCAAAGGTTTTCCAAAGTGGCAATTCAACAAGTTGATTGACAAGCTGGCTATGAATGATATCTTCAAACCAGCTTGAGAGGGAGTGTTGATTATTTCCTTTATTGTGAAATTTTATATTGTACTTATTGTAGTATATTTGTTGTATTTTATTCTTTCCTTATTTGTAATTGGGTATTTCTTCTATTTAAGACCTTTCCTCCTAGGATTAATAAGAAAAAATAATTTTTTTTACCACATTTTGTTGCCCGATCCTATTTTAGCTTAATCGGAAAGGGCTCTGAGGAAAAGGCAGGCCCCATGGAAGTTGCGTTTGCCCAACAAGGCAGAAGGAAGAAGCGAAAGATTAGGCCATACAACTCGATGTCGAAGATCCCAGTGAAGTTCAAAGTGCAGTTCACAACTTATATTGACTCACCAAAGAGAATTCATTAGGTACAGATGACAGTCCAATCGATGCAGAGGAAGCCATTGTTCAAGAGCTTGTTGAAGTCAACCATATTTATGGATGACGATGCAAGTACATTTCATTTATTTAAATGTTTAGTGTCAAACAATAATTTACGTAATAGAAATGACACATCAACGTGTTTGGTTTGTAGACGATTGATACATTATTCTTATTCATCCATAAGAAGATCATGCACAATGCGCATCCACGACTAACATCCTGATACTTGGACTTCATTAATTCAGCAATAACCCAACTCCTACCTTGTTTCTGATCATGTTTCCTTAAAAAATTTTGACATGTGTGAGCATGGATGTATTTGGTGATTTTGAACACGTTAGAGTCCTTAAGTTTAATTGCCCTGACTTTCCATTTGCATGCCATTTCTACACATTATGATAGACAATATCTTACATAAATCTTTCTTTTCCAAAAAACAGGTTATCGACCTAGACATCTTCTACAGTCGAATTTGATGAGACAAAAATTGGGTTCATGATTAAAAAATTGGGTTGGTTGTTTGAGGCAACCAGACTCTATTCAAGAAAGCTAAATGATCATTCGAAGGATCTGATAAAAAAGTTTAAACACATATACTTCTACAATGATTCAAGAACGCACCTCCAACTGCAACAACACTTGTTGATGGAAAATTGGTCATTCCAAATGCACTCAAGTTTTGCAGGGGGCTTGAGAATTGAACTGGCTGACCAAATACACTATTAGGTGGATTAGAGGGCCTGTGAAATAAATTCTTAAAATGTAAGCCCCAGAGAGTTACAGTGACAGCGTAGCATCAAAACAATTTTGTGAACTACATACAATCCCTAGATAAACAATAAAATCAAGCTATTTGTCTTTTTACCTAGCACCAAATCCCATATTAAATGATGCACCCAACTGGCTAAAACTTGACAATGAAGGAGTATTAATTTGAGCATTTGGTAGATTTGAAAGAGAATTAGTCCCCGAAAATGAGCTTTGGTTGCCAGGAGCACGATTTGCTGGTTTTACATATGGCTTATGAAGAAGGGCCTCAAACTCGGCTAACTTAGAATTAAGTAAATTTCTCTCTCTTTCAACCTGCAAATACATGAAGTTAATAGTTAATGAAAGATGCAACTGTTACCACATTATTCTTTTAGGAAGCAATTTCACAGTATTATGACATTATACAAATGGGAGTAAATCAAATCCAAAGAAGTTAACAAAGCTTCTCCAATTGGAAAGAAGATAGCTCATGCTATAGCTGCTAAAAGAGAGAGCACTTCTACACCAAGATAATGCCAGAAAATAAAAATGTAAAAGTAAACAGTTTCAATATCAAAAGAATGGAGGTGTTACTATTTCACAATTCACACAGGGAAAATATTATATGATCAAAGATTAGACCATTGTATAACTAAACATATATTCTACACGTCTAATTTGAGGGCTTGGGACAAGTGCCAATCTCTTGTGGTTTGTGGGAGTGTGCTACTCTGTGGGGCCTCAGGATTGAAAGAAGTCAAATCTTACTCCTACATCCCAAACACTACAATCCTATGCCCACAATCATTTTGAATACCAAACAGCCTCCTTACTAATTTTTCTCTTCTCGATCTCATCTTATCAAATCTTGAAAGTCAAATTAACAGTGTGGGGACTGAGATCCATTTTCTTTCTTTCTTCAAATATTTGTTGACCACGGAAGAATCCAATACAGGCTATACATTCGAGTTCAATATATACAAGCATACATGAAAGCCCTAAACTAAGAATAACAAAATGACAATAAGCTCCTATATCTACACACATATACTTTTCTTGAACAAGGATATGGCACTTTTCAATAAAAAAAAAATGACTAAAGCTCAAAGATACAACCTTCAAAACGAGAAATAAAAGAAACAAAAGACGAAACCATCAACAATAAAAGCAATGAGAAAACAAGCAGTGTTATTGAGGCGACTCCGGGCGCGCGCCTGAGGCGAGAGGCGAGGCGACCAGAGCCCTCTACGCCTCCTATGGCGATGACGCGTGCAGATCCAACGAGGCGCTCACCTTGCTGCGCCTGGCAGTGCCTTGTGCCTTGGCCAAGGTGGGCGCCTGGGTAAAATTCATCTTTCTTCTTTTTTTTTCTTTTTTTTTAATTATAAGCATAAGCCCACGTAAAAGAGGCCCACCAAATCCATGTAACCGAATATTAAAATATACAACCAGCTATACACAAAAAAGCAATAATCATTATAGGAAAACGTGAAGGTCTCTTCCAAGTTTGAAGTTCTCCTCCTAATATTCTGAGACTCTTCCAAAAAAAGGGAAGAAGTTTTCTACAAATTTTTCCATTCAAGTTCTACGGCTGCAATTTTGAAGGATAGAAAAAGCAATAAAAAAGGTTAGGTTTTTTTTTCTCCATCTTCTCGGCAGATTCTGGAGTGGTTTTATTAAAAAAAAAAAAAAGCAAAGGTTTTTTAGTTCTTTTTTTTCTTTTCTATTGTAGTTGTTCTCTTCAAATTCTGTTTTTTTTTTTCCAGACTTTAGTTTCTTCAAAGTTCAACCAAAAAGGTTGGTTTTTTTTTTTTTTTTTTTTTTTTGTGGTTAAGTATACTGTTTTTCATATTCAACTTCGTTTTTGAAAAAAACCTGCTTTTTCTTCTGTTTTTTTTTCATATTCAACTTTCTTTTGAACAAGATTAGTTTTTTTCAATATACTTTTTTTTTTCAACTTGTTCTTTTTCGATTTTTTTTATTTTCGTTTTTTCAGTATACTACTTGTTGTTTTTCATATTCAACTTGTTTTTAAAAAGATTAGTTTTTGAAAAAGATTAGTTTTTTTTTTCTTTTTTGGTATACTTTTTAAGCTTGTATTCAATTTTGAGTGGAAACATTTCTAAAATAGGCTTATTCTTTTTTTAAGTTTTTTGGTTTATTTTCATTGTTTTATAATAGGATGGGAGAAAGAGAGCAAAAATGGAAACATTCTTGTTGGCAATATGTCATCTTAGAAAACAGAAAAGATACGAACACATGTAAATATATGTTTTGTGGAAAAATCACAAAGGGTAGCATTTGTCCGGCAACACAACACTTAGTGGGTGAAAACCGAAATGTTAAAGTATGTTTGAAGTGCCCTACCAATGTAAGAGAGGAATTGAAGGAGTACCAAATGAAGACAAAAGCACAGCAGGAGGAAAGCAATGCCCTCCCTAACTATGGTGGTGCTTATGATTTGAATATAATTGATGGAGGATGAGATGGAAGTTGGTGGATGTGGATCAAGTACCAAAACATCTAAAAAACGAGCAATTCAATCACAACCGCAAACATATCCACCACGAACTAAAGGAGCAATGGATAAATTTATATCCAAATCCAGCCAAAGTAGTTGATGATCGGAATAAATTAAAGAAGCTGAAGCAATCAACCATCACCGAAAAATACAACAAAGAAGGGAGAGATGCTACAGTTCTATTTATCATGCGTTGAATTTATCAAGCATGTATTCCCTAGAATACAATTCGGTTGAAAAGTTTTCGAATAATGATTGAAGTCATAGGACAATTTGGACTTAGGTTGATACCTCCTGATCATGAGGCTACATAGACATGTTTAAAAAAGGAAGTATAACATACAAAAAAATTCATGAGCAACCATGAGGTTGAATGGAAAAAAAAAAAAAACAGTTGTTCTTTGATGTCTGATGGGTGGACTGATAGAAAAGATAGAACCTTGATAAATTTTTTTAATGCATTCTGCTGCGAGGACATTGTTTTTGGTCTGAAGAAAAAGTATTTGAAATCTTGGATAGCATGGTGGAAAAGATAGGAAAAGAGAATATTGTCCAAGTTGTGACTGATAATGCCTCGAACTATGTCCTAGCTGGAAAATATTTGGAAGCTAAGCGCCCACATTTATATTGGACACCATGTGTTGCCCACTATTTAGATTTGATATTAGAGGACATTGGAAAGATTGATTAGATCAAAAAATGCCTTAAAAGGGATGTAGCACTAAGTGGTTTTATGTATAATTACTTGTGTGTACTTAACATGATGAGGGAGTTCACCAATCAAATTGAATTTGTGAGATCGACGGTTACACATTTTGCAACATCGTTTTTGACCCTCGCAAGTATCCACAAGAATAAAGTGAACTTGAGAAAGATGTTTATTTCTAAGAAATGAACGACTTCCAAATGGGCAAAAGAACCAAAGGGAAAGAGAGCAGCCAACACCGTTTTGATGCCATCCTCTTGGAACTCAGTGGTCTACACTTTAAAGGTATCCAGACCATTAGTTCGAGTACTTAGACTTGTCAATGGTGATAAACCTGCAATGGGATATAACTATGAGGAGATGGATAGGGCAAAAGAGACCATTAAGAGCAGATTTAATGATAATGAGATGAAGTACAAGCCAATTTGGGAGATCATTGATAGAAGATGTGATTGTCAACTTCATCGACCATTACATGCTGCTGGATATTATTTGAATCCATCACTTTTCTATGACTACAAGTATAGAATTACTCAAGATGTTGAAGTCATGAGTGGTCTTCTTAAAGTTGTGCAAAGATTGATACCATCTACTAGTGATCAAAATCGATGCACAATGGAATTAGAGTTATATTCTGAAGCTAAAGGCATGTTCGGCATTAACTTAGCAATCAACACAAGAAAAGTTAAGATGTCAGGTAAGGACTCACATTCCCTACTAAATTAATAGTGTATATAAGTATGTTATTTCTTCTAAATCATGTCAAATGTGTGAACATCATCGTGGTGGGCTCTTTATGGTGGTAGTACTCCAGTTTTGCAAAAGTTAGTCATGAGAGTCCTTAATCTGACGTGTAGTGCTTCTGGGTGTGAGCGCAATTGGAGTGTTTTTGAACATGTAAATGATCATTTTGTTTTTTACATCATTAATTTAAAATTTAAAACAAACTTCTAATTCCATATTGGTTAATAATTTGTAGATTCATACGAAAAAAGGAACAGGTTAGAATAGAAGCGCTTAAATGATCTCATTTATATAAAGTATAATCAAGCACTTAAAGAGCGCTTTGATTTAAAGGATCAAAGAGAGAAATCGAAGCTTACCAGTGAGAAAGGAAGTGAAAGAGAAAGGAAAAACTTGGGAGAATGCCATGGATGGAGATACACTATATGTTTAGAGCTTTGAAGAGTGGATGAACTTTTTGAAAAAGGAAAAATGTATTTTTGAAAGCTTTTCTTTTTTTCATTTTCAGTTTTTCTTCATAATTTAAAAAACATGTTTCTTGTTTTTTTAAAAAAAGTGAATTAGTTACCAAACACACCCATTTTTTAAAAACTAAAAATCAAAAACCAAAAATAGGAAATGAAAGGTACCAAACAGACCTCAAGGGTTTCAAAATCATTTTAAACCAACAAATACACTCTACCTAAACAGCTATCACGATAAAGAATACATTCTGACAAGTGTCTAATCTATACTTACAATAACTTATTAGCACCCTAATGTAAGCCCTCGAATTATATCACATAGCTATAAGAAGTGCTATTGCTAAAAAAGATCTCTAAGTGTTGAGATCATGTGATTGAACTTAGGGGCAAAGTGTTGTAAACAAGTTGTGAGAAGGGAAATTGGAGGCACAGTAGGTTGAAGTAATAAATTTGGCTAAGTATGGAAACTATTCTAGAAAGTAAGAGTTGAATTCATAACATAAGTGTTCAACTCATAACATAGTAGGAACAGTCATATCGTAGTCGAGTAAGTAAATTTATAGCATAGAAAGTGAGGTCATAACATACTAGCAAAAACTTATAACATAGATAAAGAAGTTCAACTCATAGCATTAGAAGACTACCTTGGATGCATGGTGTTGGACGCATAGGGATAATTTGGGTGCATAGAAGACTTCCAAGAAACCTAGCGAGACAACTTGGACGCATGTTAAAGGAAGAAAGTCACCTTGGATGCATTTTGGAAACCTTACTATGAACATAAGGAACCATGTTGTGAAACTAAGAAACTATACCATGAAAAGCTATGGTACGAGTGTAAAAAATGGTGCTATGAGGAGTAAGAACCTAACCTTGAATACATCATCTTGAGTTGAACACATTATAGGAGGAGAATGAGGCCTTGGATGCATACTAGGGTGGAAAATAGATTTACTTGGGCGCATACTAGAAGGATTGGATGCATAGAAGAAATATCTTGGGGATGTCTAGGGATAAGTGAACACATAGGGAAAAGATTGATTAAGTATTGGAAAACCATGCGTTGAACTATGATAAACCAATAAAGAAGCTAAAGTTAGACACATAGTTTTGGAAGGTAGACGCATGGGGTAATTTAGGTTAAGAATTTGACTAAGTGTTAAGGTAACATGTGGCACAACAGGTGATGAAATCCTAGGGATTGGGTGCATAAGAGGGAAGGGAACGTGTAGCTAACCTATTGGAACATTTAGGATATAATCAAGGGAGGATACCATATTATTAGAAAGAAGTTAGACCTAAGAATGGGAAGTTGAGGGGAATTTGAATGCATGGGAAGGAACCTATGCGCCAAAAAATGGCACCTATGCGTTGACTTGGAAAATAGGGTGGTTTAATAGTAAGGTGAGATACGTGGCTTAATCAAGTGGAGTCTTGGAAAACCTAACTAGGTGGTTGAAGATGTGGGTGCAAAGTTGAGCATGCAAAACATGAGACGGCCACTTCAAAAGGAGGTATGCATTGGATATAGTTAAGAGGAGACATGACATGCTTACATGCAAGTAGGTGATGGCAAGGATTATGCGTTGGCTCAATCTAAGGAGGACACATAGATTTTATGCAAGGTGAAGGTGTCATATGATGAGAGTAGAAGGGGATGACAAGGATGGTTTGCTGAAGCCTATAAACACCCTCAGAGGATCTCATTTCATCTCACAACTCAAAACCACCCAAAAAGACTCGGACAAAGTGAGAGTTAGAGATAATTAAGTATTAGAGGGAAGCCATGCATTGAGAAGAAGAGACCATGCTTTGAACCTTGTTGACCATGCATTGAAAAGACATCCATATGATGAGGAGGAATAAACCCTACATCCAACTTAGCTGTGAAGGAGCAACCCTATGTCCAATAGTTGCTTTTGCCAAACCAAATGTTTAAATTGAGTCTTTTAGGGGTGTTAAGCTAAGTTTAGGGTTAAGGAGATTCTCTGAGATTATTTTTAACCCTAAACACAGGATTCTAAGTTGATTACTGAATTAATATAGGCCCAGGTTTTAGAAGGAAATAGGAAACTAGGGAACTTGAGAATCCATACCGATAAATTGTGAGTGGTTTACTTTTAGTGTTTTTATGAATTTATATACTTATATGGTAATATATACATGTATGGTTTTGAAATCCCTGGCATGGCCGGAAAATATGTTTTCTTGAATTTTTAATCATTTGATTTTTTGTTACTTTGTTCGAATGACTGTTTTTCTGGAATTGTATGGATGCATGTATAATATGGATTTGATTGGAAACTAGAACTATACCCAGAAAATTGTTAGCATATTTCTTGGACATCTGGCTGGGATTGTTAATAAAATCTGGCTGGGATTGTCAGCGTACCCGAGTATGACTAACGGGAATTATCGACATCTGCACATTCGATGGGTTGTATTGGATACTGGAATTATTTCCTCAGATTTGTGTTTGGTTGAAATGATACACCTTAGAGAAATATATGATCATGCCAGAACCATCTCGGTTACCAGACTGGGTATTTGTGTCATACATGCTCTGATATGGTTCTATGACTGATTGTCTTTGCAAACATTTTCCAAAATGAATTTCAGAAAACAAAACCTTTTTTCATATCAAACATACCACTCATTGGGCTTTCCAACTCATGCTTTCCAAATGTTTTGTTTTTTGCCCCTAGATTGCAGGAGCAGGACGTTATGATGTGCTACTAGGGGGTAGAGTCTATCGACAGAATGATTTCTAGAATCATTTCTTCCTAGAGGTTATGTTAGGGATTGGAAATATAATTAGACTTGGTTTGTAAACTTGATCTTGTATGAACATTCATATTAGTATGAAATAAGTTTTCTTTTAACTAAATGCTTCTGACCTAGGATATGGTTGGTAAAAAGAGGATGGTTGGACAATAGGTGTTACAAAAGGGTAATTTTTGCTGTCTTCACTCTTTCTTTCAAAAGAAATAAGCTCAGGAGATGGTGTGACACTTAAACAAGGCATTCATTTAAACCAAAAACCCAACCAAATTTGTTGCCAACAAAATCAAATTAGGGATTTCAAAAGGCTTATGGCGCCCCTAAAAAAGCTTCAAAGGAAGAAAGAATGCGCTTTTGGTGCCTTAAAAACAACTTCATCGCATGAAAATAAAGACGTGTTTCCGTTGACCTAAAATCATTAAGTCTCAAATACTATCAATGTGAGTACAAAAAGACCTTCTCCACGGGTATCAACTCTTAACCCTTACCGAATATTTCTTTACCATCAACGTAAAGAACCTACTTTAATGGGAATACCAAATTGAAAGGACTCAAAATCTTGGAAATAAAAAATTTTAGTATTGCCCTCAAGAGGTAAGGAAGAATGGTAAATTTCTGCTAATTCATTATTCAATTACAGCGTATTTTTAGTGTTCGGGACAATAGATAAGACATAGTCAACTACTATACATAAATTAATTTGGGGAGACTCTGATAAAACTGATATCAACCACAAAATAAGATTCAAATTAGCAGAACTAACCTGGTACATTGTCCAATGAGATAACTCACCCGAGGGGAAAAGCTTACCTTGGATATATTCCACAAATTGTTGGAACGATGAATTTGATGGAATATACACCTCAAAAGCTAAAAAATTATGGTAATGAGAATTCTCATCTCATCGACCATCAAACAAAAGTCTAATTCATTGTAAAGCCATAATAAAAACCATAGCTTGAGAAGAAATACACAACAAACCAAAAATCAATAATCACTTTCTGTCAATAACAAAAAGTTTTTATATGTTAGTGATGACTATTTTTTTAAAATTTTTAAAATAATATACCAGGGTAAAATTTTAAATAAAATAGTGATAATTATGAAATATGTACAATTGAATTTAATAGCATATACAAAATAATTTAAACCTTAAAAGTTATGGAAAAATATCCAGTTAATTTATTAAAATTATGTATAAAATAATGAAAAACAATTCAAACATTTGAATAAGTTTAAATTTGATTAGAAAAAATGAAAGTTGATAATATATGGATTTTTAAAATATAAATTTGGTAGAAAAATCTGGATACTTAATTCAAAGGAGATCAATTTGGAAAGTGGTTAAAGAGAATCTAAATTAATAATAAAATTTGTATTGAAATGTTAACTACATAAGGAAACTCAGGAAGGATGGTTATTTTGAGGAAGACGTTTATTTTTAGTTTTTCAAATGAATCAAGGGAAAGTGGGAAACTGAGCCATTAGCCATTACCTTGTATACAAAACTTTGTCATTATTTATGATTCTACACTTACTATGTATTTGTAGTTTCATCAATAACAAAAGTTACGAACTAGACAAGGATAAAATAGGGATTTAAAAATTTGTGGCTATGTGCATGTCACATGAGTTGTCATAAATTTTATTATTTGTCAGTTTTGCTATTTTTCAAAACCAAACCCTAAAATCTGACATACTCTCCAATTTTCTTGAAATTTAAAAACAAAAAAAAACCCTCAGAGAGATTCTAGATTAATTATTATAGTCGATGCTTATTATAGTTTGTGGTTGTAATAGTCTATAGGTCATAATAGTTTGTATTTTGGATACAAATTATATTAGCCTTGATAGAAGCAAAGAGAAAAAGAGAGGATGAGTAAAAAATAATAAACAAATAGTAGAGAGATTTGATATATTAATACCATATTTAATCGTAGGTTATAATAATTTGAAATATCAACTATTATAATTTGAGCCCCAAATTACCTAAATTGATATCCTGCTTAAATTTGGACTAAATTTGTAATTAAACCAATTTAACAATACACGTGACTTTACATTTATATCAAATTACAAATTTAGTCATTCAACTTTGGAGTTTATGTATATTTAGTCCTTAAACTTTCAATTTCATTTCTAATCAATTATTGAAAAATTTAATTTTATATCTAATATTTAAAATTTTAAAAATTAATTGCTTCATTATATATAATTAAATTGAAATTTTTATTTTTAGTGAAATTATGCCTTAGTAAATTTATGAAACTTAAAAAACTTGAGAGTTGAATGACCAAATAGACACAAAATTAAAAATTTAAAAGCTAAATTTATATTGAACTTTATAATTATTGTAGAAAATGATATTTTAAGGATGTATTTTTGTTAGAATTATTTACAGATGACAAATGTTGTAAAATCAAAGGGAAGGAATCTAGCGGCTTGCGGACTCCAGCACCATTATGAAGACAATTGAAAGAATCTAGCAGCTTGTCGAAAGTGACAATTAAAAAAAAGAGACAACTTGGATGGAATTAGACTAGAAGAGACAAATTGTGAAGACGAGAAAAAAAACGATCAACTAATTGATCTTGTTCATAAACTAAAATATGTTTATAATTTTTCATAATGATTGTTTTTGACCTTTTTGAATATTTTTTTGGATCGAAAGATCGCAATAGCCCTACTGCGAGTAATACCCACAAAACAGTAAAATAAAGTAAAATTTAAAAGGGCACATGACATGTTAGAAGGGAGAAATGTGTCACAAACCTTTGAACTCATCCATAGTATAGCTTCCAATGCTTCAATTTTCGTCTCCTGCTCTTGTAGATAGTCTACAAGCCGAATAGAAAGCAAACAGTTGAAATTAATTTGGACGTAATGAAAAATCTCGACAAAATATCATCCACTATATAAGCGCCTGCACACACATCAATTCAGTAGATATTGAAGTATAAGATTGTATGTTATCCAATCATATCCACATTATCCAAGTCGTGTAGTCTTGCATTACTTTAAGCACATTAACAAGTTTTTTTTTTTTTCTTTTTTGTTAATTTTATCCAGAAACAGGAATACTTTGTCGAAGCAAAATATAAAGGCACTGTGCTAATAAAGACCTATAAATTCTGTTGGTGATCATAGGCAAAGTGTAGCATATGTTGGCGATCACACGCACATTGTCAAAGCAAAATAAGAGGCACTGTACGACAAAGTATATGCTGGTGATCGAACTTCTAGACTTCTGCTGTCTCCATCGAAATTCCCATGCTCTCGCCTAGCCCATTTTGTGAAACAATTTTCATTAAGTCTATCGACCATGAGAGAAAAGTTCAAATAAAATAAAATAAAATAACCTCTTTCATGAAGCCCACATCACAAACCCTTCACGATTTGAAGAACATTCAATCTGCAGCTGGTCAAAATTGTTAACATACAAACGAAGCAGAATACTAGCAGTAGCCAGATGAGTAACTATAGCAAGAACCCATAGACATAGTTATTCAGGTGAAAAACACTAGTGAAAGTCAGAGCTTAAGCACAGAAGAGAGGAAAGAATCCATATTCTGATAAAGGAAGGATGCGTAAAACACTTCCAAATCTCCTTAACATTATGTTGAATCTGAAAGTAGTTGGTTAAGGGAAATTACGTGCCAGTCATGGCTGCTATAATTGGATTCCACTTACTCCTCTTCCTGGCGTCACTGAGATGCAATCACAGTCACTGTGCTAATGGAGACCTAAAAATTACTACCTTTTCTCCCTTCTAACATGCTAGGTGCCCTTTGGCGTAGCAGGACGAGGAGCCATGAAAGAGAGAGGAGTTTTAAGAGGGTCATTATTGGGGATCACCTTCTTCCAGGCGGAGATAAAAGCATCATCGGTGGAAGGCGATATGGGCAAATTGGTGGAGAAGGATCTGGCCCTTGCAGAGAAAAGGACGGGCCAAAAGTCTGGAAGCTCGTGGGTACATGGCGGAGAGAGAATGAGGGTCCCTCGGCTTTTGCAAGGTCGAAGAGAGATGAAGAAGTAGAAGGCGAGAGAAGGGGGTCACTCGTCGGAGGTAGGTTTTTGGTGTGATTTAAAGGATTTGGGGGTGCCTCCCTCAATTTTTCATCTCTTTAATATATGAAACCCTAAAAAAATTAAATCACAAATTACTTGACATTTATAAGGCGTTAAGTAAAAACAAAATGAAAAAAATTGAGAAATTTCCACCAATCTCCGCTTTTTTTTTTTTCATTATTCTTAACATTTTTCATCAAATTTACATGTTACTTGACATTTTTTTTAATAAAAACGTCAAGTACTCAAAAGTTCCAAGCATCAAGTAATATAGTTTTTGTAGTAGTGTTCCCTTTGGTTGGCTCATTGGGCGGAACTTTAGGGTCTAAAATGAAGGATAACACTTACGAGAAATTATTAAGCTAGTTAGTGATTTCTTGGCCAAATCAATGATGACTGATTGTTATAGGAATAAGAGTTATTCTAGAATAATAATTGGTTCAATATGTCCTATTTCAGTAAAGGGATAATTGACTACCCTTTAGTGGCTTTTGTTCTAAATCACCAAAGCATCATTGCAAAAATTAGATGTTAAATGGGGTTCATGTAGTTTTTGCTAAATTTGATCGAATGTTTTAGAGTTATGCTAAAATCTAATGTAGATCATTTGTTTCTTTTTAGCAAAAATGTCAAATTGTATTTTTTATTATTTACCTCTAGTAATTTGACCAGTTTTAATTATATGACTTGGAAAGATTCAATTAAAACTTTTTTCGTGATTAACGACCTTAATATCTTCTTAAGTGAGGTTGTCCTCAAGTTCTAACCCCTGATGCAACACGAAATGTTCATGATGCATACGAAATGTGGAAGAAGGCTAATAATAAGGCCCAAGTCTACATTTTGGCAAGCATCCTGATGTCTTAGCCAAAAGATTTGAGAGTATGGTCATTGTGTTGGGAATAGTGTCCTAAATCTCCAGGTAGCCTCATAGTTTGTAAACTTTGTAAACATATTGTTATTAATAAAATAAGTGTTATTTTATAAGCATTTACCTAATCCAATAAATCAAGATCCGAGGTTATTTTATGTAACTTAAGCATGTATGTGGAGACATACAAGTGAGTCATGCCTTAAGTGATAACCTAAATGGTCTGTAGTATATGAATAAAGGAGGGATACCTTATCTTGGTGACACTACGGATACGACCCGCTTTGTAGATGTTACAAGTGTTGTAAAGTACTACAAATGGTTTGATCTTGATCATTCATGTGGAGACATGCAAGCGGGGGATATCCTATACAAAGAGTTTGTATAAGACTAGATCATGAAATGATTCGTCTCTTTGTATAACGCCATTGATAATTGAGACTTACATTTCACTAGGATGACCATAGGTGACATGACCTGAATCCTAAGTGAGATGGGAACTCTTGCCTATGAGGGCGATCCTTTGATTTGTATGGGTAAGAGTGGCCAGATTGGCAACTCAATAAGCCTACCATTTTGGGGATTCATCTGATCGGGGAGTTGGGAACTCAGCTACACAAGACGGAATTCACCCATTCCCCAAAGCAGGGGTAAGTAGATAAATGAATCCCTTAAGGGCTGATTCTGAGTCTTGAAAATCATGGCCACACCCTCTCTTGGGAAGAGAGGACTCAGTCATAGTGGGACTATGACTTATTGTTCACTAGAGGAATCAGTGGTACTTAAAGAGTTAGATGAAACTATAGGCGCAAAACGGTAAATTGGCCCAGATGTACTTACGAGCGATTTGTGAAGGGTCATCGTACTGTTGATTGGTTATATGGACACAAAAATATATCTATATGGAGTAGCCGGTAGTTAACAGATGGTGAATATCATGATTAAAGAGTTTAGTCAGTTATTCACGTACCGTTGGAGCTTCAAGCTACAGGTCTATAAGGTCCCCTTGGTAGCTCAATGGGTTCAAGTTGAGAATAAGCTTTTGGGTTAGTTTGAAGTGTTCAAATTTACAAGAGAAAATTTTATTATATATTATATAATTAAATTGATTCAATTATATGTGATATAATTGATATAATGTATTTGATACATTATTTGATTGGAGGAATTAATATAAATATGATTTATACTAAATACCATAAAATTGAAAAAGAACTAGGGTTTATTTGTTGCATATGATGCAATATTAAAGATATAGGTTATAAATATAATATGATAAGTTAGTTATTGTATTTACTTATAATTTATTAATTATGCGATTGATAAGTTAGTTATTGTATTTACTTATAATTTATTAATTATGCGATAATTAATAATTCTTTTTCTAAATAACTAACTTGAGTGGGAAGTTATTTGCGGTTTATGGTATCTGTGAGATAAAAAGGAAAAATTGTTTTTCAAATCATTCGGTGCAAATTCATGTCATCTCACAGAAAAACTATCGAGTAAAAAGGTTTTACTAAATGATAGTTTTAGAGAGTTAAACGATAAAGTATCGAGTTTACTATATGATAGCTACTCGTTACTACACTATCTAGTATCAAGTCTATACAATAGACTTCTTCTTCTACACGATCGTTTGATCGTCTACTCGATTGTTTACCTCCTCCATTCCTCTATCCAAAGTCATACAGAGCCCACAACTTTTGGATTCTCACACCGAGAATACCAAGGTAGCCTCGTGGTGGTGTCAAGTTCTGTTCGAGGTCGAGGATTGAATTGTACTCGATTGTGATCGAGGTTTTTCTAGTTCGTGTTGTTTGCTATGTTGCTCGTTATGTTAGTGCTTTTTGGATGTGTTGGTGATTGATTGAGAGGAATACATGAAGAAAGAGTTCTTCAAAGGTATTATCTCGATCCCTTTATATTTACTTTGAAGAAGCATGCTATAAGTTAGTCTTTATGCATAATCGTTTCTGAATGACTGTAAATGCATGTGTTCTTTATCAATGGAGTTTAGAATGATCCGCTTCCGCTCACTGGTTCTCTAGATTTAGAGTTCCTTTACACTGCACATCAGATCATGTAATCAATGGAAGAATTGTTTGAGCAAAAATTCTCACAATTCAAGCAAAATGGGGTTGATGACAATGAAACCAGTATTGTCAACTCCCTAGATAAACTCTGATCCATATTGAATATCAAAGGACAAATAGAAAAAGCAAATGTTACTAAATCTAGTAAAGTTAATCAACGAGGATTGTCCTCTGAGATGAAACTTGGAGTTTATGATATGGATTATAAAGCTGATCATACTACTCTCTAGAAAAGAAAGAACTCTGAAGAAAATAGATCTGATTTATTTGTCTTAGAGACGTGCTTAGTAGAGAATGATGATTCTGCTTGGATAGTTAATTCATGAGCCACTAATCACGTATATTCTTCCTATTAGGGACTTAATTCCTGGAGACAATTAGTAGCTGGAGAGATGACTCTTAGAGTTGGTCCTGGTGAGGCCATTTCAATTGTTGTTGTAGACAGGCTTAAGTTATTTTTGGACAAGAAACGATATATGTTATTGGATGATGTATATATAGTTCCCCATATCAAGAGAAACTCAATTTGTGTTTCTTGTCTGATTGGACAAAAGTATTGTTTATCATTCTCTGAAAATAAAATGTTTATTTTAAGAATGGAAGGGAGCTAGGCTTTGGTTCAATGGAAAGTAACTTGTATGTACTAAGGCTGTTAGTTACAAAAGTTGTGCTAAATACTGAAATATTCAAAACGGCAACAACTGTTAAAAGATCGAAAATTTCTCCTAAAGAAAATACGCATCTTTGGCATTTTAGGTTAGGTCACATTAATCTAAATATGATTGTGAAAAATGAACTTCTAAATGGTTTAGAATAAAACTCTTTACTGGTATGTGAGTCATGCCTTGAAGGAAAAATGACAAAATGACCTTTTACTGGAAAATATTATAGAGCCAAAGAGACCTGGGAACTTGTACATTCAAATCTCTGTGGTCCGATGAATGTAAGAACACGAGGAGAGTATGAATATTTCATCTCTTTCATAGATGATTATTCTAGATATGGGTATCTATACCTAATGCAACGTAAGTCTGAAGCACTTGAAAACTTCAAGGAATATAAGGCTGAAGTTGAAAACTTGTAAGGTAAAAAGATAAAAACACAACGATCTGATTGTGATGGAGAGTATATGAACTTAAGATTCCAGAACTATATGATAAAACATGGAATTACGTCCCAACTCTCTGGCCTTGGTACACCTCAACAGAATGGTGTATCGGAAAGGAGAAATATAATCCTGTTGGACATGGTTCGGTCTATGATGAGCTATGCTCAACTTCTTGACTCGTTTTAGGGATATGCAGTAGAGATAACTATTTATATTTTGAACAACGTTCCCTCAAAGAGTGTTATTGAAACACCTTTTGAGTTATCGAGAGGTCATAAAGGTAGTTATGCCACTTCAGAATTTGGGTATGTCCATCCCATGTGCTAATGAAAAACCCCAAAAAGTTGGGATCTCGTTCAAAAGCAGGTCTATTTGTAGGCTATCCTAAAGAAACAAGAAGTGAATACTTCTTTGATCTAAGTGAGAATAAAGTGTTTGTATCAACAAATGTTACCTTCTTAGAAAAGACCACATGAGGGATCATAAACCACGAAGCAAAATTGTTTTAAGTGAAATTTCTAATGAATCTCACAAAGGTTGTTGAAGTGGTTGATACATCAACAAGAGTTGTTGATATCGGTTCATCTAGTCATTCACATTCATCTCAAGAATTGAGATTGTCGTGACATAGTGAGAAGGTTATGAACCCACCTATATGCTATATGGGTTTAACAGAAGCCTAAGACATCATAGTTGATGATGGTCTTCTTGAAACCCTTTCTTTCTAAAGCATGCTGTAGTTTAGAATTAAATGCATATCTTGTTGTTTGTTTACTATAAATCTTATATTCAATAAAAATGGATTTTGGTCGATCCAATCCCGCTCAAGGTTCTTCCCATTAAAGTTCCTTCAATTGGTATCAGATCAAGGTTGTAGGTTTCTGATTCCAAATTTCATTCGTTTATTGAATCATTTTACAGTGTTGGTGGATTTTATAATCTACATTCTATTTATGCGATGAATGGTTGTGGATGAATTTATTGATGGATGTTTCGAGATAGAATGCTTAATTTAAGGATTTCTTTAATTTACAAATTTGGTTTGGAAATGGCCTTGCATTTTTGGGCATTAATCTTGTAATCAAGTCTGTAATTTATAAGTTTGAGTCGCTCGTGCTGTTCCTGGGAAGGCTTCAAAAAGGGTTGTAGAGCATTGTTTCGATGAAGAAGATAAAACAGAGGTTCTAGATCATGTAGCTACAGCTAAATTATCGGGTAGCTCTTGCTATGCGATCAGGTAGCTTTTGCTATACGATCGTGTAGCATTTGCCAAACAATCGCATAGCTAATGCTATGCGATTGTGTAGAGTTTGCTACACGATCTTATGGCATTTGATAAACGATCGCATAGATGTTCATCGCATAGTTCATTTGCTACACGATCGGCTGCAAGGTGGTTCTTTGAAAGGCGGTTTGGATCGAGTGGTTCAAGACCCGGTTCACTTGTTCCGAACCAATTGACTCAAATTTAGTAATAGTTAGCCTTTTGTTTTCTTTTCTTTTTTGCAGGTCTTATCCCGGTCCATCAACTGTTAGAGTAAATATACATGTGATGTATGTTTTATATTATATGTCATATAGTTTTAAAACCCACCATAGATTATTCATTTATATTCATGCATCATTTTATATTATAAGTGTTATAATATATGAATATACATGATTTAAATTACACAAAGCATGCTCATGGATCATATAGTATAAATATTATAGTATATGTATGCATGCGTTATAACATATCCATGCATCGTTTATATTATAAGTGTTATAATATATGGTAGAATGGATGTTTGGAATGTATGCTATAGCATGATTCATTACTTAGTTATGTAATTGTTATATATTAGTAATGAATGAATATTACATGAAGCATGACATTACCTTAGGTTAATTTATAAATGTTATAATTAAGTAAAGTATGTCAGACATGCAATGGTTGTTTTTAATTTTTTTCATTTGTTTATAATTGTTATAATTAAATGGAATTAGAATTAAAATCAATAATAAAGAGTTGCATGCAAACCTTAGGCTATAATCTTTTTTTTTTAATTGTTTTAAAATATGATTGAGATAGACCTAAGATCACATTTCTAATGAGATTAGAAATCTAAGTTTAATCTTTTAAATCGATTTAATAGGATTAAATTTATTCTTAATAAAAGATTAAATATGTAACAAATGTATCTATAAGGGATCTTTTGTCTAAGGCGGGTTCTCGTTAGGCTAGGGTACTTAAGTCGATGAAAACATTGTACCCCTACCTGGGAACCTACCTAGAAAGGTGAATTAGATAGATTTGTTACATACATGCAGGTTTGATCAAAGCCTATTAAAGAGATTAATGAGACTTCAATCAAAATTGTTTAATCATCGAAGACAAGAGTTGTTTTTTAGCAAATTAAACAAACACTTAGATAAAATCAGTAGCTGGATTTATCCTAAGTTAATAACCCTAGGTAGAACACTTAGTGGGAGGAAAATGGGGTATGTGATACTTCATTTTTAGCCTCTACACATTTTTCCCTAAAAATTCACATCGTGAGATATACTTTTGGCCTCGAGGCACCATAGGTGTCCCCCTACGAGTGGCATTTGGGTAAGTCAATATCAAGGTGAATGGAGAGAGTGTTTATAGTAAGTAGGAGCGGGAGTGTGACAACACATCCTTCGGTCTCTCTCATTAGGTTAAATAAAGTTTCATGCATCGCATCGAGGCATCGTGGGTGCCACTCTAAAGGATGGTTGTATTGTATGACGCTTTATTTGATCTCCAAAAATGGATAGGGTTGCTTTATTTTCATGTCCCAATCGGTTTTTCCTTACGGTTGGCTCATTGAGGCAGAACTCTAGGACCTAAAATGAGGGTTTACACTTACACAGAATTCTTAAGGAAGTTAACATATTCTGGACCGAATAATGGTGACTATTAGTTACAGTGACAATGAGTTATTTCTGTTTAATGGTCGAGAATGTTTCATTTCAGTGAAGGGGCACATGATCACCCTATGGTGACTTTTGTGCTACCTCACTGAAACATCATTGCAAAATAGATGTCACTTAGGGTACCTAGACTATTTTGCTAAAAACTGATTGGTTTTCTTAAAGTGGTTTAATGAAAATAGACTAAAATAGTTTGTTCTTTTTCAGCAATTTCATTATAATGGCTACTGCTACTTTAAGTTTAATAGTTGTCGATAAGTTAATGGGAGAAAACTACGCTAGTTAGAAAAACACAATCAATACTATTATAATCTTCGATTCGTCCTGATTGAGGAGTGTCCTTCCATTCCTCCTGCTAATGCTCCTCGAAATGTTTGAGAAGCATATGAGTGTTGGACAAGGGTAAACGAAAAGACCCGAGTGTACATCTTGGTAAACCTTAATGAAGTCTTGGCCAAGAAGCATGAGCCCATGCTCACAATACGTGAGATCATGGAGTCCCTGAGGGGAATGTTCGGACAACCGTCTGCACAGCACAGGCATGACGCTCTAAAGTACATCTTTAATGCCCGTATGCAAGAGGTGGCATTTGTTCAAGAACATGTTCTCAACATGATGATCTACTTCAACGTGGCAGAGATGAACGGGTCAAGCATCGATGAAGCCAACCAGAATAACATAATACTAGAATCTTTACCTTAAAGTTTCATGCACTTCCGTAGCAATGCTGTTTTGAACAGAATTGACTATAACCTAACCACTCTGCTCAACGAGCTACAGAGCTTCCAATCCTTGTTGAAAAGTAAGAAGAATAAGGGTGAAGCAAATATTGCTTTATCTTCTAAGTTCCAAAAAGGTTTGACCTCTAGAACTAAGTCTGCACCTTCTTCTTCCAGCACCAAAAAGTGGAAAAAGAATAAGGGTGAAAAAGGGAAGGTTGCTAACCCAGTAGTTGCTGTAAATAGGGGTAGACAACCCATCAAGGCTGACAAAGGAAAATGTTTCCATTGCAACCAAGATGGGCACTGAAAGTGGAACTGCCCTAGATATTTGGCGGAAAAGAAGAAGGACAAATAAGGTAAATATGATTTGCTTATATTGGAAACTTGTTTAGTGGAGAATGATGATTCTGCCTGAATTATTGACTCTGTGGCCACTAACCATGTCTGTTCTTCATTTTAGGGAATTAGTTTCTATTGACAACTAAATGTCGATGAGATGACGATGGAAGTTGGAACTGGGTATGTCATCTCAGTTGTGGTAATGATGAAGGAACTCTTATTTAAGAGTACCTACAAGCAGAAGCAGATCTTTCCAATTCATTGTGACAGAATTACCACATATACATTCAAACATACTTATATACATTCATAATGCTAAAGAGATTAAGAGAACATACCAGTTGAAGATTTCTTCTTCACAGCGAGTCTTTCCAGCTGTCTACCTCGAACAATCACCATTCGAATAGAAGGAAACGGAGATGACACCACTACTCAAAGCCTTCAGTATTCTTAGAGTGAGAATCCAAAGTGTGGACTTTGTTCGGATTTGGTAGAGGGAAGGAGGAAAAAAGACCGTACACAACGATCAAGCAAGTGGGAGATGAGCCCGTCTATCGCATAGACAAGATGCTTGATCGTTTAGGTAAATTATATGACCGTGTAGGAAAAAAGTAAGCGGTCATCTAAACGATTGTGTAGGAAAGGGTAAGTGATCGTCTAAACGATCGGGTAGAAAAAGGGTGAGCGATCGTTTAAACGATCGTGTAGGAAAAACTAAGCGATCATCTATACGATCATTTAGCAAATATCGGGAGTTAAAGAATCGCTTAGGAAAAGGTAAATGATCATTTAATAAATAGCGCACGAAGGTGTAATCGGTAAGAGATCGTTTAGCAATATCGTATAGGTAAGTGATCGTGCAAGCACTATCGTATAGGCACTGATTTTCTAAGCGATGACACATTCTTTAACACAATGTCCACGCATCTCATGCTTAGCACATCGTCAGCTATTTATGCATCTCAAAGCGATCTTTCAACTCACTCGTCCATTATTCAAATAGAAGAGACGCCATCCCATTTCCCTTTTAACCGTCCAATGAATGTTATCTCATCATATTCATAACACATAAATGAATATCATATATTAATTATAGTATTTTTCCTCCACTAGATATAAATCATTTTTCATATCCAATTTCCTCCAAATTAATGTATCTCATACATAAAGTTAATTATATCATATATAATCGAACTCCCTCTTATCAATTTGAACATTTCAAACTGACCCAAAACTTGACTCTCAACTTGTATCCAAGCTACCAAGGGGACCTTATGGACCTAAGGCTCGAAGCTCCAACGGTACTGAATAGCTTGCTAAACTCTTTAGTCACGATATCCACCATCCGTTATCTGGCAGGCATTCCACTAAAGACCTCAGTTGAATTCTTCTTGCCATAGATATATTTCTATGTCCATTGGATATAACCAATCATCAGTACGATAATCCTTCACAAATGCTCGTAATTGCAGCAGGTCAATTTACCGTTTTGCCCCTGTAATTACATCTTCCTTCTTAAGTACCACTGATCCCTCTAATGAACAATACAACATAGTCCTACTATGTGTGAACATCTCTTGGGCCATGAGAAGGTGTGTGGCACCACATCGTTCAAGCCCCGGGGTCAACCCTTAAGAGAGCAATCTATCTACTTATCCCTACTTTGGGGAAGGAGTGAAGTCCATCTTGTGAAGTTGAGTTCCTAGCTCCCAAATTAGACAAATCCCAAAAATGGTAGGTTTGAGTCGGCGCTCTGGCCACTCGCACCCATGTAAATCAAAGAACCGCCCTTAATGGCAAGAGTTCCTAACTCACTCAGGATTGAGGTCATGTTACCAATGGTCATCCTAGTGAAGTGAAGTCTCAGTCATGAATGGAGTTATATGACAAGACGTTAACACTTCGAGGTCAAGTCTTATACAAACTCTTTGTATATGGCACCCCCATTCGCATGTGTACTACACAAATGATCAGGATCAAATCATCTATGACAAGTCATAACATTTGTAACAATTCCACAAAGCGAGTCGCATCCGTAGTGTTACCAGGATAAGGTTTCCCTCTTATATCCATACACTACATATCATTTTGGTTGTCACTTAAGACATGATCCACTTGTATGTCACTACATACATGCTTAAGTTACATAAAGACAACCAGGGATATTAAGTTTATTGGTTTGTGGTAAAAATAAAAAAAATCTAAATGTGCAAAGTCAAGAAGTGAAGTAAATATCATATATATTATACATCACAAATGTTCGTACAAAGTTGTTTACAAAACTACAAGACACAAGACTTTAGGGCACAAACCCCAACAATCTCCCACTTGTCCTAAACAAAGTGGGGAGTATAAGTAAACAGGTACAAAATAATAAACTAGGGCATAAAAACCTAGTGCAACAAAATCTCCCACTTGCCCTAGTCTAGCCGCGTGCGGTCCCGTAGACCCATGCTCTGAAGGTGGCCCTCAAACACTGTAGACGTGAGAGCCTTCGTAAACAAATTAACAACGTTTTGCTCCAAGGCGATCTTCATGATGATCACGTCTCCTTGATGCACTATCTTGCAGATCAGATAATACTTCTACTCTATGTGTTTATCGGGCCTATGACTTATGGGCTCCTTGGAGTTCGTCACAGCACCACTATTGTCACAATAGAGAGTGATGGACCTAGACATATCTAGAACAACTTTCAGCTCTGTCAAGTACTTTCTGAGCCAGACGGCCTCTTTAGCTGCTTCACAAGCCACTACGTACTCAGCCTCCATCGTGGAGTCGATGATGCACCCTTGATTAGTGCTCCACCACACTACAGCTCCTTCATTAAGAGTAAATACTGACCCTAAAGTGGACTTTCGAGAGTCCTTATCAGTCTGAAAGTTAGAATCCGTGTATCCAGTAAGGATCAAATCCCTAGACCCATACACGAGCTTGTAGTCCCTCGTTTTTCGAAGATACTTGAGGATGTTCTTACTGCGATCCACTGACCCTTGCCTGGGTTAGACTGATACCCACTGACTATTCCTACAGCATAGTAGATGTCCGGCCTTACGCAAAGCATCACATACATTAAACTACCAACGGTAGATGCATATGGGACCCATCTCATGTCCTCAACCTCTTGAGGCATCTTAGGACATATGTCCTTAGACAAAGTGACTCCATGCCTGAATGGTAGTAGGCCCTTTTTAGAGTTCTGCATCGAGTACTTGAGCAAGATTTTGTCAATATACGATGCCTGAGACAACGCTAGCACTTTGTTCTTACGATCCCGAAAGATCTGTATACCCAAAACAAACTGAGCCTCTCCCAAATCTTTCATTTGAAATTGAGTCGTTAGCTAGTTTTTACCTACAGTCAGTAGACCTACATCATTCCCAATTAGTAGTATATCGTCTACATACAATACTAAGAAAGCTACTGAACTGTTGACTATTTTCTTGTAAACAAAAATTTCAACAACGTTTTGGTCAAAGCCATATGATTTGATAGCAACATCAAACCAAATATTCCAAGATCAAGACGCCTACTTCAACACTTTTTTCTCTTAACCTTGGGCAATGAATCCTTCGGGTTGCACCATGTAAATGGTCTCCTCAAGATTGCCATTCAGAAAAGTCGTCATGACGCCAATTTTTCAAATCTCATAATTATAATAAGCTGCAATGGACAGGAGGATGCGGATCGACTTTAACATGGCAACGGGTGAGAAAGTATCCTCATAGTCGACTCCCTCCTCCTGGGTATAACCCTTTGCCATAAGTCGAGCCTTGAAGGTTTGCAGCTTCCCATTAGCACTCCGTTTGCACTTATAGATCCATTTACAACCTATAGGTCTTACTCCATTAGGCTGATATACAAGATTCCATATTGAGTTAAAGTACATCAACTCCATTTGAGATTCATGGCTTTGACCCATTCATCCCGGTCAACATCCTCCATTGCATTTTTATAGGACAACGGATCTTCAACGTCACTATCTGTCACCATAGCTAGGATTTCCGTGAAACCTAGATAATGATCAGATAGGTTTGTAACCCTCCCACTGCGTCGAGGTTCCCTCAACTCTTGAGGTTGAATCGACCTACCAGATGAACTATCACCAACAACTTTGGTTGATGAAGCAGGTCTTTCAACAACTTTTGTTGAAGTTTCAGTAGTTTCTTTGGAAAGCTCACTTAACACAACTTTACTACATGAACTATGCTCCCTGATATGATCCTCTTCTAGGAAAGTGGCATTTGTGGAAACAAACATCTTGTTTTCAGACGGATCATAAAAGTAATCTCCTCGTATACCTTTGGGGTAGCCTACAAAGAGGCACAACCTCGATCGTGATTCCAACTTCTTGGGATTTTCCTGAAGCACATGTGCTGGGCAACCCCATATGCGGAAGTGACATAAACTAACTTTACACTCATTCCATAACTCTAGAGGTGTTCTTGCAACACTCTTAGAAGGAACACAGTTAAGAATGTATACCGTAGTCTCCATTGCGAAACCCCAAAACGAGTCCGGTAAAGAAGCATAACTCATCATCGAATGAACCATGTCCAACAAGGTTCTGTTTCTCCTCTCTGCTACACCATTTTGCTAAGGTGTACCCCGATGCTGAGAGTTGGGAAAAAATTCCATGTACTAATAAATAGTCCTGGAACCCAGAAACCAAAAACTCTCCACCTCAATCTGATCGAAGTATTTTTATTCGTCTATCCAAAGCATTCTCAACTTCAACCTTAAATAATTTGAACTTTTCAAAAGATTCAGACTTCCATTGCATCAGATAGACATACCCATATATCGAGTAATCATCAGTAAAACTAATAAAGTATTCATAGCCTCTTCAAGCTCGCACATTCATAGGACCACAAAGGTTAGAATGCACTAATTCAAGAAGCTCTTTGGCTCGATAACCTTTTCCAGTAAAAGGTCTTTTAGTCATCTTACCTTCAAGGCAAGATTCGCCCACTGGTAAAGAATTTTCCTCTAACTTGCTTAGAAGGTTATTCTTCACCAATCTCTCAATCCTATTGAAATTGATGTGCCCTAATCGAAGGTGCCAAAATTGGGCATTTTCTTTTGGAGAAACTTGTTGGCATTTAGATTGAGTTACGACAGATTTAAACATCTCTATGTTATGGAGGGAACTTAAGGCTAACGGTCTTAGCACATACAAGTTATTTTTTAGTTTAGCTGTACAAATTTCAACACCATCTTTATGAATAAACGCTTTATTCAATTTAAAAGAAAAAGTGTAATTATATTGTAACAGACATTTTACAGAAATAAGGTTCCTTTTTAGTTCAAGAACTACAAAGACATTTTTTAATATAAGAAACCTATTATATAAAGTTAACTGGATGCCTCCCACTACCATAGCTGAGACGACCTGTCCGGTGCCTACTCACAACATCATCTCACCAGCCTCCAGCTGTTGCCAGGATCTAATCCCCTGAAAAGAAGAACATACATGATTAGTGGCACCCGAATCTTCTATCCAAGCAGAATCATCATTCTCCACTAAACAAGTTTCTAATACAAGTAAATCATATTTCCCTTTGTCTGCCTTGGCTTTAGCCTTGGCTGCCTTCTTTTCCTTCAGATAACGAGGACAATTCCTCTTCCATTGTCCGTTCTGGTTACAGTGGAAACATTTTCCTTTTTCAACCAACGACAGACGCTTCTTTTGGGCGACAGGTGGCGGGTTAGCAGGTGCATTCCCTTTTCGTTTACCACCTTTCTTCTTCTTCCCCTTTCCAGAGTTAGAAGTTGAAGGTGCAGACTTTGTTCCTGAGGTCGAACCTCGATAGAACCTTTTAGAGGATGAGACAACATTTGCCTCACCTCCCTTTTTCTCCTTACTTTTCAGCAAGGATTGGTAAGTCTGCAACTCGTTGAGGAGAGTGGTAAGGGAATAGTCCACTTTGTTAAGAATCGTATTGCTAACAAAGTGGAGGAAGCTCTCCGGCAATGAATACAGGATAATGCTAACTTGACTACCCTCATCGATTTTAAACCCATTCATCTCTGCCACATTAAAGTGGACCATCATATTCACCACGTGTTCACGAACAGAGGTGTCTTCCTCCATTTTGGAGCTGAAGATGTGTTTCAGAGTCTCATGAGCTCTCTAGACGGCTGTTCGAACATTCCCCGCAGGGACTCCATGATCTCACGAGCTGAGACCATGGACTCATGTTTCTTGGCCAACACGTCACTAAGACTGGCCAGGATATAGGCTCGGTCCTTCTCATTTTCCCGTGTTCAACGCTCGTACGCCATCCGAACATTTCGAGTAGCATTCTGAGGTGGAATAGGAGGACATTCCTCCGTAAGGACAAACTTTAGATCCTCGATGATGAGTATCGTCGTGAGCATTTATTTGCAACTTGAATAGTTTTGGCCATTCAGCTTTTCGGCGCTAAGTAAATTGATAGTGGCTAAAGCTATTAATAACTGTTACTGAAAAAACGAATAACCTTTTATAAGACTTTGTTAAAACCACATTTTTTAACCAATTAGTTTTAGGAAAACAGATTCCAAGTACCCTAAGTGAAAAGACTTCTATTTTGTAATGATACCCCAGAGAGGCAGGACAATGTCACCGGTGGGGTGATCAGATGTTCCTGCACTGGGATGAGACATTCTCAATCATTAGGCAGAACTAACTCTTGGAACTAAACCTAATAGCCAAAATTTGTTTGGTCTAGAACAGTTAACCCTTAACAATCCCGTGTAAGTGTAACCTCTTGTTTTCGGCCCCAGAGTCCTAGGGAGAAAGCAGATTAGGACAAAAGATTAAGTAACCTTATCCTCTTACAAGAGATCAAATAAAGAAATGTGCAAAATAGCCATCTATAGGGGGACACACCCAGGTGCCACGAGGCGATATGCACAAATTATATTCAATCCAACGAGGGAGACAGAGGGATATGTTGTTGTACTTCCCTTCCCACTTACTATGAACACTCTCTCCATCCACCTTGATATTGACCTACCCAAACACCATCCGTTAGGGGGACACACCAAAGGTGCTTTGAGGCTGAGGGTAGATCTCACAGTGTGGACTATGAAGGATAAACGCGAGAGGTGAAAATGAAGCATCAAATATCCCAAGTACCTCCCACTGAATGTTCTACCTAGGGGTTTATTAACTTAGACTATTCGGCTACTGATAATGATCTAAGTCATTTATTAAGTTTGCTCAAAAACAACTTTTGTTTTTTAAATTAAAAAAAAAAAAAAAACAAATCCAAGTAGTCACATTAAACTCTTTAATGGACTGACTTTAATTTGCATGCATGCATCAAATCTATCTAAATCACCTTTCCAGGTAGGGGTGTTCCATTGCCGTCACCTTAAATACCCCAGCCTAGACAGAACCCGCCTTAGACAAAAGGTCTATTATAGATAGATTTACTACATATTAATCTTTTACTAATTATTTTAGTTCTAATTTCATTTTATAACCATTTATAAAATAAACAACTAAAACACACATGCCACATAACGAAGTATTTATAACGCTTATAAATATTACGTTAAATAAATAAAGCATACATAAATATAACTTTTATAATCTATGATGCATGAGCATGCACTTATGTAAATTAAATCATGCTTCACTAAATCATAACACTTATAATAAAGAGAATATGCATGACCTATAGTGGGATTTATTTATATGTATATACCATATGAAAAATATATATATATACACATCACATGTATAAAACCATAGATTAATGGACCGAGATGAACCAAAACAAAACCGGAATGAGAAAACAATCTATTTACATAATTCAGCTGAGCAAACCGGTTCACAAGCGAATCGGGTCTTGAACCACTGGGCGAAGTTCCCATCGTTTAGTAAATGCCTTCAGGTAAATGATTGTGTAGCGCATACTAGACGATAGCGTAAAAACTAAACGATCGCATAGACAACAATGAGGCCATGAAGCCTGATCGTCTAGATGATCTCTTAGCACGCTAAAGGTAAACGATTTACCATGCAATTACTCCACGATCGTATAGTCAGTAACTAAGCAATGAGGCTTGCTAAGCTATATGATTGTCGCACGCGCGTTAAATGAAAGCCGAGCATCCGATACTCAGTGATCGTCTACACGACATGACCAACATTTGATCGTCTTCTTCCACGAAGAACAACAACCCTTGCTCCGAACTTCATCACGAACGAGTCAAGACTCAAACTAACTTTGGATTTACAGACAACAATTATTTATGCCCAAAAAACGTAGGGGCCTTTACAATTAACTAACAAATTCAATAAACTGAGGTTACATCCAGAAATTTCCATTAATCCACACATCCACAACCGAATCAATAATTAAAACAAAGAGTAGCCATGTTGCTCCCACCGTGAATGTAAATGTAATTCTTTTGCAGCAATGAATTGGAATATCAGAAATCGAGTGCTCTGATACCAATTAAAGGAACTCTTATTCAAGAGTCCTACAAGCAGAAGCGTATCTTTCCAATTCATTATGACATTATTATCACATATACATTCAAACATACTAATATGAATTCATAATGCTAAAGAGATCAAGAGATCATACCAGTTGAAGATTTCTTCTTCACACCGAGTCTAAAACCCAACCGTCTACCTCGAACAATCACCACTCAAACAGAAGGAAACGGAGATGACACCACCACTCAGAGCCCTCAGTATTCTTGGAGTGAGAATCCAAAGTGTGGGCTTTTGTTTGAATTTGGTAGAGAGAAGGAAAAGAGATCGTACACAACGATCAAGCAAGTGGAAGATGAGCCCATCTATTGCATAGACAAGATGCTTGATCGTTTAGGTGAAGTATACGATCATGTAAGAAAAAAGTAAGTGATCGTATAGGAAAGGGTAAGCGATCGTCTAAATGATCGGGTAGGAAAAGGGTGAGCGATCACCTAAACGATCATGTAGGAAAAACTAAGCGATCGTCTATACGATTGTTTAGTAAATATCGGGAGCTAAAGAATCGCTTAGGAAAAGGTAAATGATCATTTAGTAAATAACGTACGAAGGTGTAATCGGTAAGCGATTGTTTAACAATATCGTATAGATAAGAGATCGTGCAGGCACTATCGTATAGACATTGATTTTCTAAGCGATGATAGAATCTTTAACACAATGTCCGCGCATCTCATGCTTAACTCACCACCATCTATTTATCATCTCAAAGTGATCTTTCAACTCACTCGCTCGTTATTAAAACAGAAGAGACGTCATCCTATTTCCCTTTTAACCGTCCAATGAATGTGATCTCATCATATTCATGACACATAAATTAATATCATATATTAATTATAGTTTTTTCCTCCACTAGATATAAATCATTTTCATATCCAATTTCCTCCAAATTATATAAAGTTAATTATATAATTAACTAGTTCAATTATATCATATATAATCGAACTCATTCTTGTCAATTTGAACATTTCAAACTGACCCAAAACTTGCCTCTCAACTTGTATACAAGCTACCAAGGGGACCTAATGAACCTAAGGCTCGAAGCTCCAATAGTACGTGAATAACTGACTAAACTCTTTCATTACGATATCCACCATCTGTTAACTGCCAGACATTCCACTAAAGACCGATAGTTGAACTCTTCTTGCCATAGATATATTTCTATGTCCATTGGATATAACCAATCATTAGTACAATGACCCTTCACAGATGCTCGTAATTACAACAGGCCAATTTACCATTTTGCCCCTGTAATTACATCTTCCTCCTTAAGTACCACCGATCCCTCTAATGAACAATACAACATAGTTCTACTATGTGTGAACACCTCACGAGCCATGGGAAGGTGCGTGGTGCCACATCATTCAAGCCCCGAGGTCAGCCCTTAAGAGAGCAATCTATCTACTTACTCCTACTTTGGGGAAGGAGTGAACTTCATCTTGTGAAGCTGAGTTCCTAGCTCCCAAATCAAACGAATCCCCAAAATGGTAGGTTTGAGTCGGCGCTCTAGCCACTCGCATCCATGCAAATCAAAGGACCGCCCTCAATAGCAGGAGTTCTCAACTCACTCAGGATTGAGGTCATGTTACCTATGGTCATTCTAGTGAAGTGAAGTCTCAGTCATGAACGGAGATATATGACAAGACGTTAACACTTTAAGGTTAAGTCTTATACAAACTCTTTGTATAGGACGCCCCCGCTTGCGTGTCCACTACACGAATGATCAAGATCAGACCATCTGTGACAAGTCATAACATTTGTAACAATTCCACAGAGCGGGCCGCATCCGTAGTGTTACCAGGATAAGGTTTCCCTTCTATATCTATATACTACAGATTATTTTGGTTGTCACTTAAGACATGATCCACTTGTATGTCACTACATTCATGCTTAAGTTACATAAAGACAACCAGGGATATTAAGTTTATTGGTTTGCGGTAAAAATAAAAAACATTTAAATATGCAAAGTCAAGAAGTGAAGTAAATATCATATATATTATACATTACAAATGTTCGTACAAAGTTGTTTACAAAACTATAGGACATGAGACTTTAGGGCACAAACCCCAACAAATGGGAGGTCTCTAATTGACTTTACAGAATAAATTTCTTATTTTAAAAGATGTATTTGTAGTTCCTGAATTAAAAAGGAACTTAGTTTCTGTAAAGTGCTTGTTAGAATAATGTTATAATATCAACTTTTCTTTCAATAAAGTGTTTATTACTAAGAATGGTGTTGATATTTGTTATACAAATTTGGAAAATAATTTGTATGTGCTAAGAACGTAGCAACAAATGGCCTCCATAACACATATATGTTTCAAACTGTTGTAACTCAACTTAAAAAACTTAGAATTTCTCCAAAGGAAAATGCCCAACTTTGGCACCTAAGACTAGAGCACATCAATCTCAATAGGATTGAGAGGTTGGTGAAGAATGGACTTCTTAGCGAGTTAAAAGAAAATTATTTACCTGTGTGTGAGTCATGCCTTGAAGGCAAGATGACTAAGAGACCTTTTACTAGAAAAGGTCACAGGCCCAAAGAACCTTTAGAGCTAATACATTCAGACCTTTGTGGTCCAATGAATGTAAAATCTAGGGGAGGTTATGAATATTTCATCACTTTCACTAATGATTATTCAAGATATGAGTATGTTTATTTAATGCAACATAAGTCTGAATCTTTTGAAAAGTTCAAAGAATTCAAGGCTGAAATTGAAAATTCATTAAATAGAATGATTAAAACATTTCGATCAAATCGAGGTGAAAAGTTTATGAATTTAACATTCCAGAACTATATAATAGATCATAGAACTGTATCCCAACTCTTAGCACCTGGTACACCTCAGCAAAATAGTGTATCAAAAAGGAGAAATCGAACCCTGTTGGACATGGTTCGGTCTATGATGAGTTATACTTCCTTACCTGACTCATTTTTGGGGTTATGTAGTAGAGACTACAGTGTACATCCTGAACTGCGTTCCTTCCAAGAGTATTGCCAGACCACCTTTGAAGTTATGGAATGGTCGTAAATCTAGTTTACGTCATTTCAAAATCTGGGGTTGCCTAGCACATGTGCTTGAGGCTAATCATAAGAAATTGAAACCACGTTCAAGGTTATATCTATTTGTAGGCTACTCTAAAGGAACGAGAGATGGTTACTTCTTTGATCCTAAAGAAAACAAAGTATTTGTATCGACAAATCTACTTTTCTCGAAGAAGACCACATAAGGGAGCACAGGCCCAGAAGTAAGATTGTGTTGAATGAGATTTCCAAAGAAACTACTGAATCTTCAACAAGAGTTGTTGAAGAACCTAGTACCTCAACAAGAGTTGTTGAAGAACCTAGTACCTCAACAAGAGTTGTTGAAGTAGGATTATCTAGTGGGTTAAATCCACCTCAAGTGTTGAGAGAACCTCGACGTAGTGGAAGGATTGCAAACCCACCTATTTGCTATATGGATTTAACTGAAATCTTAGCTATTGTAGTTGATGGCGAAGTTGAGAATCCATTGTCTCATGAGAAGGTAATGGAGGATGTTGACAGAGATGAATGGATCAAAGCAATGGATCTCGAAATAGAGTCTATATACTTCAATTTCGTATGGGATCTTGTAGATCAACCTGATGGAGTTAAACTTATTGGTTGTAAATGGATCTACAAAAGGAAACAAAGTCTTGATGGGAAGGTGCAAACCTTCAAGGCTAGACTGGTGGCAAAGGGTTATACCTAGGTTGAAGGAGTTGACTATGATGAGACTTTCTCGCCTGTTGCCATGTTGAAGTCTATCTGGATCTTCCTATCTATTGCCTCATATTATGACTATGAGATTTGGAAAATGGATGTCAAGATTGCTTTTCTGAATGACAATCTTGAGGTGACCATTTACATGGTGCAGCCCGAGGGATTCATAATCCAAGGTCAAGAGCAAAATGTTTTCAAGCTTAATCGGTCCATTTATGGACTGAAGCAAGCTTCTCGATCTTGGAACATAAGGTTTTATATTGCGATCAAATTTTATGACTTTGATCAAAACGTTGATTAGCCTTGTGTGTACAAGAAGATCATAAACAGTTTAGTAATTTTTCTAGTGTTGTATCTAGATGATATCCTACTTTGGGAATGATGTAGGTTTACTGACTATAGTTAAGAACTGGCTAGCGATCCAATTCCAATTTAAAGATTTGGGAGAGACTCAGTTTGTTCTGGGTATTAAGATCTTTAGAGATCGAAAAAACAAAATTCTAGCACTGTTCTAGGTATCGTATATTGACAAGATGCTTGTCAAATATTCGATGCAAAACTCTAAGAAGGACTTATTGCCTTTCAGGCACAGAGTTACATTGTCTAAGGAACAGTGTCCTAAGACACCTTAAGAAGTTGAGGACATGAGATGGATCCCCCATG